>NC_091796.1:35690000-36015555 GCF_041296235.1 Equus asinus | reverse complement strand
CCCTAGAAGAGCTCAGACGCAGTTCCAAGCAGAAGTAATCTTCTATAACTTCTTTTGCAATCAGAAATGAAATATATTAGAGCCTGAAAGTATAATTTCATAATCTACTATTCTAGATACACAAACTTAGATTCAGAAATTGCTGTCGCGTGAGGGGAATTCTGATTCACTTGACACCACTAGTTGGTCAAGGCAGGGGAGAAGTCAGCTCTACTGAAATCTCAGAGTTGTTTTCCAAGCCCAAGGGCTGCCTTTGGCTTGTCTGAGGGGGAAGAGCTGAAGGTTTCAGGTGAGCCCTCTCCTTCCCAGACAATCTTCTTTCCAGGTGTGTATGAACTTCTCAATATACAGCTTAGGTTTTTATGATGTAGTGGTGGAATTGGGCTTTTTCTAGTCTTAGTTGTGTCCTGGAGTGTTTTCTGGAAAGGCAAACAGCTTTTACGCCTCCACTCTCTTTTCACATTGAAGATATTGTGCAAAGCAGTGACAATGTGAGGTTCTGCTGATTTATATGCATATGGAAAATTAAAACTTCTTGTGCTATGTTGGCTATGTTTGTTCATGCCCAGGCATAATGGAGAGTCACCCATCTGACATTATTTGAGGGTTATCCCCCAAAAAATCCCAATCTAAAATATCTGGGAAGTGCTACCATCTTCAGAATGTCCACTGCTAACATATCACCTTGTTCTTTAAGTGTTATTCTCTCAAGACCTGGGTCCTCACGCTGAGTCTTTTCACCTAACTTGATGTCCAGGAGTCAACCATCGAGTTCCCCACTGCTGTGTCATCCTCTGTAACCAGATAGTATTCCTCAGCGTCTATCCTATCCAGGCCTGGCTTGCTTCCTCTCTCCAAACAACTGATTAATATTGAGACATCCACAATGCCTCCAAATGGAACACAATAAAGAAATGATAGACACCATTCCAACATATTACATCATTGTGCTTTCCTCCTCTTTAAAATATGAATACTCTTGATAACATAAACATGCAATCATTTATATTTTCAGTATAGAATAAACAATTCCATGATATATGGGGCTGTGGAGAATAGGTAACCAACGGATACTTGGCCTGAAAAAGATGGCAGAAAGTTCTACTGTTTTCAGAAATTTTACTGCTTTCACTGTGCTGCCTGATAACACTAGAACTATATTTCTTTTTTCTTTATTATTTTTAAAATTTTCTACCAGCCTATATGGTGGAATTCCACTATAGGCTCCAGGCCTCCCATTTAACCTCAAAAATGAAGAGAAAGCAATTCAGTAGGTGGTTAAGAATATGTCATACGCACAAACTCAGCTTAAGGCATTACGAATTTTCTGTGGAGAAAATGCATTTATTCATTCTGCTCTAAGTCAAGATGGCTGAAACCCATTATCCCAAACTTTGAAAAAAAAAAACCCCTTTAGGATGTGAATAGCCTATGAAGTATTTCAGTCAAAAATGAAATTTTTGGAAAGAGTGAGGGTCCAGTTGAAACTGATGGAGTAGAGTTTAGGCTTGCAATCATCAATTTCTCTGAGCTTTCTAGATAGAAAGGGGCATAGAGAGTTAATCGGTGATATTATCTTAATTATTATTGTATAGCATAAGGAGACTAATCTATTTCTGTAGAATAATAGAGCAAGGATGAGATTCGACAGCATCTGTCACAATAAATGCAAATATATAGAGAATTGACAATGAGCCATGATCTCATAAGTGATTCTATTTTCCATCTGAATAATGACAATGCTGCATTTCAAGCTCACATGACAGATACCTTCGGAGTCTCTCTGGGGTCGGCGCTGGAGCCCCTTCTGAAATGCATTTGCAAGGGTGAATGTATTTGGACTTAGATTTTTATGAAGCTCTTTATGTCCCAGAGAATTTTCTAGGCATTCGTTTTTAGCTTAGGTCTTAAAATATTCCTTTTCACAAGCATTTATTAATTATTTTCACGTGCTCACTTCTGTGCTGGCTGCTTAAGGAAATTCAGCTGACACGGCTTCTGCCCTAAAGGAGCTTACAATCTTATTGGAGGAGACATGGGTAAATCTGATCCTACAACCCTAGTAAAGACAGATAGATATTAATTGCTAACCTGTGCTCCCTACAGTAAGTACTGTCTACAGAAGATCATCGACTGAGGGGCTCAGGGAGGAATTTGTAGAAGAGGGGGGACTTGAATTGTGCCAAGGGCTCAGATAGAGAGTTGAGAGTAAAGAAGTGAGAGGACCTGAACAACCACCCACCGCAGAAGATGCAGAGCAGTGCAAAGGTATGTGTGGCTGAAGCATACTAAAAGTGCCACTGCTGAGATGGTGAGGACACTTGAACCAGACTATCTGGTACCTTCATCAGTTATGCAAGACCTTCGTTCCCATCCTCTTGCCTCGACCATGACTCATATGGAATATGATCAGGGCCCTCCTTATAAGCCAGTGGATTAAGGAGCAGCATACTCTTCTCATAATATTGCAGGCTAACAGAGAGATGAGACAGGAGACTGGGAAGAAATATCTACATGCCTTGTATTCTTTACTCCTTTTTCCAGAGGGGAGAGAGGTTTAGGACAAAGTTACTCTTGGGAGTATCCAATACCACACTGACGTTATGTGTCACATCAACCACAGGCTTATATCCCTCTCCAAGGCCAGTGAAATGTTAAATATTCATTAAACCATTCCCTTTCCTAACCCCATTAGGTCACAAATCTTTGCCCAGCTTATCCTCTTTTCTATTGTATATTCTACTCTGATTCTTCTGCTCAGGAACATTTCAAGCAGATTTCTACAGCACCTCCCACCCTCCAAAACAACCATCTCTTGCTAACTCTAAATAAACAGGCCTTTTTGTTTGTTTGGTTTTATAGTTATTTATAATAATACCAGTAATAAAAATAGCTCTCATTTTGTGGATCCGTCACTTACTAAGCACTGAGATAAGCATATCATGTGCATTAGCTCATTTAATCTGGTACAAAACCTATGGGAGGATGCTATACCTGGTCAGAGAAGGTGAGGCCCTCTCCTAAGGTTAAATAGCTGGTAAGTGGCAGATTGCAGACCCGTGAACTGCTAAATGGCTCTTTCCTTCACACTGCACGTTCACAGGGGAAACAAATGTGGCAATGCTGGATAAAGTAAAATGGTTCAAGGGGCTACCAAAAATACTCAAAGCAGTTAGCTATTCCTTATAAGCAATAAATGGGGTGAAGTCCATTTACTCAGTTTTGATAGGATTTGAAGCACCGCACACAGCCCAGCATGTGGATTACCTCTGCATGAAGTTGAGGCAAGCGTAACTCAGATTTACTCCCCAGTCAGATCTTATTCATTAATGCTTTCTTGCCCTTCAATTCAGTTCAGAATAATCCGGCTCAGCTGAGATGAATGGATGATAAGATCATTTCCCCGGGTCTGTGGTGGGGATGAGATGGACTAAAATTTAAACCAATAATTTCAATCAAAATTGTTGGGGGTTGAGGGAGATGGAGGGGAGGCCCAACTTATGGAAGGCATACAGAGTTGGTGGGGAGGCTTCCTGAGGAAGATGACTATGGAACCAGTCTCTCATAGGAACCCTATTCACGGAGGAGACTAGATCAGGGCTTGTAGATTTTACCTGGGGGCTGGGCTTGCATCTGGATTGCTGCTAGTTCTAGAAGTCTGCAGTCTGTTTATTTTCTCCCAGAACCTGTCTCTCCCTTTTCTCAGGGTGAACACTGCAGTAGCCCATCTGGCCCCAGATTAGCCTCCTTGAGTCCTACTCTTGGCTGATCCCCTGGGAAAGGGAGGCAATTTCACATCTAGCTCAAGAAATCATCCTTTGAGCCCTAGACTGTCCAGTGGAGACCTCACATTGCAGCTTGATTTCTCCAATAATTATTGTTCATTCGGGCCCCAAACTCACTTCTTTTCTTTCCTGACCCATTTCTCTCATCCTGAAGCTTATTCACCACCTTTTTTTTTTTTTTAAGACATATGGGAATCTTAAATCAGTGTTCCAAAATTATATACTTACTTCAGATCTTTCATGGTCTGTTAATAGATGTTACGTAAGAAGAAGCTTCTGTGAGTAAACATGTTTGGGATATGCTGGATTAACCAAAGTTAAAACATGAATGAGGGGATCAACACCAACTTCAGTGTGGTCATTACCTCTAAAGAGGAAGGGTGAGAATGGTTTGAGGATTCAGTTGCATATGGAGCAAGCCCCAAGACATAATGTTAATCTGCATTTAATGTGAGTGGTGGGTATATGGATGTCTGTATTATTATTATGCATGTTTGAAACACTTCATCATTAAAAGTAGCTAAAAATGTTGGATGTTTTTTTAATTTTCTGCAGGACTTTTAATTATTATATTGGTTTTCATTTGAGTCTTTAGGAGGGGGTGATAGCCCTTTGTATTTACCAACTATTTGACCAAGAAGCAATTTAGAAAGAGCAGCTCTCAGGACTCTTGTTTCTGGGACATACTTTGGGAGGTATCATCTTAGGAGACACTAGTCTTTCTTATCTATCATTCTCATGCCTATTCTGAGTGTCATCGTTGGCCCTAGGACCCAAAGCTAGGGACCATCATCCCAGAAAACTGTACTATCTATTAGTTAGGTTCCAACCAGGATTAGCACATGACATTCACTGTTTCCTGTTTCAAAGGATTCTCACTCTCTGTCTCTCTCTGTCTTCTACTCAGAACTTGATTACTTTCTGAGAATCCTCAGTTTTAGATTTCATTTCAGAGCTCAGATGATTGTCATGTCCAAAATTCAACTAATATTCTATCCCTCCCCAACTTCTTCCTTCTCTCCAGATATTCTTTGAATCCTTACTTAGATTGAGGACCTTCACACCCACACTCCTTCCTTCCAGGGAAGATGTTTTATAATCTCAAAATATTTTAAGTGTATAGAATCTATAATAAACTCAATCTTCTAAAATGGAAGTAATTATATTCTTATAGAGAAAGTTCCTTTCTGTTTCCTTCTCTATATTGAAGTTATATTAGTTATTAGCAGATGAATTTGAAAGGCATGGTTTGAATTACTCAAGAAAAAGTAGTTTTGCTAATTAGGTAATGAGGACAAGTGTTCTGATATATAGTATAGGAAATAAATAAGGTGACCATTAATGTCATGCAAGGTTAAGATAACAGGCCAGTAACACGAGAGAGGTACAATCTACTGGGAATATTATGAGTTTAGGGGGCAAGGACTTGGAATGTAGACTAGACTCTGCCACTAACTTGCTGTGTGATTCTAATAATTCCCTTTATTTCTTCGCACTTGAGTTTACTGTTTGAAAATGAGTTGCCATAAAATCTACCCTGCGCACTTCATGCTGTATTAAATGAGAGAAAATGTTAAAAGATTTTAAAAGATCTAAAATTTTGATGAACGAAAATGGGATAGATGTCTACTATTAACATTTTTTAAGGTTATGAAATTGGTTAGCTGTTGATCAAAGTCAGTAGACTGAATATTTCCATAATAAAAGGCAGGGTAATAAAACTTTGGTAATTGCCTTTGCTTGGTTCAGAGTTTATTCAAACTCTCAGCTGGGGTAAGACATGGTTGAGAGGCCAGCAGCAAAGGAAGGGTCAATATACAGTTTAGTAAAGAGCTTGTGAAGTCAGGTCTTGAACCATGGATGAAATGTGGATTCTACACAAGGACCCCTCTTCAAGTCAGTTACCTAGTTAATTAAATCCTGCTTTTCTCCCTCTCTAAAAGCAGGTAGGACAACCTGGTAAAAATGATCCTTGTCTCTACCATTGGATGCCTAGTCAATCCACCTAGTCGGGGGTGAACGGAGTCAGCTTTTGTGTGGAAATATACCTAAGCACACTGGGGATGCGATGCAGGGAGGTGAAGGTGTTCCCCACACCCTCCCTCTCTCCACTGCATTTGATACCACCCATTTGTGAGCTATGGCTGCAATATCAATACAATAGTTGTATTCCATTTACAAATATAGAAAATAAGGGCATTTGTATTTTGACAAACAAAGTTCAAAATAAAATATTAAGAGGAATGAAGATAAAAGGAGAGAAGCAAAGTAATAAAATTGAGAGGTTACAGGAAAAAGAAAAAATGGAACAAATCCTAGGGAGATTTATGCTAAAGTTGAACTTTAGGAAGAATTGTGATAAAGTAATGGGTCAATAACAGAGATGAGGGACATGTGCATTGGCATAGCTCCACATGGAATTGAGGAGTCAGTTCTGGGCTCTTCCAAGAGTTTGGCATTCCATTTTAGCAGACTTGTCACTGTGGACATGGCTTGGCACCAAACCCAGTGGGGTGCCCTAGAACTTGGGTCATGGCAGATTACAAAATTTCTCAAGTGTCAAGTCTCAGAAAAATGATTTAATATTGTTTTGTCTTTCTCAACCTCTTTTCTCACTGTGTGACCACAATTACTATGGAAGATCATTTGGCCAGTGCTATCTGTTCCACGATAAAGAATTATCATGGTGGCCTAAACTGGCTTGGGGCTTATTTCAGATGGAGCCATCTGGCTCATTTATTTAATTTGTAGATCCTCTAGCTTAGCATTATATTCAAGGCTTTATACCCCTGTCCCAATGTCAACCCAACTTTGCCTTCCATCTTGCTTCCCAGGTTTATGCCTTGCACAGACTGTGGCCTTCAGTGTGTCCTTTACATAGAACTTGTCCTTAGTCCTTCATTAAACCAAGTTACATGGTATCTCTGTCAGCAACAGTGCTTTAACTTTAGGTTTCTGCATGTAACCCATGTAAAGTAATAAAAAACGTTTTTTCTTAGCAATCTTATAATCCAAATGCTTTTCTATACAGAGTGCCTTCCCTCAAATCATTCTGAAACAGTGAGATTTCACAGTATTACCTTAAGTGCCTGTTCTGCCAGGATACTCACCAATATTTAAATCCCATTTAGGGAAGCAATTCAGAATCTTTTGAGTGTGAGGAGTATAATAAAAATAAATAAATTCCATTCTTTCTATAGTTTGCCTTATGGCCTATATGTTAATCACCCCAAAATGTCCACAAGCATACAGGAAACCAAGTACTTATTTAAAATCAAAGCTGCTTGAATTCCAGATGGTTCAAAGTATATCTTAATCCATCTTGAGCAAGGCCCCTAATTCTGCAGGAACAAATGGTGGAATGTTATTAAAATGTTAATTAGTTAAATTTAGTCCCCAAAGTATAAAGAAAACAAAATTGCACCTACATGATTTTATTTTTACTAATAGGGGAAAGAAATTCTGATATATAAATAAATGAGGTTATTTTAGAGGAAGAAGAAATACATGATGTGAGTTTTAGATTAAAATATCCAGGGGTGTAAAGCAAGTCTGAACAAAATTATTGGGGTTTGTTTCCAAGCTTTTGTATGGAGTTGTTTTCAAAATAAGCTATTTTTATCTTGTATCATGAGTTCTTTCTTTATTCAAATGGAAATTGGAGAGATAGAGATGCCCATCAATGACAGAGCTATTGGATTTGCACAATTTAATTTTTTTCTCTATTTTTCCAGGTTTTGGAATTGGAAAAGCCTTCAGAGTTTCCTGGAACCCTCAGATCATTCTTGAAGCCCTCCCTGTATGAAGGAAACATCTCTCTCTGATACTCTCCAAAAGAAAGGCAGAGCAATCTTCCTAATGTAAGCATCTTGGGTACAAATCTTTAGATTGAGAATGTGTAACTTCAAAAGAGTCAATAAAAAAAGACTAACATCAAGATATAACAAAATGCATTAATGAGAGTCTTGAGGGTACATCAGTTTGTTGAGAACTCAAATTTTCCTCTAGTCATTGTGATGCTATTGAATAAGTCATATTTGTGTTTATAATTGGTTTAACTTCTTCATTTTAACCATATGTTTGTATCTGGTTTAGTTAAAAGAAAAAAATAGTAAAAGATTTACCGGGTTCAATCATATAGTTCTTTTAAAAGCTTTGGTAATGGGGAGCCAGCAAGGGTTTCTGAACAGATGTTTGATTTTATTAGACTTTAGGAAGATTGATATGGGCAATCTACTTAGTTGCATAGGATGCTGTATTAACTAGCCCACAGTGGCCATAGCAGTGGGGTTTTCAGAGCGACTACTTTTGATCAGGGAGTAACTTCTAGTGCTACTCAAGTTATCCTACATTACATGGTGCTGACTGTGCTTTTGTATAGAGCGATCCTCTTGGACATCCGAGTGCCTTCCTGAGTACCCAATACTGAGTCCAATTCATGAGAGACAAGTAAAGACTGCAGGTAAAGTCCCCAAGCCAGTGGGTCTCATTGGTAGAGTTCACATTGCTTCTCTCTTAAAGTGATTGATCACTGATAGACTCAGATGACAAGGGGAGCAGCAGTTGGTGAGACATGAGTATGGTCCACCCATTAGAGATGGCTCTCAAAGTATAGATGTGTAAACACATTTCATTGTTATGAGTTTTATGAGCACCAGAATGAAGCACATTTGGCTTTTATCACTGGGCATTAAATAGGGGAAGATGGATGCAATGCAGTGTTCATGTTATCCTTTATATTATGTTCAAAATTATTAAGCTGCACTTAGGACACATTTGGAAAAAAATACTGGGATTTGAACATCACATAGAAAAGCCGGTGTATGTTTCACAGGATGCTGGGCTTCAGGAGAGAGAGAAGAGGAAGAGGGAAGAGAACAGTCTTTACATACTTCATTTTTCCCCCATACATCATACGCAAATAATAAAATATTGTCCCAAAGATTTTAGTTAATTGTAATGTATCTGTGGATATCCCTCTGAGCAGTCATTTCTGGAGTCCATATACAGAAGAAAGACCAGTTTATTATCTGCTGAACAATAGGCTAACTTGAATCATTGTTATTATTCATTTGGAAAGTCTAAGAAAAGGCTGCATTCTTACACAAAACCAGGAGATAGGTCTTTGCCTGGTAGGAGTGATGGTGCTTGGCCAAACATAGTCAGCAGAATGTGAGCTAGCCAAGGAAACAGAGATAGGGCTGGATTCCTCGGAGAGACAGTGAATCTTGGAAAGGTGGACAGAAGAAGCAAATTATGAGGAGGTATTTAAAGAAGGAAGACAGATTTGTCCCTATTTGTAGACAGACTAAGTAAAGCAGATGGTTGCTTCTGAAGTGTGAGTTTAGGCAGGCCTCACTGCCCCAAATTATCTTTAATGCTGGCCAATCATTGTATCAGAAATTCCAACCATCAAGAACTTTTAAGCTGATGCAGTGATCACCATCATTAAATGCAAAGGATAACTGGAAAGGGAAATGCCTAAACTTATTGCACAGATACTGTTGTTTGCTCATACATAGGCCATTTCCCCTTTATTGCTAACAATGTCCCAGTTTTGTTCAGATACAGGGTGAATATTATTGGATTTCTGGGAAGATGGACCCACCAGTTTATGTGTGAGAATGTTACCCAGTTCCAGCCAAAGGGATATAAAGAAGATTCTGCTGGAGGGAAGTCCTTCGAAAGATTTTTCTGCTGATGAAGAGAGAGAGATATAAAATGACAGACTTACCCAATTTCTGACTTTTATGAGGTCTTGAGAGGAGATGATGCCCATAAATGCTGCATCCATCTTGAGATTGTGAAAAGAAGGGAAAGAAACAGGCTGAGATCCCAACTCAAAGTTGATATCCACATAGCAATCATCAACCACTGGACCTTCTGCTGGGTGAGAGAGTAAATCTACATTTGTTTAAGCCATTGGTGGTTCACTATTTTATTAGACATCTTAACTGATAACCCACTATTAACATTTACTTCTAATACCTTAACAATTACTAATCTTTGAGCCTATCTCCAGCTGAGACCAGGAGCGAGTGTGTTTGAATGACTCCTCTCTCCATTGATGTCTCTCAGCATTTGTAGTCTCACTAAGTTGGCTACTTTGATCATGCTTTGCATTACTAATTGTCTTTTCCTAAAAGTAAATAGTGAAGATGAAAATATACAAGGCATGTTCAAGGATCTCCCCCAAATGGAAGTTCTTTGAGGTTAGATAAATTTGGTAGATAGATAAACAGAGAGGAAACTATCTACAGATAAGATATTCCACTTCGAAAACATTGCACAAAATAGAATTTTAAGATTTGGCCCTCCATTAACTTTAGTTTCACCATCATGAACACCTAAAATCCAGCCATGCTCTCCAAACCCATAGCTCTGTGGTCTAAGCCAACTATGTAACTGCAGTGTGCCTCCCTTCAAAGTCTTCCACATCTCCTCTCTTTGATGATTCTTACGTTTTCAGAAATATGAGGTCATACCTCAAAACGGCTAAGACGATGCCCAGTTTCCTAAGTGGTCCCAAATGGTCAGTCTCCATGGCATTCCTCTCTTGGCACTGCCCTTCACATTGGGATTCTACTTAGATATACTACTAACAGTCTCACTGCTTGGTCTGCCTGGATCCCTACACTGTATAGGATAGGAGTCTAATGTTAGGGGATTTAGACCCAGTCTGGCTTGTGGAAATTTACCTTTCTCAGGTCTGGATCCTAGTCACTATACCTCAGATCATTATTGTGAAACTTGTTGCATATGGGTAGGTCTTGTGACCCTAAACACTTTTATTGGATAACTGCTTGTGTCCCTGTTTGTACCACCCTGATGCTACCCACGTGATTGCACCAGGCCAGCTTTAGCTTAATGTGCCCTTTGAACACTGGGCATTAAGACACTTGTTACCCTTGTTGGAGCCAGCACCTGCAACTTGGAGGTTCCCCTAATCCTATTACTTTCTCCCCCAGGCTCTATGTTGTCAAAGTCCCCATGAGCTTTCTTGTATCCATCCCCATTACAAGAGAAATCATAGCCCTCTCACTACCAACTAGCACACAGTTGTCAAATCCATCTTACTAAAGCATATTTGAATCATACTGCTTTCCTAGTCAAGTTTCTTCAATGAATTCCTACTGCTTAAATGATGAAATCCATACATTTACTCTGAAATTTCTGACCTCCAATATTCTGCTTCTCAAATGATATCTCTTGCAGTTTCCACGAATGTACTCCATGTTCTTGTCTCCATCCGACAACTCACTTTTTCCTATTTTCCTGAGGAAATTTTCCCATGTTGTGGCCATGCTATAGAAATGAAATGGACCGTTATTCCCCCAAATTGGATTTGAATGTCAAGACTGATGATGCCGCATGCACACACACACCAAGAAATTATGAAAAGGTTTAATGCTCACATATGAGGCTTTCTGGGGAGAGCAGAACAGGCTCCCAGCCAGTCAAGAAAATGGCTTGAGAGTTGGGAAAGAAGATGGGCTTGGGATTTTACTGTGTGTGGTTAGGGGGCTGGAGTGAGGGGTCCTATCCACGTAGGTGCTGGGGGTTGTATTGTTTGAACTCAAATGAAGCAAAAGAAGAGATAACCCAGGCTTTCTTACCAGCCTGCCCAGATGTGGGGCAGAGGGAGGAGTGAGGCTTAAAATTTGTCAACAATCAAATACAGATTAAGAATCTTTTTTACGCCCTGCTTTACCCTGCATTTATAGATTAACTTTTCTAAGGAAGATCTTATTCTTTGGGGCAACATATCCAAGACTTAATCACGTTTAAAGAAAAAAATTACAAGAGATATGAGGGATCCCAGAATGTAAGATGTAGGTGCCAATGGTACCACTTCCTCTGTTTCGTATTATTTTGAGGTCTAAGTATGGAAGAATTGAAGAAAGTCTCAAATATCACATAGAAAACATTTTAAAACATTGATGAACACGGACCCGTTAATGAGGATTTACTTTGGGAAATCAAACACTTGGTGCATTGAGCTTCACCACAGATGGATTTACTACAGAGCTATTGAAGCTGAGCTTTAGGGGCCCTAACTTGAATAAGCCTTCCAAGACACGCTACCAAGTTTCTAGTTGGATTTTTGTATTCTTTACAACTTAAAGCAATTCTGTACACTTAGGCCTCAGAAAAATTAATTCACCCCTGTGTTTGCCATAGCAGAGGAATAAAAATATGAGAGTCATAGTCCCTTTTCTAAAAAATCTAAAATGCTTGTGAAGTGACAGGTGTATATTCAAACATTCACACAGATAAGAGAATAAGTTCTTTGCTATGGGAAGGTCAAAGGAAGTGGCAAGTGAACACACTGAGGCTACTTTCATTTGGGTTGCTATCCTGATTTCATGAAGGATATGACTTTGGAGTTTGAAGATGACAAAATTTTGTTATGTAGAGTAATCAACATTGAACATTCCAGGCAAAGGAAACAGTAAATAACGTTTAAGGACCAATCAGTCAAGGAGCATTAGGAGATGGAGTCGAAAAGGTAGGTTGTGGTACATTCATGGAAAGTTTGTCTTGATTTTTTCTTTTAAATTTTATGTATCATAGAAAATTTCAAATACATACAAAAGTAGAAAAAATAGTATCAGGTAGCTTCTCCACGGACTCTTCTAACATCAGTAGACCCTTCCAAGAACAAAGCAGACCAAGATGCTGGTTTAACCTCTCTAAATTGCTCTGTTCTCCCAATGTTTGACCCATAAATTTCCACTTCATTGTAACTGTCTGATATCTTTAAGCAGAATGGTTTTTGTCCAGCTTTTCTAATTGCTCTGTTCTAAGGGTGGTTGCTTTGAATTACTGAAAGCAGAAATCTGGGAGGTTTAATTTGTATTAAAAAATTTTAAAAATCAAACTCCATATACACTTTACCTGGGATCATGCCTTAGACAGCAGTCAAAGCAGATGGGACATTATGGTAACTGATTTGGTAATTGGAAATGACATAGTTTCAATCCCATCACAAATTTTCAATAACTGTGAGTCCTTATGTAAATTACTTTACTTTCCAAGTATGAAAATATAATGTTGTCTGCTTTGTACATTATGGTAGCCTATTAACAGAAACTTACATGTTTTGAACATTTACAAGAGCCACGTAAATGGGCTGGATATCATTAAACACTTTTTATGCATTACCTTATTTACTGATCGCAAACTTTCTGAGATAAGTAATATTTTTAATGTAACATTTCAGATGAAATATCTTGAACAAATATGCTTAGTAATTAACAAAACCAGCAAAAGCAAGGCCGAAGCTGAAATCTAAGTTTACAAAGGTTCAGCTAGAACTCTTTACCGCTGTACTAGACTGCCTTACCATACCAGTTTTCACACATCTTAATTTTCTTTATTTCACACCAAGTCACACATTATAGCTAGTTTACTTTGCCTTGTTGTCCCACATGCTTCAAAAAATAGTGTACTGTGAGTCAAATTATTATATTCCTTACTCAACCCTGACGATTAACCTTTTAAACTTACTGTTGACAATACTTATAGAATTGTCCTGTGATTTAATCAATCCCCTAAGAAATTTTGAAAAATATAGAAATGGCCACTAGATGCCTTTTTTAAAACCTAAGTTGCTAATAGATAGATTTACAGTGCCTTTTTTGTTTGTTCGTTTTATCATTCCAAATCCTTTCTCATACTAAGCCAAATGTCCTTATAATGAAACTCTGGTATCATGGCTTTTCCCTACTTTCCTCAACATAAGCTAGTACTTTTTTTATTTTTTACGTTTTAACCTTAAAACTGACATTATCTGGGACTGGCTCAGTTTTGTATTTTTACTGACAAATCTATATTAATAACAACATCAATACTGTATTAAACCTGAACTATGGGAATAATTTGTAATCACGCCAAAATTAATAACATTGTGTATCACCCAGAGAACCTCTCAGGGAGGAGAGTGAAATGGTTATTAACTTGGGTTATTATTGCAGCATTATGGACATTTAAATAGGCTATAATTCTAGAAATTTAAAGGTCAGTTTGATTTATTCAATTTAGTTTGTCATATTTTGGGAAAACTAATTAAAATCACAAACAACATGGTTAGAACATTTCTGATAGCAAGTCAGAAGCCTGTATTTTGAGACACAATAAGTAATAATTTTACTGGGCATGCTAGACTTTCCTTTGAAGGTGGAAGGGACATTTCTTCCATTCTCATGATTGAGTCTACAAAGGCAGGTTCTGTGGGACCTTCTTTTTCTGGATGCGTGAGCCTCCTCCGCATGGATTTCTCGCATCAAAACACTACTCTTCAAATCCTACTGTGACTAGGGTGCTTCTTTTATGATATGATTTAAAGATCTAAAATAATCTCTCAGGACAAAAGATTTCCCTTGTCATCTGTTTCAGTCTCACATTTTTTCTCATTGGTCATCTATTCTTTTGTCTTAAATAATTTCGGCTTGCAGGAGAATGATATAGCAAATGCCCCCATAAGGGTAACACAGCAGCTTGAGTGGTGTTTATCTTATAACAAAGTATTATAGGAAAAGGAAATATATGGGACAAGGGAGCCTGAAAATAGAGAGAGTGAAAGATGGATGCAAGAAGTTGGAAGTGAGAAGACAACAAAAAATATAATAAATGGCCGATGTCACAGTAAATTAAGGATTCAAAAAGGGAGTATTCATTTTTCCAACTGGTATTAAAATGGAACATTATACGTGCCTCTTTTCTCAGATAGTATCTACCTATAGCGTTAGAGAGAACAATTCAGACATGGCTATTAGTATCAATGGCAGAAAGAAATATGAGAGATGAAATAACAGTATAATTAAAGGGCAATACATAAAGAAAATGTGAGCCATCCTTTGGACCATTCTAATGTGTATGACTGGAAGGAAATGAAATAATAGATTTGAGACCAGCTTTCAAGGTACCCTCAACATTTAGCTGCCTTACATGACTGTAATTATCAAGCTATATCTTATAGCCAAATAGATTCTAAGAAGTCCTTAAATTATTTGGATGACAACTTAATGATCCCCAAAGCAGAAACTTCAGCTATAGGAATATCCTACTGTATGTTGACTGACAAGAAAGGACTGATGAGAAAGATGAAGGGGATGAAGACAAAAAAGTAGTAGATCATTGGGCTACTAACCATCGGGTCAGATCAATAACTGAGGTAATTGTTAACATGGTATCTCCAAACTTTACCCTGGCTGAAAATAAACTCATAGGTGCGTTCTTAGAAACTATTATGTGTCCCATTTGATGTGACTGAAAGCTTTCTGTATTTATGAAAAGTGCCTTTTAATCCACCTGTATATTAAAGCACACATAAGAGAGTACAAGAAGGGACGGTGTGAAAGAAGATAACATAGTTTTAAAACCTAGAGCTCATAATCTAAGAGCAGAGAAAAAATAACTACGTGGAAATATTAGAGAGTAGAATTAGGTATTCTTTAGTGAAATTTTGGGTTTGATATATTCAGAAGTAAAAATGTGAGGTAAAAGTCGTATTGCTATGGGCAAGAGATGGTGCAACTTCACTGAGGTCAGTTGGAAAGGGTAAAGTAGGAGATAGGATGTGTGTCTACCCCTTTTGAAAACATCTTCTCAGATATGAAGTAAAGATCACAGTCATAGCTGGCAAATAAGTGGTAGATTCTAGTAAAGATTAATTCATAAATTGCACTGAGGATATATAAAAAATAAATTTAAACTTACTTTATGAGAATATTTTGGGGAAAATATAACCTAATGTCCAAGAAAACCTGAATTACAGTTCCTACCAACTATAAATAGAAAGGTAGGAGAGGCAAATAGTATTCTTCTGTTCTTTACCACACATTTGTGCACTTGCAATGCACATGTTAACATGTCAGGTACTATCTGGCTGCCCTTTAGAAACTTATGATGAAAGGTACACTAATGTCAAGTTGTTAAAAGCACAAAAATGGTGAGAATTGCATAAGGTTAGCATACCAAATGAGTGGAACTGAAAAAAAAGTTAGGCATCAGGAGGACAAGATGACTGCTGTGAACTACACTTGCCAGAGAGAAATTCATGATGAAAAAGAGTTTAGAGTTTGGCTTTGAAGGATGGTTAGGATTAAGGCAACTCAAGGGAGTGTGCTCACTGGAAAGCTACTTTGCGTCAGCAATTTGTGAGAGTCCATATCACAGGAATTCAGCTCTGTATTTCTCTTGTACTAGATATTATTTAGTATCGGAATGTGAGGTTGTTTATTGCAATACAGAATTATTTGAAACTATTCAGAAAATATGATGCATATTTATACAATATCCTTCAATTTGCCTGTTACTAACCCCTACCTTCAGGTGTCTTGCCTGAGCTTCTAATGCAGCCATGTCAGAATTTAGATATGTTAGAACTCGTGTTACGAATATAGGAAACTATCACCCAAAGATGGACTATCAATATTGCAGATTTGAAAAGGATAAGTGTGTTTTCAAGTTGTATCAGCAAGCAGATTACCCTAAATTTAGGGTAAACAGATTGTCCTAAGCCTGTTTGATTTTTCAGGTTATGAAACATTTGTCCTCTAATTGTGTTTGTTAAGAAAAATAAATACTGTCACCTTTTCATTGTGTACTTTTTGGGGTAAAGCAATCACCTTCTTCAATCCAATGAGCACAGGACCTTACAAAAGTAGTTGCTAAACAAATATCTGTTACTTGCTTTTCCTCTGGATTGATGCCTACCCCCGTAAGCATGACTTGAATACATGAACAGTTGAAGAAAATTGAGAAGCTGAACAGCTGATGAGTTTTCCCTGTCATAGGTCTTCCTATTTCCTAATCCAAGACATTCTATTTTATGGTAAAGTTATTAGGATATTAGTAGCATTGAGGACATCTGTGTCTAGATGGCAGATTGAGGATATAGTGAAGAATATTTGTTAAATATAAACTTCTTAGAAATGATAGAAAAAATATAAATGAATATTTGTCCATGGAGAAAAGCAATAAGGGAGGACTTTCTGTGGAAGAGAAAGTATGCAATACTGATGAAAGAGAGCACGGGACCATATTTTGAGGGAAATCAGAGTCAAGGACATGTGTAGGAAATGCTTCTGTGAAGATTAGGAGTTGTGTATGAGGTGTCTTATGTCCAGAGGTGGTGACAGCTAGGAGCAGGGGGGCAGATAGAGGCACCTGACAGTTTGGTCAATTAGGGTATCTCAGTGAAGACATCTGGCTGGTTCAATTCTGAGCATTCACCTCACCTGGGGCTGGGAAGCAGTATTAGAGATAGTTGCCTCAAAGCAGAACCAGCAAGTACAGGACCTTGAGGGGATGAGAGAAGCGATTCTCTGAGTGACTGGTAATGCCTGGGTGGAGTGCAAAGCATTCAGGTTTGGAATATCCACTGGTGAGGGACCTTACCTGTCAGACCATTTCACTACTACAACTGGTACACCATTGTGTCTAATACTTTCTCACCATCCTATTCTCTCACATAGCAGTGTCAAAGCTACCAACATCTTCTTCTTTTTTTTTTTTTAATGCTTTATCTTCCCAAGCCTCCCGTACATAGTTGTATATCTTTTTAGTTGCAGGTCCTTCTAGTTGTGGGATGTGGGACGCAGCCTCAACATGGCCTGACCAACGGTGCCATGTCCGCACCCAGGATCTGAACCCTCGGCCGCAGCGGAGTGCGCGAACTTAACCACTCGGCCACGGAGCCAGCCCCGCAAAGCTACCAACTTCTTCCAAGTAGATTGGCCAAATAGATTCAGCACACTTCCACACAGATCCATTTCATACCTTTCTCTCTCCTCCCCACTGACCGTAGAAGCTGACCAAAATAGAATTCATCACGCAGGCTTCCATGTCCTCTGAATTTTTGTTGGGTTAAGCCATTCAAGAAACTAGCAGGAGAACAGGGGATGAGAAGAGAGAGAAGTTTGAGTGTTTATTTCTCCTTACTCCCTCCTACTTTTTTTTTTTTTTGAGGAAGATTAGCCCTGAGCTAACTCCTGCCAATCCCCCTGTTTTTGCTGAGGAAGACTGGCCCTGAGCTAACATCTGTGCCCATCTTCCTCTACCTCATATGTGGGATGGTTTCCACAGCATGGCTTGACAAGCAGTGCCATGTCCACACCTGGGACTGAACCTGTGAACCCTGGGCTGCTGAAGTGGAACATGCGCGCTTAACCACTGCGCCACCGGGCTGGTCTTGTACACCTTCCTGCTTTGATACGACTGTCAGGGGCTATACTCCTCTAAGGCTATAGCCCCTGTGGATAGTACATTTTTCTTTCGCCAGCATCTAGTAACTCCAATTTCTCTCCTTGATCCTTCAGACCTAGATAACATATTTCCACTGCCTCTGGTACTTGAGTATCTAATCATCACTTGGTGGTACTGAATGTAGCCCACACGTCTATAAATTGTCCCTTTACAGTATACCATCCCTTTCCTGACGGGACTTTAACTAACAGAATTATTGGTGCCAAGGATGTCAACCCCCTATACCCTAAAAGATGGAATTCTAGAATAAAACTGCTCATATTTTTGAGTAATACACACTTAATCTCCATGAGGACACTGATAACCCATGATTGCAGTTATTAAAATTATCACTGGTGAAGATATAGAGTGAATTACAGGTGGAGGTCAAGGTGAAGGGAGATCAAGTGGTTGAGGTACTTAATTGCTATGGTGATAATGGTGATTACGTTGGATGTGATGGTGGAGCAACTGATTCTAACTGTACTAAAGAGCTTACAAAAAGAATAAAAAAAGAAGCTTAAGGATTTAACCTCTTGACTCAAGGCATGGTCAAAGAATCAGAAAGCTTCTAAGGCGGTCTTAAGGGAAACCATTCTTTTTTTAGCTACAGACAGGGCATGGATGAAAGCCAGACATAAGTTCTGAATATACACATTTCTGAGTTGCAATAGACACCAAACCAAGCTCATATACTATGTAAAGGTATTGGCTGGGCAAAAAGTACAATTTGGAATCTCGGATAAAGATATTTGGACAAAGATGAATCTGAGAATTTTGAATCTTCATATCCGTCTGGAAGGAGGTCTCATCATTTGATTGATCTAGCCTTCCTTTGGGGAAAAAAGAAAATTTTCAAAGACTTTGGTGAAATTACCTGGCGCAGTTGACTTACATATGAATGCCTTTTCTTCTCACAACCTCCTGCATCACTTTCCAATGCCTTACCAAGAAGGTAAATTCCAAACACAGAAGTAAAAGAATTGCTCTGGGAAGAGGTAATAAATGCAGCAAAAGAGTTTCAGGACCTTGTCAAGTTACATTCCAAAGGGATGGATCAAGCCAAATATATACAGATGGAGGTAAACCTTTAAGATTTCATATTTATTATATTAATGTGAGTACCTAGGAGTGTTGTTGACAGCATTGAGTTGGTTACTTAAAGCCTGAATTCAATAATGGCCCATAGTCATTAAGCCTGAGGTGCCACAGCTTGCCTGACATGTGTAGAGAAGGCTTAAGGAGATGGGATGTTGGAATGAAATTTGTCGTCTCTCCTTTGTGTTATTGTTTTTAATCAAGTGTTTGATGACTAAATCGTGCTATCATGATTTTATTTGACCTTTCCCGTTGAGTATGGATCAGTATGAGTTTTGAGAGGAAACAAATGGCACACTCAAAAGGGATTTAACCGAAAAAAGGCTAATTTTTTTACAGGCATGTGGGCAGAGCTAGGGAAATCAATAAAGGACAGTGAGACACCCAGCAACCAGCAAGAGCAGGGATGAATTACTGTTCTTTGCCTGAAAAGTTGGTAAGAGAAAATGATGCGCCTGGTCTTTGATGATGAGTGATGTCAAGGGGAGCCCATTCAGGAGCTGTGGCCATGGAGCAATGCAGACACAGCAGAATTGTGGCTAAGCAGGGAAGAAGTAGGGAATAAATACCCCTGCCTCTCTCTGTCCTCCTTCACTCTAATCTTTTGCCAATATCTCCCATTTTACAAATCTAGAGAGAAGCTGGAGGTCAGGGATCCTGAGTGGCTTAGTCCATAAAGGTGAATCTCCAAGGCATAAGGTAGCACAGAGAGAGGTAAAGACTGCATATGGGGAAATAATGGAGAATAACCAGAACATTCCACCCCTTTTGTCACTCAAATCAAAATAAATTTTTAGAAATTGTCATTCGCACCATGTTTTCTGACAACAATTTAAATACAATTATCAACTCAAATTTTTGGTCCAATAAAACTCTATACCTCTGTTAATTAAAACACCCAAACACCTGTAAGCATATGCATGCACACACATATTCACAGATACACCTTTAAATAACACATTATGGAGTAAATGAAAATGGAGGTTGCAAACTATTCATAACTAATGATGTGAGTCCAATATATTAAAACATGGAAGAAGCAGGTGAAAGGATACCTGAGGAAAACTTAAAAATTTAAATGAATTTACTGGAAATAAAATGATAAAATCAGAGGAAAATTAAAATGTCATTGTTTTCAGATAATATGCTTATCATTTTGAAAAACCAATAAAACTAGTAAATAAAACTATTGATATTTTTAAGAAAGTTCAGCAATGTTTATCATATATAAATATGTGACATTTATATGTGATACTAGTACGAGTATCAGTTTAAATACTAGCAAATACTAGTAAAAATTTAACACCAACAGTAATCACCTAGAAATTAAAAGTAAAAAATAAAATCCACTTCACAATAGCAATAAAAAGTGTAAAGTATGTAAGAACTAACTTAATCAAAAATAATAAGACCTCTCATAAGAAAAGTTTAGAATATGAAGAAAGTACAAAGAAGATAATTTGAATAAATGAAAATCCCATGTTCTTGGCTGAGATGATTAAATATTATTTGTATGTAAATTATCTCTCAATTTAGTCTATAATTACAATGCGATTCCACTAAAATATCCAGTTAGATTTAGTGTTTGACTCAGTAAACTTAATATAAAATTTACATCAAAGAATAAAAGTCCAGGAAGAACAGAGTAAATTTATAAAAGAAAATTAAAGTTTGTGGGAGGGGGTGCATAATCTTATGAGAATGTAAGATGTGATACATAGCCATAGTAAAATAGTGAAACAAAACAATATGGTTTTCTTATAAGGATTGAAAAACAGATCAATGAAACATCATAAGCAACAGAGACACTGACTCATATATTTGAAAGCATAATATACAATAAAGGTGGCAGCAGAAATCAATGGGGAGAAAAACACAAATTCCTAAACAGTTTTGAAAAACTAGTTTACCATATGGAGAATTGCAACAATGGATCACTACCTAACACCACATACAAAGATTTATTCCAGATTGAAATTCTACATATGAAAGGAAGAGTATTAAGGCATTAGAAATGTGTAGGAGTACAATGCCTCTGTGATGTATGGTTGATAGAGACTTCAAAAATAAAAATTTAAAAGCAGAAACAGTAAGGGATGGAACGATACATCAATAGAGATGGAGGATAATAAGTTTAACAAAGTGAAGTTTATTCTAGGAATATAATGTTGGTTTAACATTCAAAAATCAAGCAATATAATTCAACATTAACAGAATAAAAGAGAGAAAAAAACGTATGATCTTAATAGATATAGAAAAACATGTGACAAACTTCAACACACATTCATGTTAAAAACTCTCAGTAAATTAGGATTAGAAGGGAACTTCTTTAATCTAATAAAATCTACAGGTAATATACTTAATGTGAAATTGGATGAGTCACTCCCTAGGATCAGGAACAAGGAAAGCTGTCTACTCTCAACACTAGAGTTTTACATTGTACAGAAAGTGCTAATCAGGGCAAGAAGGCATGCCAAAGAAATAGAAGGCATGTGGATTGGACAGGAAGGAGTAAAGCTGTCTTTATTTACAGATGATATGATTGTTTATGTAGACAATCCAAAGAGATACACTAAAATCTAGTAAGAGAATTTAAACAAGTCTCAGGATACCAAGTCAATATAGAAATCAACTGGATTTCTTTATTTTTGCAAAGAACTATTGGAAAATAAAATGAATAAGTACTATTTGCTATAGCATTAAAACAACAAATAATTAATGATAAATTTAACAAAATATTTGCAAAACCAGTACACTGAGAGCTGTACAACATTGCAAAAAGGGATAAAGGAAGACTTTTAAAAATGGAGAGGGCGTCTACGTTCTTAGTTCAGAAGACTCAGTGTTGTTAAGAGGTGAATTCTCTCTAGATTTGTCTATAGATTCAATACATTTCTAATCAAAATCTCAGGAGGATTTTTGTACAAAATTGGCAAGCTGATTGTATAATTTATGTGTCCATGCAAAGGACCTAATAGCCAAAGCAACTGAAAAAATAGAACAAAATTGGAAGACGTACACTACCTGATTTCAAAGTTTTTATAAAGCTACATTAAACAAGAATTTGCTTTTGACTTAAGAACTAACATATAGATCAATGGACCAGTATGGAGTCTAGGAAAAAATAAATACAGGACGAATATTCCCAATGTAGAGAGGTGAGGCTGTTGAACAATTTGTCCTGGGAAAATAAATAAACCTTGACCTTTACCTCACACCATTTTTAAGAATTTACTTGAAATGTCTCCTAAATTTAATGTGTAATGAAATTTAAACATCTAATCATACCCCATCTTGGCAAGAATATGGGGAAACCAATACCCTTTTACTTTGCCAGTAGGAGTGTAAACTGGTACGACCACTTTGGAAAACATTTTGGTAGTTTCTTGTAAAGTTAAACATACATTTTCCATTCAACAAAACAGGTTTATTAAAAGACAAGTTAAAACTTTTTTGCAAAAAGATTTGTATAAAAATGTTCAAAGTTCCTTTAATGATGATGACTGAAAACTAGAAACAATTAAATGTCCACCATCAGGTGAATGGATAAACAAATTGTAGTATATTCATAAAAAAGAAACCACTGATTATCAAAACAATAGTTTTGAACTTGTTATGCTAAGTGAAAGAAATCTGGCACAAAGGAGTACATACTGTATGATTCATTGTATGTATGAACTCCCAAGACAGGCAGAACAAATCTACAGCGAGAGAATGCACATCAGTATGTCCCCTGGAGTTGGGACTGGTGAAGAGTGACTGCAAGGGGGCATGAAGGAGCCTTTTGGATGGCTGGAAATAGTTTACATCTTGATTGTGGTGGTGGTTACATATGTGTATGCATTTGTCAAAACTCATCAAACTGCACAACAAAATGGATGCATTTTATTGTATATAAGTTATACCTGAATAAAATTGATTGAAACAGTAAAAACCAATCACAAACAAACCATAAGGAAGAAAGGATTGATTTGATTGGTTATTTGTTGTAGCAGCCTGAATGGACTGAGGCAACACTATATCAGTGATTCTACCAGTTACCATTTTTTCCCAACTGCCCTTGCTTCTGGAGGCCCTTGTCCTCTTGCTCTATCTTGGCCTGGGTCTTCTCTAGGACTGCTTGCAAGGCTACCAGCCTAGGATACATCTTGAATGGTCTGGGTTGAATCCACAGTTTCCTGCTTTGTGCCCTCATTTCACTGGAGCTAAGGTTTTGCTTTAGAGCTTTTGTTATGTTAGAGAGACCTCACCTATCAGTATTAGATATTTTGTCTCTTGAGCTATTCAATTTCTCCAAATAACCTTCTTCTAATTTTCCCTGAATGGGATGATGCTGACTCTAAGGTTGAGGTTCCTCAAACACCAGAATGAGGAAGAAT
This sequence comes from Equus asinus, assembly GCF_041296235.1. Lineage (NCBI taxonomy): Eukaryota > Metazoa > Chordata > Mammalia > Perissodactyla > Equidae > Equus > Equus asinus. The sequence goes on along the minus strand of NC_091796.1, from coordinate 35,992,043 downwards.
TACTACAACATTCCAACATCACCACTCTAAGTATCTTTAATGATTCACTCCATTTCTGTTGAGAACAATGTTCTATTGCTGTGCCTGTGGATAAACGTTGGGCTGCCTTTACTGTAACTCAAAGAAGGTGAGTAGGTTAGAGTAGATGAGGACAGAGGTGGAAATGTCACTGGGCTCAATTGCTCTATTCACAGAACTTTAATCAGACCCTTTGTTCTCAGCCCCATCTTTCACACCTGCTGTTTAGCTCTAATCTGTGCCTCCGCTGAGCCCAAAGCCCCACAGTTCAGGATTCTGAAAGGCAGACCATGTTCCATGTGGTCCACAGTCCTGTCTGGATGCTGCCAGGTCATGCAAGTTTCAGTCCTCTGATGTTATCTGCTAACGCGTTTCCATCCACTTTCCTCTTCCCCAGATCACTGTACTCTCTCATCTTTGGTGCTGCCCTTCCTCATCACTATTATTGGTTTGTTCCTTGTCATCCCTCAAAGCTTTCATTTAAGGATTTCAGGAGAGGTTTGAGAGAAACTTGAAGTGAGAACCTGCTAGGTGTGCAATCTTGTACTGGAAATCTATAAGGTTTTATTATATACTGAGGCAAGTCTCCTCCAAAATACTCTTCTTTTTCTAATTTGTCTTGGCTGTTATTTTCTACTATTCATCCACATGGAGTTTAGAATCATTTTGTCAAGTTCAAAGAAAAAAATCCAATTGGAATTTTAATTGGAAATGCATTAAATTGATTAACTTGGGAATGATTGCTTTTTATTTTTAATTAAATTTCCAAGCACTGATTTTTTTTTTAGCTTTGCTAATTATAACTTTCTAAATTTATTGCATTTTTGTCAGAACCTGGTCTCTGCAATTTCTCCTTTTCCAGAGCAGTACGTTAGTAACGTATTGTCCTTGGCATCACCTGGCACAGTGCTTCTCAACATGCAGAGTCCTGGACTAGCAACATCAGCATCAGCTAGGAATCATTAGAAATGGAAATTACAGGACCTCAATTCAGTCCTACTGAATCAGAAACTCCTTGAGTATGGAGCTTAACAAACTCACCAGCGAATTACGAAGCCCATTAAATTTTGAGAACTACTGAGCTTAACATCTGACTAGCCGTGTAACCTGGGAAAAATTATTTAATCAAAGTCTAAATGATCTCATATGTAAAATGGAGATATAACTGCATAAACTTCATAGCATTGTTATTAGGAATAAATGAACTAATACATATGAAGGATTTAACATACTTTTTGGTATGTTGTGAATGTAGAATTAAGTGATTACTAGTGATCATCATAGTTAATATTATAAAATAGTTTTATATTATCAGAATTGTATTCTTGTCCAATACAAATCTAAAAATTTTTTATGTCATGAACAAGTTTGGCAAATGTGCAATGTTTGTTGTAAAAGTGAGTATATCCCTGCTTCTTTGTGTGTGAGATATTTATGAAAACAAATATTATAATTTTTAGATCTTCTGAATATTATTCCAATTTCTTAATTATTTTTTCCATTGGATCTATAAAAGATAGTTTATTGTGTTAAATTCTCCCAAGACTGCTGCATTTCTGTAAAATATTTCTTGCACTTTGAAGATATAGTTATTTTGTGCCAACTCCCTGTTATTCTGCACATAGATGCCCCTCAGTTTATCTTTATTGTGAGTTGTATTTTTATTTTTATGAAATAATCCTTTGGTGCGGGGGTTTCGTTTATTATTATCATCCTTGCATTCACTTTGTTTTAATTTACTTAATATATCCTTACCCATTCTTTAAATTTTGAGTATTTTCTTGTTTTTATTTTACATTAAAGTATCTTTTATAAGCATCATAAAGTTGTTTTATTGAAATATATATAGACATGTATATTTTAATGTGAGAGCTTAACCCTGTTAGAATTATAATTATGTAGTTACTCTACATCCATCTGCTTTTGTTTTGCATTCCTGTTCTATCTGTCTATCTGCTATCTATCTATCTATTATCTACCCTTGTGTTTTTTTTTTTTTAACTTTTGCTGTAGGCACTATGTTTTCTTTTTTATTCACACATATTTTGGAAGGTTTTATTTATGACTAATGGCTACTTTGACATTTTTCAAATTTTAATCTATGTTTCTCTAATTCTCAATATTACAAAAGAAATTATCTGTGTGACCTCTTATTTAGAGGTTATGAAGTATAACATGCTTTTAGTGTTCTCATGCACTCGTATTTAATATAATATGATATTTACACTGCTATGGAATGACCTGTGTACTCCTAAAATTCATATCTTGAGGCCTTAACCCTCAACGTGACTGTCTTTGGAGGTATGGTTTTCAAGAGGTCAGTAAGGTAAAATGAAGTCCTAGGGTAAGGTCCTAATCTGATAGGATGAGATAGGGTCCTAATCTGATAAGAGGCAGAAGAGAGAGAGAGATCCTTTTCTCCATGTGTGTGCAAGACAGAAAAGCCATATGAGCACACAGTACAGCTGCAAGCCAGGAAGAGAGCTCTCACCAGAGCTCAACCATGCAACCATGCTGGGGCCATGCTCATCTCAGACTTCCAGCCTCCAGACTGTGAGAAAATACATATCCCTTGTTTAAGCTAGCCAGTCAATGGTATTTGTTATGGCAGCCTGAGCTGACTAAGACATACAACAATCATTATTGTTAAATTATCTTTTTTACACTGCTTATCTTGTTTCTGGAGAAGTTATTGATATTTGGGCTCTGTCTTGTAGCTATTTATAATCCTTGACTTAATTTCATCTAGATGGCGTTACCATTTGTGTTAGTCAGGGTTCTCTAGAGAAACAGAACCAATAGGGTATCTATATATATCTAGATATATTGAAAGAGATTTATTATGAGTTGGCTCATGAGATTATGGAGGCTTAGAAGTCCCATGATCTGCCATCTGCGAGCTAAAGGTCCAGGAAAGCCAGTGGCATATGTCCAGTCAAACACTGAGGCATGAGAATGAGGAGCACTGATGTCCAAGGGCCGGAGACAATAGATGTCCCATCTCAAGCAGAGAGCAAATCTGTCCTTACTTGGCTTTTATGTTCTATTCAGGATTGAATGATACCCATTCACATGGATGAGGGTGATCTTCTTTACTCAGTCTACCAATTCAAATTCTAATCTCTTCTGGAAACACCTTCAGGGCACACCCAGAAATGTTTTACCACTATCTGGGCATCCCTTAGCCTAGTCAAGCTGACACAAAGAATTAACCATTACACCATTCTTTTCTTTTTCTTTTCCTTTGTTTATTATCTTGCAGGTTGTATCATATCTTCAAGTTGTTTTTTTCTCCTTAAGAAGGGTACATGCATATCTGAGAAGATATTCAGAAATGAAAAACAACTTGGATAAGTGCAAAATTCTTGTTTCTCAAAATTGTCTTGTCAAAACTATGTTACACATTTGTACTGCAGTCCCCTCAGTATTTTGCTTTGCAAATGTGAATTTGGATGGAACATAATTTTTATGTCTTTGAACATTGCCTGCTTACTTTTCCAGTTTGGTATTTTTTAGTTTTGTAATTACAATGAAAATTGCCAAATATGGATATAAATGTGAGTTTTTTCATTGATCGTGCTCTAAAACCTGAATATCTTTCAATGTGTACACACTTTCTGGAGCTGAAGAAAGACTTGCCTTACAGTGTGTCTTTGACATTTTCCTCTGCTTTCATTATTCTTTTCTTTAGAAACACTTTTTATCTGTACCTTTCTTATCCATTTTGGATTTCCTATAAGTTATGATCTATTTCATGACTTACGTCTTTACTATCTGTGATAACTTCTCAAATTTGTCCTTCAAATCAGTGACTGAATCTCTTGTCATTTAAAATCAATTCTTCTCTTTACATGCTCCACCAGGTTTTTGCATTTTATTTTTATTTATTTACATTAATTATCTTATCAATTTTCCTGTCCTTTTATTTTGTAGAATTTGCGTCTTAGCCTGGTAGGTTTCTCCTTATGGACCTCTGCTCCATTTAGAAGAGCCATGAACTCTTATATCTTCTTGAGAAAACCCATCCCTTGATTCTATAGGAGGTAATTTCCAGAGGTTTTCCATCAGGTTCCCTTCTCTTTTTCTATTTTTTTTTTTTTTTTTTTTTTTGCTTACTTGCTCATCTTTGAACAGGTGGGGCTTAGCCATGTATTTTCGAACCAGCTATTAATACACATTGTTTTGGATTTCTTTTGGCTTACTCTGAAGAGTTCCAAGCCCAGTTCCTACTTTTCATCAGATGTTCATTTACTGCAGATTTCTGCTACGGAATCCGAATCTGCTCCTACCCATGTTGACCTAGGGATACTCAAAATTGAAGGACTGATTTAAAAAACAATGGAATTGTCAATGTCCCCATTAATCCAGGTTCTTCTGACACTCCTCCTGACCCCACTCCTCTGTGATACATACCTGATTTTCTATTTGTAGAGGACCTTATTCCACACGTTAAAATGTGCACACATAAATGCTTAAGTCTCTTCTAAGAATTTCTGACTTCCAAAAGGAAACAAAAATTGAGGGGTGGGAGACAGTGTCCTGAATGCCTTAAAAATCAGTACCTGTGCCCAAGAGCAGCAATTATGCAATTCTCTCACTTTTCGTCTGAGTCTTGGCCCCATAAAGGCTGAAGGATGAGGCGACTTCCTGTCTTTATACAGGTAATTTTTCTTTCAAGGTTTAAAGTTTGCCATGCCTTGAGCTGAAGTCTGGGCAGGTTTTCCCTGATGCCAACATTTTAAAAGAGGAAAGTGGGGTCCAGAGAGGTTAACTAATTTTACCAAGGTCACACAGCTAACAGCAGATTTGAGCGTGAGCAGCAAGGTCTGACTCAGCGCATTCTGTCTTAGCAGAACACCACGCTGTTTTGCTTAAGACAAGTTTGTTCACTGAGAAACCTAAAGCTAAGGAAAACCTGATGATGTGAGGATTCTCCAAACACTGAAGAGCATTTTCTTTGCAAGAAATGCTATCTAACATTCCCATCCTGAATCTTATATAAAATAGCAGCATGATTCAATTAATGCTTACCCACATGTCATTTATCAACTGGAACTTCATTGCAATGCATTTTTACCTCTTCCTAATGCCTTCCTTAATTGCACTAGCTCATGTAATTTTCTCCTATTCTGACCACTTTTCATCCATATTATTTCCACTCCCCGTTATACTCTACTGCATGCTTAGGGTTCTTTCTTGGGCCTTTCTTTCCCCCAGATAGCACTCAACATCCTTGTCAGCAGAGGCCATGTTTTATTCAATTGTTCTCCCATGCCATTTAGCATAAAACTAGGCCCACAGGAAGTGTTTACACAGTAGCCTGGTCGAGAGTACAATGCTAAAATAGTATGTTTCTCTGGAGACCACTTACAGGAAATTAAAATTTAATTAATTATCTAATAGTGTCTGCATTTCTCTTAAGTTGGTTCAAAATAGCTTTCGTTTACCTTTTTGTTTCCTCCTTTACATAGGCAATTTTTCATGGATATTAAGGTATCTTGTTCAGCAAACATTTCATGAGGGTTTCCTATATGCTAGGCACTATCCCACTTTATTGGGAAAAATAAATGAATGAGAATCAGTCTCTGTTGCAAACACTCACTGTCTGATGAGCAAAACGGACATGTATGTAAATGATCTCAGTCGAATTTGGGAAATGAGCTAATAAAGTTACACACTAGATGAAAAGAGATCAACTAATTTACCTTGAGAGAGCGTCAAGCTCTCTAGCTCATTCTTTTCAGAATAAAATCCAGCAAGAGGGCCCAATCCCAAAGTACCAAGAAAAACGTAGCTCTCTGGGGACTTGAATATATTGAACAAACCTCACCTAATCCTGTCAATGGTGCTATTTGGGATTCTAAGGGCACTGGAACCTCAAAAGGACACCAGTAGACCATGACCAACAGCATAAGAAATAATGAACATTTTTACAATGATGAGAAAATAAATCCCTTTCCTGTGTCCTTTTAAATTTACTTTGACTAGCTATTGAACAGGTGTTTCATAGATTCAATACATCACAACATATTAAGTGCTGCTCAGCTCCCGCCAGTCCTGCTGCCCTGCTGTGGACCATCTCTTTCTGTTTGCATCTTGCCCGTCCTCTGTGCATATAAACTAAGTGTCTCCATTTCTGCTCTCAGAGTGTACCATGCCATACAACCGAGATTTCAAGAACAAATATCAACAGTGGCTAAGCCAAACATATCTTGTCAAGAGAGTGCCTCTGCAGTGTAAAGATTGATTTGTCGAGGGAAGTCTTGCATATAAGTAGATGTGAAGGCAAGGACTGAGGTTAACAAGTTTCCACTGTGGGAGTTTACTTATAACAAAATAACAAAAGGACAGTTCTGCCTCTGCCAATTACTTTCCATCTCTTCCTGTATCCATTGCTATAGCAGCTTTATTCATCACCAGAAATCAGTCTCTCCGGTGCAAATCCAGGTAGGGCTCTGTGGAAAAAAGCTTTCCCTCAGAACCTATGTTTTTATTTAGATTAGGATCATTTTATGCCAGTCAGTACTGTTTGGAGGTGCCCCCTGTGCCCAGCTCAGTGCTTAGATGCACAGAAGGAACAAAAGAGAATGAGGAGACTGGACTTTACATGTGAGGTGCTCCCAGAGACCAGACCCACAGACATCACATAGAAGACAGTGTGCATTCAAGAGTCAGTTGCATAAATTCCAAACACTGAGTGCTGGAGGTCAGAGAAGGGGACATCATTTCAGCCTGGAGCAGTCAGGCATGGCTCAATGGAAGAGGTGGTGATTGAGTTGGTATTTGAGGAAGGGGTAGATTGGGAGCAGATTGTGGTCAGTTACATGGTTGCACATGGATGATAACGTGTCATAGTCTTCGATCTCAGTGGAGTGACAGAATCAGGGCCAAGCCAGGTGGGCTGGATGCATAGAGAGAGTAGGCAGACATGGAGTTGGTTTGCTCTGGGTACCCACACACTCAACAAATATTTTATTGCATGTCCTAGGAGTTAGGGACCCAATATTGTAAAAGATCCAGTTTCTACCCCAAGAAAGCTCACATCTTAGAGGAGAATACAGATAGTGACAAGCACTTAGGCACTTACAAGAGGGCATAAAAACTACTGTAATGTCCTGGAAGCACAGAGGAGGGACATCTAAACTGGCCTTGGATATAAGGGAAGGCTTTGCACAGGAGCCGATATCTGAGCTGAGAGAATGTGAAGAGTAGGAGGAAGAGATGGACTCACTCAATACCCCTGGCTTCTGGATGCCACACAAAAAAATCCCCAAACCCACAATTCCACAATTAAATACTTTGCCTTGCATACTCTCTGTTTTTGGCAAGCTCCTCTTCTAAAACTACTCTCCTCAAAGTGGCAGCAGGTCATGACCAGGTGTAGGATCAGTCAAACCACACACAGCGGTTGGCTTATTTTATTCAAGAGCAGGAGACCACTGTGTACCACAATAAACTTTTAAGTCCTTAGGGAAAAAATATGCAGCCAGTTCATGGCCATTTAACTCAGAATATCAAAATCATCGTTTGAATAGCACTATGGCTAGATACTTTTCCACTATTCCCCAGAAAAAAAAAAGGGTCTCCCAACCCTGGGAAAAGACTGTCCCCTAACTTTGGCACCTAACGGATCTTCTCCTGCACCTAAAGGCTGATGTCAACCATGGACTATTAACTCTGAAAAATGTGTCCTTGGACATGAGGGAAATGAGGGGAATGTGTGGATCGCATCTATTTCCGAGTCAAGGATTTTAGATTGTATAATGGTAGAGACCAAGCTAAGCTGTAAATTGTTGCAGAATTGCCCTTTTGGCAATGAATTTTAGTCATGTTTCTGCCCTCCTCCTCATCCACAGTCCAAATTTTTTACAATCTGGAAGGTGCTAGGGTTGCTATTTTAAATTCTGCTTCCTCGAAACAACCAACTTAGCGCCCTGATCCTTCCTCCAACTCCAATCTCCTCCAGCTCTACTTGACATGATTACAGCTGCCTTCCCCAAGGGTAGGCCCTACTTCTGCTCCTGACTTACCTAAGGACCCAAAATTCCAGTCCCACCGAGTTTCTGCCTACCTTGCGTTGTCTTCTGAACTAGCAATGTCATCCTATAATCCTTTCTTAATATTTGATAACACCCTGTGTTTGGAATGGCCACCATTAACGTGTTGGAAAGGTGAAGAGCTAAGTAGTGAAACAATATGGTTTACAAGGGTTTTTCTTAAGGTTTTCAGTGTTTACTAGCACCCAAAGTGTTTAAAACACACTGTGAATGAGAGAAATCTCGTGATGAAACCAAGAATGAGTGTATAGAAAGCATTCAAGTGAAACTGAGCCCAGATAGTTAGAGGAGAATAGTAGTTAAAAACAAACAAAAAAAAAACCCCAGAAATGTGTATATTCTACAAATATATATAATGTTATAAATTATATATTAAACTCTGTTGATCAGTCTCCATTGTAGAAATATCTATTTAATGTAAATAACATTCCCCCCAAATGTGTACAAAATACTTAATTTACCAGAATTTTAAAAATAGTTCAATGTTTTGATGATTATATTGTTAAAATATGTTTTATTTCTCTGATTTCTTAGAGTATACTAAATATCTTTCAAAGCAATTATTGTGCTCTACTTCATGCAATTAGCAATTTGCTTCTAGAATTAATGACCCCAGAACTGTGTTTTGGAGTTCTTGAGGAAATTTCTAAAATTTCCTCTTTTCTTACTCTAGAGCTATTGGCAGCATCTTCTGCTTTGAGTGTGATTTCATTGAGCTGCCTTTTCCTTTCAGTCTAATGATTTTAATCAGCTTTGGGCTTGGATAGTTAAATGGTACCCTTGTGAGATTTCGTCGTAAAGTAGGTGACAATGGGTCGTGATGACTGTGCTTAGGAGTCAAGATTTTGTACTTGATTTCAGCAATTGTTATTTAAACCAATGAGTCACTTTTCCATTTAATTCCAGATTTTTATTTCTGTTCTTAAATTCTAGGTTGCCATAAGATTGATATCGGAGAAATGGGTCATTACTATTTTCAATGTTATAACATGAAGATTTATTGATTTACAAAAGATACAAAGTTATAAAATCTAGAGCCAGAAGGGACGGAAGTCTTAAAGGAGTCACCCATCTTCTTGGAGTTGAGCTATCCCCAGAATATAAAACGAAGATGAAACAGAAACCAAGAGGCAACCTACTCTAGCGATTTAGTGACAGGGTTGTGTGAAAGGTATTGAGAACAAAGTTTTAAGTTGCTTTTTCAAAGAACCAATGATTTTCTATTCTAGAACTTGTTGACTGGTGAGCAAGTTCAGCTTTGACAACCGGGCCACTTGGTCTGTGTTAATCTTTTCCAAGGCTCTGAAAATGATTGTTCAAACAGAAGCAGTGCCAATCGACAGAAAGTTCTCCAAGTCTGTATTTGCTTGTACAGGTATTAGACCAGAGCTCATTTGGAGCAAATCTGGAGCTAGTTTTACCTTAACCAAAGCAGGTACAGAGACATTACAGCCTCTCATCAGTGAATATTTGGAGTATAATGGGTTTCCAGACTTCAGATCACTAGTACACAATGAGATCTCGGCCCACAAGAAGAGTTCGTCTTTTGAGATAATATTGATTCTGGAAAATATTTCAGTTACTCCTGCTCATAGCCACCATATCCAGAAGTCATGACATTCCCAAAAAGAAAGAGTGGAAGGAGAGGAAGAGAGAGAAGGACATGGATTTTTGATACTTGGAAGGACATTCCCTTTGTTTCATATTGGACTAAGGTCTCTTCCTTCTTTTCTACCTTTCATTTTTAAAAACCATTCAGCAAACACAGAATATTGTGAGATTCTACGAAAATGGCCTGGGACAAGGCACTTATCATTCTGCCCTCATGGAGCTTACTTCCTGTGTTTGAATTACTTGTTTTTCATCCCAACATTGAAATTCTGCCCTCAGCCTAGTGGCACCTTACAGAGATTTTCACAGAGAATTCTACAATAGCAGGAAAGGGAAAATATAAGTAGATCATTGCCACTGAATTTGATGCTTTTTTTATCTTTAATTTTTTTTTACAATCTATCAATCACCTGCATTTACTGACAAATTATTTTGGGGGAAAGGGCAGAGGAATGGATGATTCATATTCCTTCTCTTAGAGAGTTCCAAATCTCATAAGGGAGAGAAGATTCTTCCACATGCATAGACCATAAGCAAAAGGCAGCGTTTCCATGTGACCTTATTACCTGGTTGATTATGCCCCAGTACTTTGCTTTTTATTAATCATTCATATATTCATTCATGCAATCACTCAATGAACATGAGTTGAACACCCATTAAAAGGAAGGCACTTTTATGCACAAAGTGTTTTGAATGATAGCAACTAATTCAAGGGAAGCACTGAAGAGCCCCTACATACTCCATAATCTACTTTCAGACATTTCAAAATAAAAAGCTTGACCTGCGTCACTGGCCCCAGGAGGCCCTAACTTCCAATAGGTCCTTTTTCTAAGTTTTGGTTTGAGTTAGCAGTTTTCTTCACCTCTTCCCTCACCACGTACCACCTCCTCCTCTCTACCCCTCAAATAAAACATATACAGAGTCTCTCAGGCAAATATACGCACCAAGAAACACACAATTAAATAATTCTCGATCTTGTTCCCAGGTCTGGTAGTCAGTAATAGTTTCTTTAAGGGCCCAGTAGGAACCTGTATTTTTATCCTAGGCATCTTCTAATATCAAAAAATAGTTCTAGAAATGCTTAAGAGAGAGGTAGCTATGTTTAAGTTTTGTGATGTTTTTCCTTAGCTTATTATTTTTTACAACCGAAATGAAATGAAGTCTGAGCCAAGTTTATATTGATTTTTTTTCAAACAGTACTATCACCCTAATACATCCTAATCTTTCAATTCTAATTGGACACAGAGAAGTCAACAATCGAGCTTTATTTCCAACTTCTAATTGGCTGTAAACTAGTGAAGTGAGCGTCTACTTTTACTAAACTTCACCCATCAAGACTATCCGCCTTCACAGCATCACAAATTCAGCTCATTATAGCAGCCCACCTGAAGCGCCCCTTGCCCCCCATCCATACTGCAAAGCCAATTACATTCACGTATCTGCTATGCAGTTTGCTTTCAGCTCCACAAACTGTAACAGTGAGAAGATAACGCAGGCTCTTGTTACTATTTTTTATCTTTGTGAAGGTCCTCTTCTAAGTCGTGTTTCCCATGTAGGTCTCCTCACTGGCTTCTCTATTGAATTCTTCTGTTTCTCTGGACCTTTTAACTCACATTATCTTCTATTACAGGAAGTATTGCTGCTTACTTCTCTCTTGAGCTGGCATATCCCAGGACATTCCCACTTGATAGGTGTAATTTAATTTAAATACTACTTTCCTTGTAAACTACTCTCTTTAAGGAGTGGAGTTATTGGGATGGGGTGGAGATGACAATTTATATTGGGATGTAAAATGACTGGTGGTCAACTCGAAAGTTCTCTCTACCATCTTTGAAATTTTGTCTACAAGGATGTTAGCCATAGTCCATTGTTTTGGCACATTTTGCAGTGCTTGTATCCTATTCTAAAAGTAAAGCTCCCTGAAGGTGGGTTCTGCATTTTATATCTTTTCGTGCTTCTCTCTTGTGCACATTAATCAAATTGCCTTAGCAATAGTAGGTGCTTAACAAATATGCACTGAATGAATGAACTCCAGCTGCCTCTATCATTGCCTCCCTTGCTGTTCCAAAGTGGGGTATCACAGGACACCAAGCCCTGCTGGGTGAATGAGTTATGCTCAAGCACTACCTATTTCTCAAATGCAAATCACACACACTCTGGTTGAGAGGCACAGGCTTGTTATTAATGATGCTGGGGAATGTGCCTTGTGACTAGGGATGGGTGGAGCGCTTTCCACATTACAGGAAAGCCTCAGTTAACCAGGACCCAAGGGGTCACAATCCTCAATTAGAATTTGTTTCTAATTTGAGAAGAAAGAGACAAAGGATAGACAACTTGCTCACATTGAGGAGTTAGCAAAATAAGAGGTAATGAAGTTAAATAAAATCATATTAGTAAGGAACAATTTAGGATCAGCTCCATCTCCCACATGATATGCATCTTCATCTCTCGCTCTGGATATGAAGATTACATCTGTGATTTGTATCAAGATAGAAAACAATACTTAAGCAAGTCATTTATGATTAAAATGTTTGAAACCCAGATAACATCCTGAGGGTCTCTAGGTTTATAAACTATAATATACTTATGAAGACCTCAAGACCTTAGGGGAAAAAAACAATTAACAAAATATTACTTAACAAAGAAAAGCCCAATGCCAGGTGTGGCTAGTAGAAGAGGTTCTTTACCTCATACCAATGCCCCTTACCCTAGACCAGAGACAAGGGACTTTCTGACAACTTTCATACCTTCTTGGGCAGACTGGACAAGTAACTTCTGCCTTTCTCTTTTTCTTCTCACTGGCCCCTCTCCATGGAAAGAGCTACAACCAATTAGATTGGTCAGTCTTGTGCTTACTGGGACTTGTTGACAGAGGTGCACTTCTTGTACCCTGAGTCTGTCTGGAACCTGCATCTCTCCTGGATTGGTTATTAGGGTAGTGGGATTTCATCTGCTCCCTTCTCCCTTATAGGAGCCTCTCCTCCCTATGCAGGTAAGACACCACCCTTTGCCTCCCCATTTGTAACTGGTGGGTAATGAGATCCACTCATTCCCATGGACTCAGCTGACCCTGATTTTTAATCAAATATGATGCTCTATTTCCGTCCTCAATCCAGGCCATGTATTTCAATATAGTTTACCAGAAACTGTTTATCAGTCACTGATTAATAAATTTGATGTTTTAAATCTTGTTTGGCTAATGATTCTTGTGTCTATTCTCTTCATAGATTAAAACTTGGCGAAAGGAGGATGGTATAATTATTACCTCCAATTTCTAACCCTCAGATACAATCAAATCTGAATTTACCATTATCTTAAGCTAACTTTTTTTTTGTACTAGGCTTCTAAAGAGGAAATAATTTACCTAAGAAAAACTGAATGATAGAATTTTTCAAAAGAAAAATTCCAGAATTAGTCCATATTTAGTTTGATTTCTCATCTCTCTGAGCCGAGAGTGAGGAAGACGGGTGTTGGTGGTCTGATGGTAAAAGAAAAGGAAGAAAATTCTGTATTTACTCTAAAAAACGGGAGAGTGAATTGAGTAGAGAAACACAATAGGATCTCTGGTTAGTGCTGAGGGCCCACCTGAAGTATGTGATCTTATATTTCAAGTGAAACTAGTTAAGAAGTTGATATGGATCTTGCCAGTCATTACAAGCCAATTCCTCCTTGCCCTTCTTCTTTCTTGAAGCTATAAGCACTCTGCTGAATTCAACCCCTATCCTACACTTGGGTGTGTGCATGTTGTGAGTATATAAATTGTCACTATGTAAAAATGTAGCCCTAAACCAAACATTGCTTAATTTGCCTGGCTTTGAGCTTTAAAACATATTGAATGCGTTCTTCTGTGACTTGATTTTGTTCCATATAATATTTATTAGCTACATCCATAGTGTTGCTTAGAGATGTAATTCATTTATTTCCACTTATTGTATAGCTTTTGTTTGTGCTATTATGAAAATGCTGTATGGCCCTTCTCATGCATATCTTTTGGTGTAAGTGTGCAATTTCTCTGAGTTACTCACCTAAGAATGAAATTGTTTGCTCATAGAGTAGACACAAGTTTAAAGATAATGCCGACTTGTTTCCCAAATTGGTGGTAGAAAATTATATTCCCTCCAGCAATGGTTCCTAGAACAATTTCAGTTGCTTAGATACAGGCACTAGATAGTCAGATGGATAGATTTAACTAGATGGAGGGTTTGTCCAATGAATATGATAGAAGGGCAAGGGAATTAAGATTTTAACGAAGCAGTGATTAAAATGAAGTTCCATGGAAGTTAAGCTGGATAGAGTATAAAGTAAGGATTTCAGTGAAAGATGCATAAGATAAGAATAATATGGAATCCATGAATTAGGGGTCCCTTCAGCTGCACTGCAGAGAGGTAAATGGTGAGGGGTGGTTGCACCCTTGGGAAGAGAGCCCAATGAAAAGCATAAGAGAAGCTTTAGACTTCAGACAAAGGAAGAGCAGAGTATTTAGATAGAATTGGGAGAAGGGAGCAAAAACTTCTTCTTGGAGATATCCAGATACATATGTTTGCTCTTGTGTCAGAAACTATTCTGAGAAAGTACAAAAACAGTGAAATCTAATAAGTTAAACTTCTGCATTCAGGTACATCTGAATAGCTATGCAGAGTGAGGATATGTCCTTGTGAGTATAAACCTATTGAGAATATTTATTTGAACTATGTACATGACACAAGAACATCAAAACAAAAATAAAAACAGAGAGCATTTAAGGTGCTTGAGGAAATTCATTCAGCTCACAGGTTGAAAAATCAAAATGCAAAACTGAGTCCATCAACTCTACTACCAAGGGTGCTGTAAGGTGGTGTCTGGAGTGGTGATGCTTAAGCATTTTTGGCATGGATTTCTTGGGGAAATTTCGTAGTTTGCCCTCTCCCTTGAGAACAAGCCTAGACTTCCATAAACATTACAATTTTCAGACCATTTTAGGAAGTTCCAGAGCCCCTGAAGCTCCATCTTTGGATTCCCTCTGGGTCTAGGACAAAAGCACTACACAAGTTGTGTGAGTTGTGTCCTGTAGGGAGGGACCCAGACTTCGGAGCAATGGGAAGACACAAGTTCGGCTGGCCCTCCACTCACCAAGCTGGGTGCTTCTAAGCAACTGTATTCAAACACAGAGAAACCTGTTTTTTCCTAATACATCTGCCCAAAGAAGATACTTTTTTCGTAATTCCCAAAAAGATGTGCTGGGGCAAGCCCAGGTTGTACTTCTTCTTATACATGGTCTCAGTGGTTTATTTAATCATTTCACATTACAGATTCTTTTTCAATTGGTTGTCGTAAGAAATTTAACATATACAGGCCCCCTATTGTCAGCTCTATTGTCCCCCTTGGCTGTGTTTGCTAGTGTCTGGAGGGCATGAGGGATATTTGCATCTCCCTCAGTACACAGCAGTGTCCTTATACACTAAGATACTCAAACACTATTTGATACTTGATTGATTACTGTTTGGTAGATGAATTAAACCTAAAAGGAGTTTAACAAATAAACTATTGTTTAACAGTCTAGAGGTATCAATGTTTTGTGTTTTATTTAAGCTTTTCCTTTGGCAGCCCCAGACTGAAAAGAATGAACTGTATCCAGCTCCTATGTGGCATCTGTAAGGCTCCTGCTGCTGAGGTGAGGGTGGGGGGAGACGGGTTGGAAAACAATAACTTCGAAACTGGAGAAGGTCCTCACCAGCAAGGGGGGCAGATGGGATCATGCCTTTGAAGACAACCAGAAAAGTTTAATCCAATTTCCACCAGACACCCAAATGTGCTCTAAAAGAGGAATTTTCTCGAGATTGAGAGTGATGGAAACAGAACCGGAGATATTCAGGGAGATAAATGAGTGGGAGAGATTTATTGATGAAGCATGTATAGAACTAAATGTGGAAGTTAAAACAGCAGAAAATGAGGTCCAGGAGAGGAAATTGAGGGAAGAGGCAGTGTGTGTCAGGAGAGGAGCACGTGGGAAACGTGAAGTGAAGGCAGAGCTGTGGTAAGAGTCACAGCATAGAGGCCGAGTTAGAACCGGAGCGATTTGAAAAGATAACTCCTCTGGGCATTTGGGACATACCCTGGGTCTTGATATTAGGAGTGACATATGGATCTCATAAATTATCCTTGGGTGAGTATAAGCTTATTTCTGCCTTTATCTCATTCTGTCAAGTCGAATTTCTAAATATTGTAGGTCCCCAATGAGTGTCCAAATAAATAAATAGCTACAGAATAGCCTGTTTGCAAGTCATGTGGAAGTGGGCTTCAGGGTCCAGACTTGCTGTGTGCTTATTCTCAGAAACTGATAGTAAGTCTTAGGTTATAATAATAATGAGAGAGATCAATTATATTAAAATATGCTGTGTTTCTATTTCATTTTATAATTTAGTTTTTATTCAACGTATTGTCAGCTCCTTTCGCTCAGTGGAACTGACACTGTAGTGAGAGAAGTGAGGGCTGGGATGCAGGAGCACAGAGGAGAATGTGGACCAAGTCTGAGTCAGATGAGTGCGTGATCCACTTTGTTGCAGAATTTTTGTTTCAATGAGCTATTTCTGTGTAATAAGTTACTCTGAAACTTCATGGCTTAAAAACATGGACTCACTCATGTGATTGAAATCAGATGGCAGGTAGGAAAGTAGGAAGGTCCAAGATGACCTCTCTCACATTTCTGGGGCCTTGGCACTCGGCTGCCCCATGGGTCTCTTATCATTTAGTGATCCAGGCTTCACCTCCCTACAGGTGGTAGCACCATTCCAAGAAGCTGCAGCTTCTTCCATTCCAGATTCCAGAATTCACACAACCTCATTGTACCCTGTTTGACTGGACAAAGCAAGTTACAAGGCCATGCCAGGGCAAGGGCTGGGTAAGTGGACTCCACCTCTAATGGGAAGAGCTACAAAACACTGTGGGCAGGATTTCCAATCTACCACAAGTGTCACCTCAACTCTGTGGCCTACTGTTTATGAACTTTTTTTTATGCTGTTTTTGGTGAGGAAGATTGGCTCTGAGCTAACATCTGTTGCTAATCTTCCTCTTTTTTTTTTTTTTGCCTCCTCAAAGCCCCAGTATGTGGTTGTATATCCTAGTTGTAGGTCATTCTAGATCCTCCATGTGGGATGTCACCACAGCATGGCCTGATGAGCAGCGTGTAGGTCCATGCCCAGGATGCGAACCATTGAACCCTGGGCCACCAAAGCAGAGCGTGCAAACTTACCTACTCAGCTTCAGGGCTAGCCCCTGTTGATGAAGTTTTAAAATACAACATTGCAATTGATGATCTTTAATGTCCTTTCCTCTTCCAAAATTTAAAAAGAAATTGTTTAATTCTCTATCTACTTCTGAGAGAACAGAGACTGAGATCTAGAATTCACTCAGGACCACATGGCAGGTGAATGACCTACTGAAGACGAGATGCTGCCACCCATGCCCTGGGGGTTTTTCCTTGTTGTGGCTTTGGGCTTGGTTTTTTTGTCTCCAGCTTTATTGAGGTAAATGACAAATAATTATAACATTTAAAGTGTACAATGTGAGGATTTGATATACCTATACATTGTGAGAGGATTCCCATAACAGAGTCATCACATCCATCACCTCACACACAGTTTGTTTTTCTGTGGGAACACTTAAGTTCTACTCGCTTAGCACATTTCAATTATGCACTGCAGTATTATCAACTATAGTCACCACGTTATTCATTACATCCTCAGACCTTATTCATCTTAAAATTGAAATTTTGAACACTTTTACCAACTTCTCCCCATTTTCCCCAACCCTCAGCCCCAGGTAACCAACATTCTACTCTCTACTGTTTCTATGAATTACACTTTGTTTTTTGATTCCACATAGAAGTGGCACCATGCAATACTTGTCTTTCTTTGTCTGGCTTATTTCTCACAATCTCAACATAACAAAGACAAATGTCTTTTAATCAAACCATTGGAATCAATTAACATTTGTGTTGCTTCTTAGCTTCACTCCAGACCAACTAAAAGAGAGTCTTGACGGGTACAACCCAAACTATGGCATTTTTAGCAAGGATGAGAGTTGACTCAGACGGCCATTGATGTTTAAGGACCATCACAATAGTGTTTTCTATCACAGACATAATAAGAAGTGACCTTAGAAAAGTGACTTGCCTCCTCTAAGCCCCAGGTTTCTCATCTAGAAAATCATGATAATAGTCACCTGTTAGGGTTTTTGTCACACACATGTAAACAAAAACTTGGAAAATACAGGCAGCATTCAATAAATGAGACTCATTGTTTTTTAACTATTATTACCATTGCTATTAAAATGATGACTATTAATAGAATATTGTGAGCTCCATAAGGGTAGGGGTTGTCTGTGGTTTAAAACTATATTTAGATATACCTGGCATACAGCACGTGCTCAATAGTTATTTGTTGAGGGTATGATTGATTGAATAAATTACTTCAAGAAACACTTGGCATATTCCATCAATGTGTATGTGTTAAATACATGTTAGTTACTATTTTTTAAATAGAAAATGCTATCCATGATATCTGTTTTAAATATTGTCTTCATTCATCTTTCACACATGCTGTTTTATACAACTTTTGTAATTTACCAGACTTTTTGTGTGCAGTGCAAAACTGATGCTTGATGCCTGTTCTCAGGGAGTGTAAACTACACAGCAATGACAATAAATGTGAACTTGAAATGATAAGAAGTGTTTGCTCCCTGTCATATCATGAGATCCAATGGAGAGTTCTGAATATGACTTAACAAGTGGTCGTGTTTTGAATGATGGCAAAGATTTTACAGAGGAAGTGGAACCTCTGATGGCTCTGGAGAGATACAGAAGAGAAGGTGGGGAAATTGACGACTATGAGTGAAGCTGTAGCTGTGGGAATGAATATGGACTTTTGTGGGGAAGATGTGTGGTCTGTATGGGATAGTGGCACTGGATAAGCAAAAGTAAGATGCAAGATTGGAGACATGGACTGAGCCCTGCTGATAGGGATTAGATGCCAGGGGTTTCTGAGTGGTTTTGAGGAAGAGAATGTCATGAAATGTGTTGGGTTTTGGAAGGCAATTCAAGCGTTTTCCCTGAAGGCAGGACCCAGGTTGATTCAGGCAACGGAATCCTGAGTTTGGCTTGAGGAAGTGATCTGGACCAAATACTATAAATAGGTAACTCCTTCCTCACTCGCCCTCCCTATTCACAGGCCCAGATCACAGCTAGAGTTTTGATGCAGTCCCATGTTTACCAGTTTTTTTTATTGAGTTAATGATAGGTTACAAACTTGTAAAATTTCAGTTGTACATTGTTGATTGTCAGTCGTGTTGCAGGTGCACCACTCCACCCCCTGTGCCCACCCCCCACCCCACCTGTCCCCTGGTAGCCACCAATCTGTTCTCTCTGTCTACATTTTTAAATTCCTCATATGAGTGAAGTCATACAGAGATGGTCCTTCTCTAAATGGCTTATTTCACTTAACATAATTCCCTCAAGGTCCATCCATGTTATTGCAAATGGAATGCTTTTGTTCTGTTTTACAGCTGAATAGTATTCCATTATATATATTTACCTCATCTTCTTTATCCAATCATCTGTTGATGGGCACTTAGGTTGCTACCATGTCTTGGCTATAGTAAATAATGCTGCAATAAACATTGGGGTGCATAGGACTTTAGGAATTGCTGACTTCAAGCTCTTTGGATAGATATCCAGCAGTGGAATAGCTTGGTTGTATGGTACTTCTATTTTTAATTTTTTGAGGAATCTCCATACTGTTTTCCATAGTGGCTGTACCAGTTTGCATTCCTACCAGTAGTGTATGAGAGTTCCTTTTTCTCCACAACCTCTCCAACATTTGTTACTATTAGTTTTAGATATTTTTGTCATTCTAATGGGTGTAAGGTGATATCTTAGTGTAGTTTTGATTTGCATTTCCCTGATGATCAGCGATGATGAACATCTTTTCATGTGCCTATTGGCCATCTGTATATCTTCTTTGGAGAAATGTCTGTCCATGTTTACCAGTTTTTGAACCCCACTCTGATCTACTTCTTGTTCCAGTTCCCAGTGAAAGCTGGAGTTAAAGAATTATGTGTCTTAGCTAGGCATAAAATAATATGAAATTTGTAGTAATTAGTGATTATTATGATAGCTATGAGTTATTAATGACATTAGAAAGAACAAGATAATGTCATCATTGCATTTTTATAACAGTGTGAGGGGGCATGAAAAAAATAGCAAATGCCGTAAGGATTGCTTCTGTAATAGAGAGAAGGAAGAAATTTCTCATAATAGATCAGCAAAGCAAGAAAAACTGGAAAGAGTCTGAGAAGATGTATGAATGTGAAAAATTGTCAGCCCTCTGGGCAAGTAAAAGAAAAAAACGTATCAATCTAGAGTGAGAGCTCCACTCAAGCACCACATTCTCTGAAAACATCAGTGCTGGTCAACAAAGCTGCCAGGACTCCAAGGGCCAAGGCATTGGGTGTCAGGGCTTCCCTCTTGATTGAGTTGGGGTGGGGGTGCAACCAGTAGGACAGCCAACAGCCCTTTAATACATCCATACACATCTCTACCCCAAGGGAAGGATTGTATTTAAAACCCCAATTGTGAAAACCTACGAACAACTAAAGAAAACACAAAACACATAGGAACAATTCTCTTTTAAAAATCATAGAGAACACACAAGAAACATAAATCTTCACTGAAGGGCTTTTAAAAATCCAAAGAGTCATTTTGTATTCTGGGATGAGAAGATACAATACAGTATAAATGTCTATTTTCTCAAATTAACTTATATATTTGATACTCTCAGACTAACAATTTTTAATGTTTATTGACATTTTTATTGAATTTGACAAGTAAATTCTCAAAAACATGTGATAGAGAAAATGTGCAAGTATATTTAACACATTTTCAGAAAAGCATTAACATCGAGGTAAAGTACCCTTCCAGATACTAACATGTAATGAAAAGCTATAACTAAAACAACTGATATTGATGTAAGAGAGGTGAATGGAAGAAAAAGGCAAAATAAAGAAGCTTACCCATAGGATTGTGGAAATTTGTCTAGTTATAGCTGGTATTTCAAATAAGTATAGCACTAATAAACTGCTGAAGGAATTGTTTTGGGACATTTTGATATTCAATTGGAAAAAAAAAACTTGGCCTTAGGCTTACATCATCTATGCACTGTTTATAGATAATAAGCCAAAATGTAAAAGATAATTCTATTATGGGAATATTTAGAACTTTTTAATCATATGGCAGGAAATTGTTTGTATAACATTGAAGAGGGGAAGGCTATCTTCATCAAAAATCTTTAAAGGTGCAAAAACATAATTAGGAAAATTAAAAGGCAAGTGAGGAATGACAAAAGTATTTGTAGCTTCCATAAAAATAATATTCCAAATATATAAAGAGGAGGCCAGCCCATGGTTTAGTGGTTAAGTTCAGCACACTCTGTTTCAGCAGCCCAGGTTCAGTTCCTGGGCATGGACCTACACCACTTGTCAGTGGCCATGTTGAGGTGGTGACCCACATACAAAATAGAGGAAGACTGGCACAGATATTAGCTCAGGGAGAGTCTTCCTCAAGAAAAAGAGGAAGATTGGCAACAAGTGATAACTCAGGATAGATCTTCCTCAGGAAAAAAAATATATATATGTATATATACAAATAAAGAAAAGAAAAAATAGGAAAATTTGGAGGGAAAAACAGGGCAGTTATTTAAATAAGTTTACAGAGAAGAAATGAAAATGAAAAATAAATATACACAATGATGAATTTTACTTTTAATGAAAAATGAATTGTTAAAAGATATATAATCATTGATTAGGTAGTATTACAAAGCCTGATAATCTAATGGGTGAGAACTTGAGGAAATTAACATAATTTATCTTTGGTGATTGGAAAGTGGTAAAATATTTTGGTGCAAATTTTATTTATTTATTTTTAAATTGACTGAACAAAATTGACTTTTTTTCTGGTGTAAATTTCTATGACCTTTAACACACAAATAGATCTGTTCTATTGTTGTATAGTATGCCTTTATGGGGATGGCAAACTTTTCAGCTATTCTCTCATTCCAGGACATCTCTATGATTCCCCCTTTCTTTCCTAGTGTTTGTAATCTGTGTCTTCTCTCTTTATTCTATCTTGTAGAGGGTCATAAATTTTACTGATCTCTCCAAGGAATCAGCTTTTGGTTTCATTGATTTTCTGATTTGTTTTTCTATTTTCCACGTAATTGTTTTCAGCTCTACTGTTTATTATTTCTTTCTTTCTGATTGTCTTGGGTTTATTTTGCTTTTCTTTTTATAGTCTACCGAGATGGAAGCTTAGATTGTTTACTTGAGGCAAGTCTTCTTTTCTAATATAAGCATTTGATGTTACAAAATTTCCTCTAAGCTCTGCTTTAGCTGCATCACACTAATTTTGATATGTTGCATATTCATTTTGTTCAAAAGATTTCCTAGTTTCCCCTAGCCCATGGATTATTTATAATTATGTTGTTTAATTTCCAATTCTTTGAAGACCTTCATGCTATTTTTATGTCATTGACTTCTAATTCCATTCCGTTACAGTTGGAAAAAATACTTCAGATTTATTATTCCAAATTATTTAAACTTGTTAAGGTTTGTTTTATGACACAGAATATAGTCTATCATATTGAAAGATCCATATTTATTCTACTATTGAATGCTCTCTATATATCAATTAGATCTAGTTGGTTGATAGTGCTATTCCGTCATTCTATATCTTTGTTAATTTTTTGTCTACTAGTTCTATCTATTTCTAGGAGAGAAGTGATGAAGTCTCCAATCATAGTTGTGGATTTCTCTCTTTCTGCTTTCAGTTCTGCCAGTTTTTTATTTTTGCTTTGTTTTATTGCTTTATGTATTTTGAAGCTCTCTTAATAGGTGCATATACATTTGATATTGTTGCATATTCTTGGGGAATTGACCTTTTCATCAGTAGGTAATGTCCTCTTTGTCTCTGACAATTTAATTTGCTCTGATGTCTACTTGCTTAATATCATAGTCACTCTAGCTTCGTGTGTGTATGTGAGAGTATGCAGTGTGTACATGACATTTATATTTCTTTTCCCATCATTTTACTTTTAAGGTACCTATACCATTATAATCTAAGTGAGTTTATTGCAGTTGTCCAGGCACAGCTTATGGTTGGATAGTATGTGTGGCTGCATGTATGTGTGTGTGCATGTATGTATGTGTGCATGTGTATGTGTTTTAACCCATTCTGACAATTTTTGCCATTTAAACAATATTTTGGAGTGTTTAGATCATTTGTATTTAATATAATTATTAAAATATTTGTATTTACATTTACCATTTTATTGTTTATTTTGTTTTTTCCCTTTTTATTCTCTTCCTCTATTTCCATAACCCTGCTTTCTTTGGGATAATTTCAGCATTATTTAATATTCCACTATAATTTGCCTATTGTGTTTCTCACTATATCTCTTGGCAGAGATTTTTAGTGAGTTCTCTAGATGTTACAATATACATACTTTAGCAGTCAGAATTAATATTTTATCAATTCAGATGAAATACAGAAATCTTATCAAATCTTCCCAATATGTAGGTCCCTTTGCACTATCCTGATTGTATTAGAGTTGCCTGTTTGGGGTTGACTAAACTACTTGAATCAATAGTTTTATGTCTTTTGAATAAATTCTGGACTTTTCAACTATAATTACGTCAAATATCTTTTATAGCATGACTTTATTTCTTCTCATTTTCTGGAACTCCAATTACACAAATGTAAGACCTTAAAAAAATTCTCACAAGTCTCTGGGTCTGTTCATTTTTAAAATCTTTTTTCTGTATATTATTCATACTGGATAATTTTTTTGACAAATCACGTTCTCTGACTCTTTCCTCTGTCACTTTCATTCTGCTATTGAGTCTATCCAGAGGTTTTATTGTATTTTTATTGTGTTTATTGAGTTTTGTGTTTTTTCAGGTCTTAAATGTTCTTTTTGTTCTTCATGATATCTTCAATTTCTTTTTTTTTGAGACTTCCTATTTTCCCATTAGTTTTAATAACATTAATGTTTGCTTACTGGAATATTTTTATAGTAGCTGCTTGAAAGTCTTTGTCAGATAATTGCAAAATCTGTGCTGTCTTTGTGTTGGTATGTGTTGATGGTCTTTTCGCATACAAAGTGAGATATTTTAGGATCTAAGTATACCAAGCCATTTGGATTGTATCCTGGCATTTTAAGTATTATGTTATGAGACTCTAGGTCTTGTTTTAGTCCTGTGGAAAAATGTTGATATTTTTGTTTTAGCAGATAGTCAAAGGATTCTTATGCTCAGGCCACAAATTCTAACCTGTCTTTTGTGGACTTTTATTCTAATATTACTTCAGTTTTCAAAGCTCTTGCAGTGCAACTAGAATCTGTCCCTCATGTAACTACTCAATGACTAGGGACCTTGGTGGTTATCTTGGTATAAAATCAATTGTCCAAGTTATGTGTATCTATCTCTTGATTATCTATTTTGTTCCTTTAATCTTTATGTCTATTTGTATCTCAAAAAACACTCTCTTGATTATTCTAACTTTCATAGAAAGTCTTGTATAATAAAAATAATTCCACCAATTTTTCAATATTGTTTTTACTTTTCCAGGACATTTGTATTTCCATATACATTGTAGAATAATCTTGTCAATTTCAATAAACTTGCTGGCTGGGAGTATGATTTTGTTTGAATTCAATCTGTTAGTTCTTCAGGAGAGAACTGACATCTTAATAATAGCCAGCCAGCCTTCCCATTCATGGACATGGTATATATCTCTATTTCTTTCTTTCTTTCAGCAATGTTTGCACTAGTTTTCAGTGATAGGTCTTGGACGTATTTTGTCAATTTTATTCCTAAGTAGTTATTGCTTTTTTGATGCTACTGTAAATGGTATTTTATAATTTAATTTTTAATTTCTAATATATAAAACGAATATATTTGACTGTTTTATTGACATATACTTCACATACCATAAAATTCACCCAAAGTGTACAATCCAATGGGTTTTAGTATATTTACAGAGCTGTATAATAATCACTCAATCAACTTTTAGAACATTTCACTACCTAAAAAGAAACTCATGCTCATTTTAATCAGTCCCCATTCCCCTTCCATCTATCTCCAGCCCTAGGCAACCACTAATCTGTTTTCTGCCTCTATAGATTGGCCTATTCTATAGATTTTCTCTAAGCAGAAACATAATATGTAAACCTTCACTTAGCATAATATTTTTGAGTCCCATCCACAATGCAACATGTATCAGTAAATCATTCCTTTTTATTGTTGAATGATATTTCACTGTATAGATATGCTATATGTTAGTTGTACAGTAACCAACTAATAGTTATTTTTGTTGTTTCTATTTTTGGCTACATTTTGTCTATTATGAATACTTGTGTACAAATTTTTTGTAAATATATATTTTTGTTTCTCTTGGGTACCTACCTGGGAGAGGAATTGCTGGATTATATATATAAACTCTCTCTATATAAATTTATATATCAATTCTATGTTTAACATTTCAACAAAATGTCAAACTTTTTCCAAAGTGACCGCACCATTTTACATTCTCACCCATGTTCAAGAGTTCCATTTTTTCTATATCCTCACCAACACTTGTTATTTCTAGTTTTTTAAAAGATTTTATTTTTTTCCTTTTTCTCCCCAAAGCCCCATGGTACATAGTTGTATATTCTTAGGTGTGGGTCCTTCTAGTTGTGGCATGTGGGATGCCGCCTCAGCGTGGTTCCATGAGTGGTGCCATGTCCGCGCCTAGGATTCGAACCGCCCAAACACTGGCCGCCTGCAGCGGAGTGCAAAACTTAACCACTCGGCCACGGGGCCGGCCCCTATTGTCTATTTTTTTAATAGCCATCATAATGGGTATGAAATGAGACCTTATTGTGGTTTTGATATTCATTTCTCAATTGAATAGTGATGTTGAGATCTCTCCATGTACTTATTAGTTATTTGTATATCTTCTTTGGAGAAATTTCTATCCAGATCATTTACCCAATTTTTAAATTGTGTTATTAATCTTTTTGTTATTGAGTTGTAAGGGTTCTTCATATATTCTGGATTCATGTCCTTTATAAAATATATAATTTGCAAGTATTTTCTCCAGGTCTCTGGGTTTTCTTTTCACTTTCGTGATGGTATATTTGTAGAACGAAAGCTTTTAATTTTGAGGTAGTCAAAATTTTTAATTTTTTTCTTTCATTGCTTTTGCATTTGGTGCCCTATTTAAGAACACTTTGCCTAACCCAAGGTGACAAAATTTACTTATATTTTCTTTTAAGAGTGTTATAATTTTAGCTTTTGCATTTAGACATATGATCTATTTTGAGCTAATTTCTTTTTGATGTGATGTTAGGAAGGGGTACAACTTTATTTGCCTGCAGAAATCCAGTTGTTCCAATATCATTTGTTTTAAGATTATTCTTTCGCCATCAAATAGTTTTGACACCTTTGTCAAAAATCAATTGTCCATAAATATAAGGGTTTATTTATGGATGCTCAATTCTATTCCGTTAACTTATATGTCTATTTTATTCTTAACCTAGCGCTGCAAATTCTTCATTACTGTAACTTAATAGTAAGTGTTGAAATTGGAATGTGTGAATCCTCCAACTTTGCTCTTCTTTTTTCAAGATTCTTTTGACTGTCCTGGGTTACTTTCATTCCCATATTAGTTTTAGACTAGCTGGTTAATTTCTGGGAAAAAAAAAAGCCATAACCAGACGGTATTTGATAGCAATTGCATTGAATCTGTAGATCAATTTGGCGAATATTGCCATCTTAACAATAATGTGCCTTCTGATCCAAGAACATGAGGTATGAGTATATCTTTCATATTGACCTTTTGTTCCGAGACCTTGCGTAATTTCTCTTACTTCCAGAAGTCTTTGCTGTCAATTTGTTAACATTTCTACATGCACAATCATGTTCCCCATGCATAAAGCCTATTTGAACATTTTTCTTTCCAATCTTTATGCTGTTTATTTCCTTTATTTATTTCTAGGATTTTTAGTACAATATTGAACAGAAGTGAAGAGAGCTGATATTCTTAAATGATATTTTACCATTTATGTATAATTTAAGTCTTAACTACAACATACTTCCATTTCTTTCTCCTTTCTTTTGTGCTATCATTTTAGCAGATTTTATTTCTACTTACATTATAAAACCTGGAAATACTTTCACTACTTTTTCTGTAAATGGTCAAATAATTTTAAATGTTAACAAACATAGAAATAAAGACTTTCATATGTGCTCACAATTTTAGCATTTCTGGGGCTTTTAATTTCCTTCTTGTGAATCTAAGTTTCCAGTTGGAATTATTCTCCTTTTGCTTGAAAAACTTCTTTGGATATTTCTTGCAGGTCAGTTTTTTTTTTTTGGCAGTAAATTTTCTCATCTTTTTTTTTTCTGAAAAAGTCTTTATTATGCCTTGCTATTGGAAAGAATTCTAGCTTGACACTTTCAACACATCATTCTATTGGTTTCTGTCCTGTATAATTTCTTATGTGAAGTCTATGATTATCCTTTCTTTGCTCTTCTCTTTATGTATAATGTATCTTTTTTGCTGTGGCTGTTTTAATATTTTATTCTTGTTACTCACTTTCAGAGATTTAATTGTGATATAGCTTGGTGTGATTTTCCTTTATGTTTATCCTGATTCACCTCTGATAAGGTTATTGGGTCTCTGAATTTATAAATTTTATAAAATTCTGAAAAAATTGACCATTATTTCTTCAAATAACTTCCATCTCCCCTATTCCTTCTGGAACTTGAATTACTATTATATTAGACATGTTAATATTGTCCCACAGGTCAAAGATGCTCTATTCATGTTTATTTTTCAATTTTTTTCTGTGTTTCATCTTGAATAATTTTTATCACTATGTCTTCAGGTTCACTGTCATTCCATTTTGTTCCTTTTGTTTATGTCTTTCATTTTCTTCTCATCCATTTATATTTTCTTTGAAATAGTTGAAAATAGTTATAATAGCTGTTTTAAAGTTCTTGACTACTAATTTCAACTTTTAAAAGTTATTTCTGAAACTTTGTGTTGATAGAGTTTTTTCTCCTGATAATATATCACATTTTCCTGTTTTTTGGCATGTCTAATAATTTTTGTTTCAGTGCTTCCATTGTGATTTTTAGATAGTTAAAAATGCTAGATTGTTAAATGTATAAAACTGTTCTCTTTCTATAAAGAGTTTTGCTTTTCATTTTAGTAGATAGTTAAGTGACTTATATTTCAGTTTGCCTTTTTTGAATCATGCTTTGGTAGTTAGGTCTAGAGTAGGCTTTCATTGGTTCCGCTCCACTACTGAGGTATGGCCCTCTAGTGTAAGTGCTCTAATAAATGCCACAAGCGATGGTTCTCTTCTCTGATTGAGCAGTTTGGAGTGGAAACTCCAACAATTCCTGGTCTATGTGATTTCTGGGATCTAGATAGCTTACCTGACTTATTGCCCACCATATGCAGCATGTCTTATTATTCAGAATAGCTGGTAAGGAAATATGAAGATTTCTGAAGTTGCTTTTTTCCATAGTTTTCCCCTCTGGAATTCTGCCCTGAAACTTCTATTCACCTCAGATCCCCGGAACTTCAAGCTGTGTCTTCTCAACTCAGTAAGATAGCCATGTTCCACTTAGAAGTTATCCCCCATCCTGGTATGGAATGTTCCTTGCAGAACAGAATCTGAAATAAAAGCACAAATAGAGATACATCTATAATTTGTCAAAATATTTAAAAGTTATAAATCAGGCTAACAAAATGCTAAATGAGATATATTCTATCAACTTAACAAAAATAGTTAAGTAGAAATCCAAAAGGTCAGTTTCAAATTTGAAATTCTCAGCCTCTTTGAATTTCCATCCTAGCCTACTCCTTCCTGTCCACTGACCACGTCTGCCCTCATGGGTGGGAGTGGAGTGGTAGTAAGGTTGTTATACATGGGTTGAATATTTTACAAGAAAAGTTTTCATTTATTTCGTATATAATTATATGTAAACATACACATATGCACATATATAATAAACCTTCTCCACAAACGTAACTTTTATGAGATTTTCCTATTGAATCCGTAACTGGAACTGCTTTTTTGCCCCTTCAGTAGAAGTCCATTTGGTAAACTTAACAACCCAAGATCATGTAAATTGTTTGCAAACATATGTGCGTGTATTTGTGTGTGTGTGTGTGTGTGTGAGAGAGAGAGAGAGAGAGAAAGAGAGAAAGAGAGTCTGTATAAGAATACAAATGTAAAATAAAGTATTTTACAAAACTTTACTAATTGAAATACTGCTTGGTGGAAAAAAGTAAAATTTGATGTATTAGCCTCTCGATAATGTTAGATTTCTACTTCTCCCACCCTCTTAGTTTCTCAGAAATCATATATATTAATGGTGCTCACCTGGAGTAATTTTTCGATCTTTGTAGTCTAGCTTGTTTTAGTGACTCAAAAGGGAGACACTTCAGGTCTATTAGGGATCAGGGATGATGACAAAGAAATCTAAACTTGGTAGTAGATGGAGCCTCAAACCAAATTATATGTGTATAGACTTTCTTTTTTCTGCTCTGAGCTAGTGTTATTCAGGATAGGGAGCCTGAAAACCACACTATTAAATTCAGAGAATGTGGCCTCTGCAAAGAAAACCCAAAAAGAGAAAAGATAGCTAAAGACAATTTCTCATAAAAGAGCTAACTCTCAATTACTTAGCTTCCACCTGATGTCTATGGAAATAGGAATTGGGTGAGGATGGAAGGATTTGATGTAATCTCGGAATCCTCCTTCCACGTCCCTCCTGGTGGACCTGGCCTGACACTTTAACCTACCCTAATTCTCCAGATAAATTTCAAGAGATTTTCTAAGGTGGTAACAAAACAGTGGTGTACATCTTTCCAAGGAACTCTCTACAGATGTGCCTCTTCCTGGATTGTATTGAACACGGGCCTTTTCCAAGGTACAGGAAGAGCAACTTTGCTTTTCTGCAGTTCTGTATGGCTTGATGACTCTCAGTCTCTGACCCTCCAGCCTCTCTGTGCTGATCAATGTCTGCGCTCCTTGAAGGTCAGGCCTTCTGCAGGCTGCCTGGATTAAGGTCTCCATGTCAGAGCCTGTTATCTGCTGCAGAGCCCCTAATGCCATTAGCAAGAAAATGAAAGAAGCTTCCAAACAACCTTCAGATCGATGCTAACGTTATAACTTCCAACAGCTGCTGCTCAGCTTCTTTATTTGTTAAGACCTCCTCCTGTGTAGAACTTTCTCGACTCAAGTTTAATTCTGTCAATTTGACAAAGATGTTTCGAGCTGCTGTTTTGTATCCAGGCGTGAGCAGAGCCTTGAAAAAGTGAAATGCATAAGATAGGGTAGGTCCTTTCCCTCCAGATAAAAAGCATCCAACTGGAAAGAGTGAAATCACAAAGCCTTTACAAGGTTGTGTGTGGTCAAGATGATTTCAATAATAAAATGTAAATTTAGAAGATGGTCTGAGAAGGGATATTCATACTGGTACTGCTGGAAGAAAGGATTTAAGGAAGTGGAGAGGAGAGGACATGTCTTCTGTGTGGAAGTAATAGCCTGTGGAATACAGGATTGTTATTTCCTGGGTCTATGATCCCAAATGCAGCACTTTTCATTGCATTGAATTTCCAACTCCTCTCTCTTAAGATTCAGCACAGAAACAACATAAAAACTCTTCTGGAGTAACTGTTTCTGCTTGAGGGTGCTTCAACTTCTTTCATTGAAGGGAGGAGGGAGAAAGTGGTAAAAAATCTCTAGTATTTGTTTCCTTTGTTTTAGGACAAACAGGGTAACGGAAATGTGGCCCTCTTCCCCATCAGTCATGAAGTTCTAAAATGGAATCTCTCCTGCATTGACATGAAAAATCAATAAGCAGGGATATCACCAGTCCCACAGCCCTTCTTTACACTGCCAGGTGGACGGTTCTGGAATCATGTCTCCCTAACCTCCTCTTGAGGCTCGGCCATGACTGATGCCTTCAAGGTCCAAGGACCCTAAGGACATTGGGGAAAACCAAAATACTCAGCTGCCCATTCAAAACTCAATAATTTGGACCACACTCATTTTCTCCAATCTCATCTTTCCCTGTTCTATTCACATCTTCTACTACTGACGTACTCATCTCCAAAATATCTTTTATACATGTCATAGGCTTTATTTGCTCATCATTTTTCTACCTTGATGGCTCTTTCTTAGTGTTTTCTCCTCTTTGCACCTACCCTTTTCTTCACAGCCTAGGTCATTCTAACCTTGTTCCATTTACGTCTTTGCTGGCAACTCCCATGCGCAGTGAACTCTAATTTGTCTGAAATTCTGCATTCCTGACTTTCTGAGCCATTTATTTGGCACTTACCTAGTACCTTCTGGCATTTCTCCTTTTGTGGCTTGCCCTCATATTTAATTTTCTGTGTATGAATACACTTCCATTTGTGTTAACCTAGTTTCTCTTATTAGAACATAAATTTTTGTGTATGGCGCATTTATTTTTATCCTATGTAAACTTATATTACATTGCTCCATCAGTCTCTTGAATTAATAATAGTCTAAGAAACTCACAGACAGGCAAATCTTTTGCTAAAGTAAAGGATTTCCTCAGTAAACAAAAGTCAATTTTATGCTTCCTGTTTCTTTTAGATAACCTAGACTACTATAGATGAGATTTTTCTGGAATCTATGAGCGTTCATTATGTCTTATAGGACCATGTACTCATTTGGTTTGCTTCTTTTTTTTTTTTTTTTAAAGATTGGAACCTGGGCTAACAACTGTTGCCAATCTTTTTTTCCTGCTTTATTTCCCCAAATCCCCCCTGTACACAGTTGTATATCTTAGTTGAGGTCCTTCTAGTTGTGGGATATGGGACGCCGCCTCAACGTGGTCTGATGAGCGGTGCCATGTCTGCGCCCAGGATCCGAACCCTGGGCCACCACAGTGGAGCGCGCAAACTTAACCACTCGGCCACGGAGCCGGCCCCTGCTTCCTACTCTTTGATTACTGTGTTTCAAACTTCTATTTTTTCCTCATTTTGTTATCTCCAAACTTTAGAGCTCTGCTCTTGGACTGCCATTATTCTCTACCTGTACTAACTCCCCAGGTAGTTTAAACTAGTCTCATGCCTTTAAGTACAATCTCTACACTATCGACTTTCAGCTGTTATGTCTCACATACAGACTTCACCTATGAACTCTATGAATGATACACTTGCAAATAGGTATTGAGCAAACATCTAAAATCTAACACGTCCAAAATTGATTCTAACTCAATCTCTTGGATAACTTACTTCTTTTTAGTCTTCCCAATCTCAGACTTATTCCAGTTGTTCATACCAAAAGTGATGAAGTTATTAAGAAAAATTGAATGTTTGATTATGGGAGATTTCAAACATATATAAAATAAACATAATAATATAATGAAATGTCTTGTAACCATCACCCAGCTTCAATGACCATCAATGTTCTGTTTTTCTTGTTTCATACATAACTTTTTCCACTCCGTACTCAATTATTTTTATTTTCTATGTAAAATTGATGTATATTGAAAGGCAAAAATTAAGTGTACAATTTTTGATGAATAGGTACATCTGTCTAAACAACAGTTAAATCAAGATTAACAATATTTTTCAAACACAGAAAATTCCCTCAGGTCCTTTCAAAATCAACCCTTTACCTCACGTAAAGTCCACCACCAGTCTGAGATTCATTCATATCTTTGCATCCATTAGTAGTTTGTTCTTTTTATCACTGAGTAGTCATTGTATTAATATAATAAAATTTGTTTATCAATTCTCCTATTGATAGACATTTGAGTTGTCTAGAATGGTTGGGAAATATTAATTAAGCTGCTACATTCTTCTACTAGTCTTTTTGGGGTTATATGTTTTCCTTTATTTTTGCAAAGTATCCAGGAGTAGAAAGACTGGGTTATAGGTAGGTGTATGTTTAACTTTATAAAAGACTTTCAGAACTTTTTATAAAGTGGTTGAAAAATTTTATAGTCTAATATAATATATGACTATTTAAGTTACTCTTTCCTTGCCAACATTTATTGCTGTGAATCTTCATAATTTTAGTCATTCTAGTGGGTGTTTGCTAGCATCACATTGTGGATTTAATTTAGATTTTTATGATAAGAATTTTTCATCTACTTAAGTACATTAAAATACATTTTCTTTGCAATATCTGTTCAAATCCTTTACCCTTTTTAAAGATTTGGTTGTTTGCCATTTTAAAATTGAGTTGATGTGTGCTTTATACTACTGTATGCAAGTTCCTTGTCATAGAAAGGTTTTGGCAATATTTTCTTCCAGTCTGTGGTTTGTGTATTCATCTTCTTAATAGCCTTTTGATGGGTAACTTTAATGTCATTAAAAATCTCAAGTTGTTTAAATTTATGGTTATTGCTTACTGAATCCCATCTAGGAAGTCTTTTCCTATCCCCAGCAAGCAAAATTATTCCTCTATATTTTCTTTAAAATGCTTTACAAAAGTTTTAACTTTTATGCATGTGTTTTTTTTTTAGTCTGTTTTGAGGTAGAGACTGAGATTTTTCTTCTTCAAATGTATATTCAGTTGTTGCAGGACCAGTTGACTGTCCTTTTCCCTATACATTGCTTTGGAAACTTACTTGAACATCAATTGATCTATTTGTGTATATTTATGATGATTCCACACTGTCTTTAATACTTTATAACAACTCTTGATGTGAGGTAATTTAAAAGTTCTCTATTATTTTTCTTCTTTAACAAAATTATTTTGGCTATTCTATGTCCATTGTATTTCCATATAAACTGTACAATTATTCTGTAAACTTCTGTAGAAAATTTTTTCGGATTAAGATTGGGATTGCTTTGAATCTACAGATGGATTTGAGGAAAATTGACATCTTAAAATGTAAAGTCTTGAATCAGCCCTAATGGCCTGGTGGTTAAAATTCAGCACTCTCATCACTTTGGCAACCCATGTTGGTTACCTGGTCGTGGAACTATACCACCCACCTGACAGTAGCCATGCTGTGGTGGCAGCTCATATAGAAGAACTAGAAAGACTTACAACTAGAATATACAACGATGCACTGGGGCTTTGGGGAGGAAAAAAGACCCATAGAGTCTTAAACCAAAGTCTTTCAATCTATGAATGTGGTACATTTTAAAATTTATTTACATCTTCATTTTCTGTCATTGATATGTTATAGTTTTCAGTGTAGATGTTTTTTGAACAGTGCTTATAAATTTTCTTTAAGTATTTTATGCCAACATAAATTGAATTTTTATCTCATGTCTCAGTTACTGCTGCTAGTATATAAAAATATAATTGACATTTATGTATTAATTCTGTAACCTGAGACCCTATGACTAACTAGTTGTAATATTTTTTGTTGTTCCTTCAATATTTTCTTCTTTAAAAATTTCTGACATCTGCAAGTAAAAACAATTTTATGTCTTTCTCAAATTTTATAACTTTATTTTTCTCACCTTATTATGTTGGCCAAGAACTCAAGTATAATACTGAATAGAGGAGGTAAAAGGAAAAATCATAGCTTTACTCTTGATCTTAGGGGGACAAGTTCACTATTTCCCTATTTAGTGTGTATGATTTTGCAGTTGTCCTTCAGCAGTTTTAAAAAGTTCTCTTCAATTTCTAGTTTGCTTAGAACTTTTTAAAAATCATGGTTGTGTGTTTAATTTTCTCAAAAATTGTTTCTGAATCTATTGAATTTCTCATATGATTTCTCTTCCTTATTATGTTAAAATAAAGATTATACTAATAGGTTTTAGAATATGAAACCACTGTTGCATTCCTGGAATAAACTTTACCTGTTCAAGGCATATTGCCTTTTTATATATTGCTGTATTAGATTTGATATTATTTTATTGAAGATTTTCTTATGTCTATATTCTTGAGTAATGTCTGTCTTTAATATGCTTTTTTATAATGCCTTTCTCAGGTTTTGGAATAATAATTATGCTGGCTTCATAAAATGGTTCGAAGATTTTTATTACTACTCTATTTTCTAAAAGAAATTTCTCTTAAATAAATGTTTGGTGAACTTCTGTAGTGAAATGATGGGATGTGGATTTATGCGTGCATGTGTGCATATATGTGTGTATGTGTGCACAATTTTTGTTAAAAAATCACTTTCTTTAACAAATAAGGGTCAATTCAGATTTTCCGTGTTATTTCATGTCAATTTTGGTAGATTGTTTTTCAGTAGATTCTTTTATTTCATCCAAACCATAAAATTTTTTGGCATAATGCCACTATTCTGATATCTCTAAGATTTGTAGTAGTAACAAATGAAATTAGCAACTTATGTTTTCTTTTTTCTCCTAGTTTGTCTTGCTAGAAGTTTATTGATTGCATTGATCCTTACAAATAGGTTTTATCTTTTCTAATTTTCTCTATTTTTGTCTGTGTTCTTTTTCTTGTATTCCTGTTTTTATCTTATTTTTTTTTTTTGAAGAAGATTAGCCCTGAGATAACTACAGCCAATCCTCCTCTTTTTGCTGAGGAAGACTGGCCCTGAGCTAACATCCATGCCCATCTTCCTCTGCTTTATACCTGGGACACCTACCACAGCATGGCTTTTGCCAAATGGTGCCATGTCTGCACCCGGGATCAGAACCGGCAAACCCGGGGCAGCCGAGATGCGAACGTGCGAACTTAACTGCTATGCCACCGGGCCGGCCCCTGTTTTTATCTTATTTTTTTCTTAAATTTACTTTGAAAAGAGTTGGTTTTATATACTCTTTTTTCATATACTCTCTTGGCTTATTAAGTTTGAAATTTAGGTAATTGATTTTAAGTCTTTCTTGGTTTTGCAAGCTCTGTATTAGTTGCATTTTATAAATTTTGATACATTGTGTTTTCATTACCATTCATTTTGGAAAATTTTCCAATTTTCCCTTTTATTTCTCCTCCTCACTCTTTTTTCTTTTGCTCATAGGTTATATTGAAGTGTGTGAACTTTCAAATATGCATAGCTTTCTATGTATATTCTTTTGATTGATTTCTACATTAATTCTGCTGAGTTCATAGAACATATTCTATAATATTTCAGCCTTTTAATACTTATTGGCCCTTGTTTTATTGCTCTACATGTGATCTATCTTGTTGAATATTTTGTGTGGCCTTAAAAAGAATGTACATTCTTTTTTGTCTGGTTTAGTGTTTCATAAATATTGAGTAGATTAAGATTATTGATAGTATTATTTAGACAGCTTCACTGATATTTTGTCTAGTTGGATTGTTTACTAATAGACTGATATTAAAATTATCAGCTATGATTCTGGATTATCCTATTTCTCTCTTTAAGTTCTAGTTTTCCATTTAATTCTTCTATCAGTCTTTTAAGTATACTACTTTGCATTTATTTTCATTTATTTTTTATTAATTTTTTATTGAGGTAACGTTGGTTTATAATATTGTACAATTTCAGGTGTACATAATTATATTTCACTTTCTGTGTAGACTAAATCTCTTGGGATTACACTATGATGATGTCATTCTTGGCATCCTTCCTTTCCTACCCCTGCATATTCTCTTGACTGTTCATCAAATTTTGTTGACTGTATTTTCAAAATAATTTCGGAATTTGACTTCACTGAACCATCTCCGCTGTAGCCACCTCAATTTATGTTATCATGCTCTTTCACCTTAGTTATTATAAAATCTTCCAAGATTATTCATTCATCTCCCTTCTTGCTCCTTTTTAGTCTATTTCAAACACAACAGCCAGAGCCAGACCTTGTTCAGTGGCAAAGGGGATTATATCATTTCTCTGTTTTTCACTAAATTCAGCGTGAAAACTAGAGTTCTACTATGACATGCAAAGGCCCTGTGATCTGCTTCATCATCATCCAGTTAACCCTTTTGCTCATCTTTTATTACATCCTTCTTATTCACTCTAATCTTACTAAAAAAGGAATCCTTGCCTTTATTTTATCATACCAATTAGGCTTCTACAGCAGGGCCTGTTATTTGCTCTTTCCTCTGCCTTGAACGCTCCAGGATTCCTGTGGTTACTTTCCTTCTTCAGGTTTTTAGAAAAATGTCAACTTCTCAGTGAGTTGTTTTCTGACAACCCTACCTAAAATTCCCATTCCTCTTACCCAATCATCTCCCATCCTTGCTTCTGGTTTTAGTTCTCTCCTCAGCACTTACAACTATTTAACATGATATTTATTTTAGTACTTAAGTATTTTGCTTGTTGTAGACTATGTTCCCTCTCCTCACCCTTATTAGATTGAAAGCTTCATGAGAGCAGAGGTCCTTGCTGGTTCTGTCTCTAGTGCCTCAACTAATGTCTGACATTCTGCTAATGACACAGCTTGAGGCGCTAGATAATCTTCTCAGGCCAGGATATTTCTTTTGCATTTCTCAGTGGTTCTGATTTAATAATCTGTTAATCTTCCCTGATAAATGGTGAGCTAATCTTACTTTGAGTACCTTTACATGAAGGTGATTTTGTTTCCTCCCTGGGTGCCTTGTTTCCAGAGTCCTGACTGTTCTAATAGTTGCAAAGTTTTTCTTAATAATTAACCTAAATTCTCCCTCTGTTGAAACAGAAGCCCCATTAGCTCCTACTCTGTCCTTGTTGACTAATGAAAATAATTGGTCTCTGTCCTTTTTATAGACTCGTCCTTCTGTATTTGTAGATATCTGCTGTACCTCCCCTCAGCTATTGGTCAAGGAAGTGTGTCAGCAGGATGGCCACATGGGGACCAGCCAGGCCCAGAGCAGGCATAAGCAGCTCATCTCCCCACAACAGAAAGGAATGAAAATTGTTTTAAATAGACAGTGAGATTGCGTGGTAAAGGGGACTCCTAACTGGGGCTGGATTCAGGTCTTGTATAGACAAATAGACACCCCTAAAGAAACTTAAGACTTGGGAGCAGCTACAGAGCTGACTTGAAGCTTCATTTTTATTGATAATAAGATGATAACAAAGCCTTCTCTGGCTGCCCTTTCTCTTTTCTTCAGAAGCTGTCCATCTTTAGAGATGCTTTTGTAACTGTTTGCACTGTTTCTAGTCTCCCTACCCTAAGTAAGTTTTCTAAAATATCCTGTGTTTACTAGAATTTTGTGGACTATTCTCTACTTGAGTTGGCCATTTTGCATTTCCTTAAGTTTATTGTTTACATTTTGGGTCTATATAAGGATGTAATTTCGGAATCCACTTGCTTTCTCATCATTTTTCATCAAATTGCACCTTCATTTTCACTGTGAAGTCACGTATTTATTTAAAAGTGTAGCCAAAGATAATGCAAAGAAAGCAATTTTATTTAATTAGTTGAATCATCATAAAAAGGAAGGATAGCATGATAAATGGAAAGAACCCTGACTCACAGTTGGCAAACGGGAGTTGAAATTCCACCTCTTTCGCTTAATAGCAATGCGGTCTTCGGGAAAATTCCTTTGAGTGATCAAGAGCTCCAGTTGCCTCATGCTTAAATAAGGTTTCAGGCCAGA
Source organism: Equus asinus (assembly GCF_041296235.1). Taxonomy (NCBI): domain Eukaryota; kingdom Metazoa; phylum Chordata; class Mammalia; order Perissodactyla; family Equidae; genus Equus; species Equus asinus. The sequence goes on along the minus strand of NC_091796.1, from coordinate 35,953,816 downwards.
TTAACTCTAAGGTTCTTCTCATTCTCTCAGTTTTATGATTCTGTAAGGGAGAAGAACTCTAAAAATCTTATTATCATAATGTTTAAGTTTATTATCCATGCATTTAATATTAACTTAACAAGATTGGTAGAGAGCTATTGTGGACTAGAGTTCACAATAGTGTGGACTAGAAAGTATCCCTTTAAAAAACTGAGTAAAAACTAATTCGCATTAACTTTTTTTCCCTTCCGTGATGACAGCTAGATAATTTTTATTATTTGTTAATGGGATATGGATTGAGGAACTTTTGACATTTCTTTGGTGCTCTAAGTTGCAAAGCTTGGTCTTAAAGTAGCCAGTGAACAAGCAGCTGGTTTTATCTCAGCTCAAGACTTCTGGTCCTGTCAAACATGTGATGAGGGAAACTTCAGAGTTACAACTACTTATCCTTCATGACTTGTCACCCAAGATCAACACCATTGACTAAGACTAAGCTTGTGACGTTATAAAAACAGATGATGATGTTCACCGTAAATCAAAAGTCACAGCTGGTCCACCTGTCGGAATTCTGTTTTCTTTTGTTTCAACACTTGTCTACGTCATTTTAGAGAAGGTCAAGCTGCCAGCCATGCTGTCTCACTACATGACACAATGTGTGAATGTTTGGGACCAGATGTGGAGATGGGTGAGACTCTTGATGCTTAGTAAGGTAAAAGGTAACTTGTTAGCAACTGAGATGAGGGAGGCATTGGGAATAGCAAGTGTGGATAAGGAAGATGAGAAGATTAGGTTGGGACGTTATGAGTTTGAGATGCCTATTAGACATCCATATGGAATGTCTAGAAGGCATTTAAATATTTGTGATGGGAGTTTAGGGGGCAGGTTTATAAAATAATATTTCCCAAGTCCTCTCTTCACTCAGTTTTGAAGTCTTGGCTAAAAATTCTCAATTCCCCTTTGCAGGTAGTTTTTTAATCCTCCACCCCAACTACTTCCCTTATCAAGTTTTAACACTTCTGGATTATAATACATACATACTTAACTTCAAGAAGTCTCCAGACATGTGACATCCAGGGACAGGCCCTTCTTTCTGGGGCCCACAGAGTTATTCAAAATATCCAATCCCCAGGAAGCCAGTGAAATCTAACTAATCCCACCATACTTGCCAAAATAAGCCTCTTCTTACAGTTCTGACTTGCTGTTAGTCTGTCCCCAGATGCAATGCCCTATGTGGCTCCACGTGGCAGCCTTCTCTCAGCGGATGTGTAAGTAACAAAGGGTTATGCCTTTTATCTATTCAAGTATTTTTGTTTTGTTTTCCACCACTGATAGAATCTTAAATTTTCTAAAATAAGTTCAAAACTGGAAATATAGGGGCCAGTCCCATGGCCGAGTGGTTAAGTTCATGTGCTCCATTTCAGCAGCCCAGCGTTTCACTGGTCCACATCCTGGGTGCGGACATGGCACTGCTCATCAGGCCATGCTGAGGCAGTGTCCCACAGGCCACAACCAGAAGAACCCACAACTACAATATACAACTATGTACTGAGGGGCTTTGGGGATAAAAGAAGAAGAAAAAAAGATTGGCAACAGTTGTCAGCTTAGGTGCCAATCTTTAAAAAAAAAGACAACAAAACACTGGAAATACAAATGTGGAAATCTCTGATACCAAACTCTGTGTCTGTTACATTGTAGGAGATAAGTAGAAAAGCATTAACAGCTTCATCTTTACTGCTGCGATGTTGCTGTGATTCAGCCCTGGATAGCTGGACAGTTGATATCACTTGAATCTTCCACTTAAGAGGCATAGCCTGAACTTATGAAATGCACATCAGCTTGAACCTCAAGGTGACTATTGACATCATTGCTATTTCACCCCTGCTGGTTCTCCTGCCACAGGGAACATCGTGATGGGAAAATCATAGGATTTACTAACATGATTGATAAGAATCAGAAGAGCAAGCTGTAGATCTCAGTGTCTTTAAAGGAATACAAACTAGGCTCTGGCAAAGGAAATCAATTCCAAAACATGTAGCAGATGGACCGATAACCACAGGTAGAGCCTCTTGGTAAAATATTAGCTGACTTGACTTGGATATAAAGATCTTGTGCCTTTGAGTAGAGAGTTATCAAAAGGAAAGTTTTGGAAGCAGTAAAGTTCCAGTAGTGTATCCCAGAAAAGGCTTAGACAAGGAGAAAAGAGTTCTATCTAACTCTCAGCCACCTCCTCCCCGTCCCCTGTGAAAGTTTTACTACTCCCATACACATCATACTTAGACCAGCCTCAGCTTTTTACTTTCTTTCTCCAATTGTAGAGCTACAGGAAACCTTGCAACAGTTAGTCCCTCTCAGACTGGTGAGCTGCTGAGAACATAAGCTCCAGAGGAATTGAAGTAAGGTGGCCTACTTGTCTTCATCATACCCAGAAAATTGGGTATATTAAAGCTTCTATTCAGTTTAATTTGTGCCTCTGCTATTGATTAATTTACCTATTGGCCTTTTTGTCCACATATTATTTTCTACATTGTCTGAAGAAATTAGTTCTAACAGCTAATTGGTGGACATGCCCTACCATTAGTAAATCTTTCTATCTCTTCTATGCTTATTAATATATTGCCAATCATTTCAAACCAAACTCACCATACTTCCTCCATGCACTTCTTTGTACTAGGCTAGTCTGACTTTTATTGATTTTGAACTTAAATAGCAGAGAAATATTTCCTAGCTAACACAAGGAGGGAACATAAGGGAAAGGTGACATAATATTGTCCTTGTTCATAGGACAGTCGTAGTCTAGGTGGAAGTTAAGAATAAAATATAAAATGGATTATGAGAGGTCAGGTGACTGGAAGGGATTCCTAGACAATGTGTATTTGGGCTACATCATGTTCCAATTTTTAGAACTGATTCTGGCTTTCAAAAAGTGGATGTGTCCAGCCTTTGGTCACTGTATGATAAAAGATGATCATGTGCAGTAATTTCATTGGGATATTGAACCTCAGAGGAATCTCATATCACAAAATAGTTTCCTTGGCAGGGAGTCTTCCCATACGCTCTCCCCCATCTCTGGGGTCTCCCAAGATGAGAAGCCCATGCAGAATGGCATTTCCATTCTTGCTTATGCCCTTCTGGGGCCTTTCATATTTTCTCCTATTTCTCTGCCTTTTCTTCACTTTGACCTTCTTTTCTCTTTGTCTTTCTTGCCTTTGTTCTCTTTCTCTGAGGACCCTTCTGCCTGACTCTGATTTCCTTTGACTTCCTGAGTTTAATTTTCATTTTTTGAATCTCATTCATTCTCTAATAATTTGAATATGAAGACTGGGGGCTGGGGCAGAAAAAAATTCCATCAAGACTTGCTAAATAAAGAGACTGTGTATTCATTGCCTCCCAATGTCCCCACTTAGAAAGTTGCATCCTTTGGCTGTCCTGGGACTCAGGGGAGATACCATTTAAGAGAGAAAATGGGCTATTTCTCATCAACACCATTCCTTCCTATCTGTCTCCGGATGTGATTGGGACAAGGGGATTTGAGAGATTCACTCAACATCTCAGATGTTGCTTCTCTAGATTCACAGCATTTGGACAAGGAAACTCACAACACTTCTTTTTAAATTCTGCCTCTACAAGTCTGCTTTAATTCTTAGTCAAAGAATCTGCTTAAATATTTTGATTTTAGGGATTCCATGGTAAAGCTCTTCTCAATTTATAACTCCATTCTCTATCTAATCATAGATGGTGAAACTTTTTAGGATAGGGCAGACTTTAATTCCTCAATTAAGAGAAGAGATTTGAGCAAATATGCTTGGAGATGCAAAGACATTGCTCTCAATCCATACTATAAAGCCAATGTCTTGCATTCAAACTCTTTCTAAGAAAATTTTGAAAGATTAAGGATAAGAATTTCTGAGAAAGATGCCTTAAAAAAAAGAGGGAAAACGGATTTAGTGGAAAAAATCCTCAGATTTTGTAAAAAAAAATCTGATCCTATTTTACAAATTTGCTAAGTACCGTTCTTGAAAACCACAGCGTTCCTACTTATAATGAAACTGGGACATGCATTATAGAAAATCAAAAGTATTCTTGTGGGCAATTGCACACAAACACACTCACATACATACTTTATACTACCACACACATACACATACAGAAACATATGCACACATGGGAAAATACAGATATCCAAATTTAGGATGAACTGTCAGAGGACTGGGTAGTGCTCATTAATCTTTGTTTGGCATGGTTGGTGACAGGCCTGTATTTCATCATGAGCAATTACTTTTTATTTTATTGGAAAATGAAACTGTTATAAAACTCTCCAGTTCTAGAACCTCTTTTCTTGTGATTTCTACTAATTGTTTCCAGTTCACATAGAAAAAAATTTGGTTCTTTATCTTTTTAGATGTTCCTGTTTAATTTCTTGAAAGACAACCATTATGTTTGCCCTAACCCTTTTGTGTTTAGTCTAAGATGTTTTGCTCTTCTAGCTTTAAATATTAATAACAGCTCTCTAGGGTGAGGCAAAATTCACTATATGGATGAAGAATAATATGATAATGAGTTCAGATCTTATTTATAATGAAATTTTCTATTTTATGGCATATATAATATTCTCTAAGAATTCCTTTGTGCATATGACAATTATTTCATATTTCTGCCCTTTGCTCTCAGATTTATATGGGTGTTGGATATTTAGCTAAGACCAGTGTCTCACTTTGTGCTTAACTTTACTACAACTTTCGATCTTACCCTCTCTACTGGGTAAATAGATACATCTAACAGCTACCACAGTACTTGCAATATCTCTATGTGCCTCTGCCTAGAGCATCCGTTCTGACTCCTCTGGCTCCTCTCCATCAAGTCTCAAGCCTGTTTAGAGGTCAATTAAGCTTCACAATAAAACTACTGGATATTAAAATATATTTCACCATTAAACAAATAAAATATGAAGTAAATGAGTTAAGAGTCCAACTCAAGAAGCTAAGGTGGAAAAAAGGCATACATGAAATAAAGAGCAAAATAAAAAGAAAGATCAAAAATCAGTTAAATAAAAAATCATTCAAATGAAATATAAGAAAAGAATAAGCAGAGCTAAAAATCCTGTGTTAACAAATAAGCAGATGAAAGAAAGATGTTCACCATAATATGTCATTAGGGAACTGCAAATTAAAACAATGAGATAGGACTACACATCTACTAGAATGGCTAAAATCTATAACACTGACAATGCCAACTGCTGGCTAGGAACTCTCATTCATTGCTGGTGAGAATGCAAAATAGTACAGCTACTTTGGAAGACAGTTTGGCAGTTTCCTACAAAGATAAACATAGTCTTACCATATGACCCAGTAGTTGTACTCTTTTATATTTACCCAAATATAAAATGAGTTGAAATGAGTTGAAATATGTCCAAAAAAACCTGCACATGAATCTTTATGGCAGCTCTATTCATAATTGCCAAAAATTGAAAACAATCAAGTAGGTGAAAGGATAAACAAACTGTGGTACATCCATATAATGGAATATTAGTCAGTGATAAAAAGAAATGAGCTATCAAGCTGCAAAAAGCCATGGGAGAAACTTAAATGCATTTCTGTAGCTTATTGTCAAGTTAGCAATAAGTTAAAGAAATCAGTTTGAAAAGGCTACATACTGTATGATTCCAGGTATTCAACACTGAGGAAAAGGCAAATATATAGAGACAGTAAAATGATCTGCAGTTGTCAGGGGCTTGAGGGAGGAAAGAAGGGATGAATAGGTGAAGCATAGGGGATTTAGGGGTCAGTGAAATTATTCTGTGTGATAATGGAGTGATGGATATGACATTATAATTATCACATATATCAACATAATGCATATACATTGGCACATACATGACATTAGACATTGGTCAAAATCCATAGAACTGTGCAACCAAAGTGAACTTATGGACTTTAGGTAATAATAATGTATAATACATCAATATTTGTTCCTCACTTGTAACAAAGGTACTATACTAACACAAGATGTTATAAATAGGGTAAATTATATAGGGAGAGAGGGAGAGAACTTCATACTTTCTGCTCAATTTTACTGTAAACCTAAAATTGTTCTAAAAAGAAATTTGTTACTTTACAAAACCTGGTTTTGAAAAAAGAATAATGTATAAAAATATATCTGTCAAAACAAAGAAAAATGAGACAAGTAGTAAATAATTTTAAATATTAAACTGGAACACAGTTGCAGATATATAGATGACCAATTTTTAATCATTTTATGTAACAACTTAGATGAAATGGATATTTTCTTGAAAAGTAAAATTAACTCAAGAAGATGTATAAAGTTGAACAGAATAGAAACTTTTAGCGATGTTTAACACATAGTCTAAATCCTTTCTTTCCAAAAACAAAAAGCTTAGATAATTTTAAAAGCAAATTTTACCAGCCTTAAAGGAGCAAATAATTTCTTTCTTACACATAATAATTCAGAGATTTAAAAATTAGGAAAATCCACATTGCTCATTTTGAGCTTTAATAACATTACTGGAAATGAAAAAGTAAATAATCCAGTAAAAATAAAAATTTTTCCTTAACAAAAAGGCTCAGTAAAGTAGAAATGGAATAGATCTTTGTAGTTAGACAGAATGCATCTCCCTGAAACAGAAAAAATATAAATATTAAAGTCTCAATTTAGGTCAGACATTAAAAAGTGTTTTTATTAAATTCAGGAACAAGGCAAGGAAAGGTTCTATTCAACAACCTACTTGAAGTCAACACATTTGTAAAAGCACTAGAAAAACAAACAGGAAAATGTATAAAATTGAAAAGAAATTGTCAAAATTTACATGATTGCAAATTTATATGATTGTTTCCTGAAAGGAAAATCACCAATCTAAAATTATCATTGAGTTGGGGCAGGGGCTTTAGGAGAATTATTAACCAAAATCTATGTGCAAGTTTTCAGTTTAAATACAGAACACCTTTTTTGCTGCAAAATAAACAATCAAATAGAGCCTCAGGTAGATACTCCAGGTTCCAAACAGATCAAAAAATAACCCTAATTAGAAGAACCCAAGATAAACTCAGGTGTCAAGGAATTCCCACAGATAAAGTCCAAAATAATATGGAATGGCAGAACAAAAGAAAGTCAGAAAAGATGACATCATGTGCGAGAGCAGAAAAAACACACATCAGAATAAGACACTCAACGATCTCAGATATTGTAATTATAATATATCCAATAGAAAATAAGAATAATATGATTACATAAGTAAATGAAATGTTGAGAAAATAAGCTGAAATAAAAATATTATAACAAAATGGCAAGGAAGATTTGAAAAAGGACCAAATGGAATTTCCAGAAATAAATAGTAACAAAGTGTCAAGTGAAAATTACAGAGGAATTCAACTGAGAGAGCTTCAAGAGAAATTCTGTGGGAAGCAGTGAAAAGGGAAGACCTAAAGGCAAGTAGGAATATTCTAAGACATGGTGATTAAACATAAAGAAAAAGACAGAAGAATTTTAGCCCACATCATAAGAATGAGGTATCTCTAGAGAATTTGAAGTTTCAGGTGAGCTGTGGGTAGAGATAGTAACAACTAACATCAAACTCAGACTAATTCCTGACTAAATTAAGACAAATATGTCTAGCAGAACAAAAGATGATTTCATTTCTAAGCATTAAAAATAATTATTTAGGTATCCACTGTCCTATACAGTATGTCCAATTATCAACAAAAAATTAGGAAACATACAAAAAATAAATAATAACCAGTCTGAAGAGACAAAGTAGTCACTAGAACCAGACTCAGATATGACACACATCTGGAATTATCAGACAGAAAATTTAAAATAGCTAATATGCTAGTATGTTAAAAGCTCCAATGGAAAAGATATGCAATATACAAGTTCAAAGAGAGAATTTCAGCAAAATAGATAAAAACCATAGTAAAAAGTTAAACAAAAATACTAGACATTAAAGAAACAGAAAAAAATGAAGAATACTTTTGATGAGCTTATCAGGACATTAAATAAAGTTGAAAAAAGATTTAGTGAACATAAAAGTAGATCAAGAGGTAATATAAAAATTCAATTGCAATGAGCATGAAGAGTCATTTTTAAAAAGAACAGAGCATCCAAGAGCTGCAGAGCAACATTAACCAATCTAAATTACATATAATTGAAATCCACTCATAAAAGAGACAAAGAGGACAGAAGAAATATTTGAAGAAATTATGGCTGAAAATTTTCCAAAATTAATGACAAATACCAAATTACAGATCCAAGAAGCTCAGAGGATATCAAGTAAGATAAAAACTAGAAAAGAAAAACATCAAAATTTCCAGGTATATTACATTAAAACTGCTGAAAACTAAAGAGAAAGAATCTTGAAACCTCCCTATTAAAATCAAACAAAAAGAGAACAACAAAACATGTCACCTAGAGAGAAACAAGGATACAAATAATAGCGAATCTTTCATCAGAAAACATGCAAGCAAGAAGACAAGGGACTGACATCTTAAAATGCTGAAAAAAACCCCAAAAATGTCTACCCAGAATACTGTACCCAATGAAAATGTCCCTCAAAAGTGAAAGAGAAATAAATATTCTTTAGAGAGATGGCACTGAGGGAACCAATAGCCATTAGGCCCACCCTATGAAAAATATTAACTGCAGTTATTCAGTCAGAAGGAACATGTTACCTGTTAGAAACTTGTATCTATATAAAGAAATGAAGATGTCAACATAGTATCGAAGATAAAGTAAACCATTTTTTGTTAATTATATTGCTGTGAAAGATAACTAAACATTTAATGAAAAATATTAACAGTTTATTGTGTGTTCATAGCATACTTAAAAATGATATGAATTATACGAGGCTTGAGAAGGAGGAATTGGGAATATATAGTTATAAGTTCCTTATACAACACATGAAGCAGCTGATTATTGTTTGAAAGTAGAATCAGATAATTTAAAAATGTATATTTTAAACTCTAGAGTGACCACTAGAAATCTTTAAAATATGATGTATAAACAATATATCAACAGAGGAAATAAAATGGAATAACTTTTTAAAAATTTCAATTAAACCCAGTGAAAACATAATAATTATTTAAAAAACAGTACTTTTTAAAAGCAGAAAGCAGCCAAACATGGCAAATGTTAAGCAACCATAGCAATAACACTTTAAATATGTTTGAACACACTTGTTACAAAACAGATTTTCAGATTGGATAAGAAAGACTCAACAATATACTGTCTACAAGAAATCAGCATTAAATATATAAATATTTAAATATATAAGATGGAGATGAGTATACCATGAACACATTAAAAAAGTATTTTTATTAATTTCACGCAATGTAAACTTCAGAACAAGGAATATTATCAGTGATAAAGAGTGATATTCTATAATTATAAAGACTTGAATTTTCCAAGGAGATGTAACAATCCTACAATTAGTACAATCAATTTTGCTTCAAACTATGTGAAGCAAAAACTGATAGATCTGAGAAGATTCATAAACAAATCTATAATTTTAGTTTAAGGCAATAAAACTTCTCTCTCAGTAAGTCATAGAACAGTAAGTGGAAAATCAGTAAGGACATAGTCGACCAGAACAAAATTATAAGCTGAATTAATGTAATTGACATTTACAGAACACTCACAAAACAAAAGTAAACTACACATTCTTCTGGACTGCAAATGGAACATTGACCAGGAAAGACCATAGTTTGCATCATAAAATAAATGTTAACAAATTTAAAGGAATAGAAATAAAAAAATTAAAAAAACAAAAGAATAGAAATAATTCAAAATATGTTCTTGTACCCTAACAGAATTAAACTAATAAAAAATGAATAAATAAATTTAGATAGTTTCCAAATATTTGGAAATTGACAGCAAGCTTCTAAATAATCTATGAGTCAAATACTAAAGAGAATTTTAAAAATATTTTGACTCAAATAAAAATAAAAATACAGCGTATCAAGCTTTGTGACATGCAGTTAAAGCAGTGACTAGAGGGAAATTTATAGTATTAAATGTTTATATTAGAAAAAATTAAAGATCTCAAATGAGTAACTTAAACTTCCATCTTAAGAAATTAGAGGGGCTGGCCTGTTGGCACAGTGGTTAAGTGCGCACATTCCACTTCTCGGTAGCCCAGGGTTCGCCGGTTCAGATCCCGGTGTGGACATGGCAGCGCTTGGCATGCCATGCTGTAGTAGGCATCCCACATATAAAGTAGAGGAAGATGGGCACGGACGTTAGCTCAGGGCCATGCTTCCTCAGCAAAAAAAAAGAGGACTGGGAATATTTAGCTCAGGGTTAATCCTCAAAAAAAAAAAAAAGAAAGAAATTAGAGAAAGAAGAGCAAAACAAATCCAAGCCAAGAAGAAGAGAGGAAATAATAACGATTGGAGTGGAAATAAATATTATTATAGAGAATAGAATAACAATAGAGAAAAGCAAAGTGACCAAAATCCCTTTTTAAAAGATTAGTAGCATTTATTTTTTAAGATTGATAGTAAAGAAAAAAGAGAAAAGATGCAAATTATCAATATCAGGAATAAAAGAGGGGTCATCACTAGTGGTCCCACAGACATTAAAATAATAAGAAAATATTATGAGTTACTACACATATAAATTTGAGCACTTATCATGTCACTATGAAAGAAATAGATAATCTAAGTAGTTCTATATTTATAAAAGAAATTGAATTTGTTGTTAAAACTTTCCAAAAAAGATAAGTCCAAGTCCAGATCATTTTAATGGTAAATTCTTCTGGATATTTAAAGGAAAAATAATACCTATTTGATACACTATTTTCCAGACAAAATAAGGAAAGAGAATATTTCCCAACATATATTTTTGGTCTGTCATCAACGTATGGTTAAAATTTGAGCAAGAAATTACAAAAAGAAGAAAACCACAGGAAAACATGCATCATAAACACTGACACAAAATAGTAAAATATTTGCAGATAAAATCTTTCATAATATAATATAAATACTATATCATGATCAAGTGGGTTTGATCCCGGTGAGTTTATAGTTGGTTCAATATTTGAAAAGAAATCAGTTTGAATTTTCACATAAACAGACTAAGTAAGAAAGAAAATATATGATCTCAAGAGATGCAGAAAAAGCATTCAATAAAATTTACCATCCATTTGTGATTTAAAATATCAGAAAATTAGAAATGAATTGGAACTTTCTGTACCTTATAAATGGAATTTATAGAAAGCCCTCAACTAACATTATACTTAATGATGAGGGACAATGCCTTCAGTCTAAAATCAAAAACAAGGCAAAGATGTCTTCTCTCACATTCTTGTTCAGTATTGTGTCAGAAATTCTAGACTGTGCCAAAGGCAAGATAAATAAGTAAAAGATATAAAGATTGGAAAGAAAGAAAAAAAAATGGTCCTCATTCTCAGATGATATAATTTTCTATGCAGAAAATCCTAAAGGATTTACACACCACCACCACCACAATCACATCCTAGAATAACTAAGTGATATTAGTAAATTTGCCCAATACGAGGTCAATATCCCAAAGTCAATCATCTTCCATATACTAGTAATAAACATCTGGAATTTGAAATTAAAAGAAAACTGCAATGGGATCTCTCTCCCCAAAATGAAGCACTTATATTTAAATCTAATAAAATACATGCATGATATGTATGCTGAAAACTACAAAAGTCTATTCAAAAAAAGAAGATCTAAGTAAAAGGAGTAAAGAAGATCCAAGTAAAAGGAGAGATCTACCATGTTGGTTAATTGGAAGATATCGTTAAGATAGTTCTCTTAAACTTGTTCTAAACACCAGCAAGGTTTTTTTTGTACACATTGAAAAGCTGATTCTAAAATTTATGTGGAAAGGCAAAGAAGTAACTAGAATAGTCAAAAACCATTCTGAAAAAGAAAAACAAAATTAGAAGACTCATGTCACATACTTTCAAGACAGAATAATTAGGATATTGTGGTTTTGTTGAAATGATAGACACAGAACAATGGAACAGAATAGAAAACCATAAAAGACCATTATGACAAATGTTTAAAAGTATTTCAATGGAGAAATATAATCCTTTCAATAAATGGTGGTGTAACAATTGGACATTCATAGAAAAACGGAACCTTATCACATTTCTTACACAAACACACAAAAAATAATTCCAATAGATCAGAGACATAAATATAAATTGTAAAACCCTAATAATTCTAAATGAAAACAAGACAATTTATGCGACCTTGGGTTTAGTGATGAATTTGTAGATATGACACCAAAACATTTAAAGATGTTACTGTGAGAAACACACTGTTAAGAGAATGAAAAGGCAAGCCAAAGACTGACAGAATATATTTTTAAAGCACATGTATGATAAAGACATTGTATCAAGAACATATAAAGAACTCTTGAAACTCAATAAAAATAATAATAAAAACAATCCAATAAAAAAAATTGAGGAAAAGATCTGACCAGACATTTCACACCCAAGATCTACATATGGCAAAGAAGCTTATTAAACATGCTCAACATCATTAGTCATTAAGGAAAAATAATTTACAACCACAATGAGATAATACTAGACACCTATTAAAATGACTGTAATAAAAAAAGACGGATATACCAAATGCTTGAGCAATAAAACTCTCATTCAGTTGCTGATGACAGTTTGGTAGTTGCTTATAAAGTTATACATACACTTATCATGTGACCCAATGATCACATTTCTGGATATTTACTGAAGTGAATTAAAAACTTATGTTCATATGAAAACCTTTATGTTAATGTGTATAACAACTTTATTCATAATTGCCAAAAACTGGAAACAATCCAGATGTCCTTCAACAGATGAAGATTTAAACAAATGTGTTACATCCATAAAATTGAATACCACTCAGCAATTAAAACAGGACAAACTATTGATTTATGCAACAATACGGATGAATCTTAAATGAGTTTTGTTAGGTGAAATGAGAAAAATGCATAGAATATGGATTTCATGATTTGATTTATATGACATTCTGGAAAAAGGCAAAAGTATAGGACCAGAAAATAGATCAGTTGTTGACCGTGGTTCGTAGAGGGGAGACTGGCTTTTTTAAAAAGGTACTGTACAAGAAGGTGATGAATTTTTTTTTTTTAATATATCCACCACTGTGGTGACAGATATATGACTTTAAACATCTGTCAAAATCCACAGAACTGTACACATCAAAGATTGAACTTTATGAAAACTGAAAAAAAATTGTCCAGGTTATCTAGTGATGCTAGGATGAAATGTAGACTGTGACAAATGAATCTCACTGTATTACAAATGTATACCATAACGTCACTGAAGGGGATAGGTGGAGAACCGACCTAAGTAACTTTGAAAAAGAGTTATTTGCTAAATATTGTGAAGCTAAAGAGAAAAACCCTACATAAACGTTCTACTCTATTTGGTGACTTCGTTTCTCATAAGAGAATGGGAGTATGGTTTAGTAATTCTTAAAGTGCCTTACGTGAATACTATTTGGTTGAACAAATAACTAAAGTGTAGATAATGAAAGTGGGTGAGTTTCTCTGTGCTGGAGTTAGAAGTTACAAATAAGCAAAGGAGAAGATTCCAGTGAGCTCTGATCTGCTGAATCAGAGTTGGAGATATTACAGGTGTGTGTGTATGTGAATGCATGCACATGTATGTATGCACATATATAGATACATACATACACAGAGAGACAGAATCCAAAATAAATATAAATACGTGTCTATACATGGGTTAATGTATACCGTCAGGAGCCGCATAATGATGTTTCAGTTGATGATGGACTGATACAACGATGGTCCCATCAGATTAGTACATATATCTTTGGTGTGTAGTAGGCTATACCATCTAAGATCGTGTAACACACTCTATGATGTTTGCACAACGATGAAATCACCTAATGATGCTTTTATCAGACTGTACCGCCATCGTTAAGTGATGCATGACTAAGTATTTATTTCCTAAAAGCGGTGACACACAGTAGCAGCAAGCACACTTCACACCATTTTCTTGGTTCTAATGACTTTCTCCATAAAGGGATCCAGGGCTCCTTGGAGAAATGACTGATTCCAAGTCTCGACGGAGAAAGTACAGATGTACCTGGAGTATCTTGTGATGCCTCAAAGTTTAGAAAGTGAGAAAAGCAGCAAATCTTCCTTAGAAAATTTCTTATAGGAATAAGAGAAATAGAACCTCACCATTTGAGTACTACAGTAATAATTGCTACAGGGAAAATCCACTGCTAAATTTAATAGGTGAAATTTTAAGGAAGAACTGGGGAATTGTATAGCCTCAAAATATCTCCCCAAATATATTTATTGATTACTGGGGTGCTTTTAACATATGTCCACAGACTATTTGCTACTCCTCCCTCTAGGAGATGGAGTTTAATTTCCCTCTTTGCTGTGTGTTGGCTGGAGTTAGTGATGTTCTTTTAATGAACAGTGTTTGGAAGGAGAAAAATTTGACCTTAACAGTGGAGAATTTCACAGTGGCAGTCACCACCTTAATTAAGTGATCAAGTTTAACATCATGAGTCATAAGTCATGTTACTATCGTGTCCCCTTTGATGTGTTGGGGACGGCATTTCACCTTTGTGGTATTCTTCCTTAATATCCATAATCCATGAGAAATATACAAACTAAAAGTGAGAGATATTCCATGTGTCAAGGTCATGAAAACCAAGGAAAGCCTAAGAAGAAACTTTCAAACCAGAGGTTACTGAGGAGACATGATCAGTAAATGCAATATAGTATCCTGCATTGGCTCTAGAACAGAAAAAGGGTATTAGTGGGCAGATTGGTGACATCCGAATAAAGTCTGTGTTTTACTTAATACAACTTGACAAATTTGTTAGATTTAATAAATATGCCATGGTTAGGTAAGATGTTAACATTTGTGGAATCTGGGTAGAGGGCATACAGGAACTTCCTGAACTATCTTTACAAATCTTCTGTAAATTTAAAATTATTTCAAGATACAAATTATAAAAATAATAAGTTTGTATTCCTTCCATGTTTTTCCCTACTCTGAAATGTTTTTTTGTTAGTAAATCAACTAGGCCTGATCTTTCTTTATAGGAAGATTTTAATCTGCTGGTTTATTTTCTTCAATGGTTATAGAGTAGTTGTTTCCTTTTTTGTTTTTTGTTTTATTGAGTTGGTTTTGATGTTTTATTTTTCCGAATATTTGTCAGTATTCTGAAAGTTTATCAAAATAAAACTATTCATTTTATTCTTTTATTTATGTTTTAATCCTAGAGGCACCTGTCATTCAAGCCGTTTAAAAGATAGAATATTATTTATTTGAGAGTTTCCTCTTTTTTCCTGATCAGTCCCATCAGAAATGTCTATTTGTTGTGTTTTAGAACACACACACACACACAGTTTTTAGCTTTTTGGATCATACCTACTGCATTATTGAATTCCATTTAATTAATTTCTGGATTTTTTTTAAATCTTTTTTTTATTACTTGCAGTAACATTGGATTATAGCATTAAATAGCCTTCAGATGTACATTGTAATATATTTCAAATTCTGTGTAGATTACATCATGTTCACCACCCAAAAACTAGTTATAGTCCATCCCCTCACATGTGAGCCTAATCGCCCCTTTTGCCCCCCTACTTCCCATATGGTAACCACCAATCCAATCTCCGTTGCTATGTATTTGTTTGTCGTTGTTTTTATCTTTTACTTATGAGTGAGATCATATGTTATTTGACTTTCTCCCTCTGACTTATTTCACTCAGCATAATACCCTCAAGGTCCATCCATGTTGTCACAAATGGCCGGATTTCATCATTCTTTATGGCTGAGTAGTATTCCATTGTGTATAAATACCATGTCTTCTTTATCCATTTGTCCCTTGGTGGGCGCCTAGGTTGCTTCCAAGTCTTGGCTATTGTGTATAAGGCTGTGATGAACATAGGGGTGCATGTATCTTTATGCCTTTGCATTTTCAAGTTCTTTGGATAAATACCCAGCAGTGGGATAGCTGGATCATGTGGTAGATCTATTCTTAATTTTCTGAGGATACCCCATACTGCCTTCCATAATGGCTGCACCAGTTTTCACTCCCACCAGCAGTGTTCAAGGGTTCTCTTCTCTCCACATCCTCTCCAACACTTGTTATTTCTTGTGTTGTAGATTGTAGCCATTCTGACTGGAGTGAGATGATACCTCTTGGTAGTTTTGATTTGCATTTCCCTGATAGCTAATGATGAGCATCTTTTCATATGCCTGGTGGCCATCCATATATCTTCTTTGGAGAAATCTCTGTTAGATCTTTCGTCTATTTTTTAATTGGGTTATTGGTTTTTTTGTTGTTGAGTTGTATGAGTACTTTGTAAATTTTGGATATTAATCCTTATCTGATATATGGTTTACAAACATCTTCTCCCAATTTTTGGGTTGTCTTTTCATTTTGTTGATGGTTTCCTTTGCTGCGAAGAAGCTTTTTAGTTTGATGTAGTCCCATTTGTTCATTTTTTCTTTTGTTTCCCTTGCCTGGTCAGACACGTTACTTGAAAATATGCTGCTAAGACTGATGTCAAAGAGCATACTGCCTATATTTTCTTCTAGAAGTTTCACAGTTTTGGGTCTTACACTCAGGTCTTTAATCAATTTTGAGTTGATTTTTGTGCATGTTGTAAGGGAATGGTCCACTTTCATTCTTTTGAATGTGGCTGTCCAGTTTTCCCAACACCATTTATTGAAAAGACTCTCCTTCCTCCATTGCATGCTCTCAGCTCCCTTGTTGAATATTAGCTGTCCATAAATGTGTGGGTTTATTTCTGGGTTCTCAATTCTGTTCCATTGATCTGTGTGTCTGTTTTTGTGCCAGTACCAAGCTGTTTTGGTTACTATGGCTTTGTAGCATATTTTGAAATCAGGGAGTGTGATACCTGCAGCTTTGTTCTTTTTTCTCAGGAAATCTTTGGCTATTTGGGGTCTTTTGTTGTTCCATATAAATTTGAGGATTCTTCGATCTATTTCTGTGAAAAATGTTGTTGGAGCTTTGATAGGGATTGCGTTGAATCTATAGATTGCTTTAGGTAGCATGGACATTTGAACGATGTTAACTCTTCCAATCCAAGAGCACAGAATATCTTTCCATTTCTTTGTGTCTTCTTTGATTTCTTTCAACAATGTTTTATAGTTTTTGGTGTACAGATCTTTCACCTCTTTGGTTAAGTTTATTCCTAGATATTTTTTTCTTTTTGCTGCAATTGTAAATTGGATTGCATTCTTCATTTCTCTTTCTGCTCCTTCGTTGTTAGTGGATAGAAACACAACCAACTTTTGTGTGTTGATTTTGTATCCTGTGACTTCACTGTATTCACTTATTGTTTCTAAAAGATTTTTAGTGGATTCTTTAGGGTTTTCTATATATAAAATCATGTCATCTGCAAAGAGCAACAGTTTCACCTCTTCTTTTAAAAGATGGATTTCTTTTATTCCTTCTTGCCTGATTGCTCTGGCTAGGACTTCCAATACTATATTAAATAAGAGTGGTGACAGTGGGCATCCTTGTCTGGTTCCTGTTCTTAGAGGGATAGCTTTCAGTTTCTCTCCATTGAGAATGACATTTGCTGTGGGTTTGTCATATACGGACTTTATTATGTTGAGGTATTTTGCTTCTATACCCATTTTATTTAGAGTTTTTTTTATCATAAATGGATGCTGTATCTTGTCAAATGCTTTCTCTGCATCTATTGAGATGGTCGTGTGGTATTCATTTTGTTAATGTGGCGTATGACATTGATAGATTTGCGAATGTTGACCCATCCCTGCATCCCTGGAATGAAACTCACTTGATCATGATGTAGGATCTTTTTAATGTATTGTTGTATTCAATTTGCTAGTATTTTGTTGAGGATTTTTGCATTGATGTTCATCAGTAATATTGGCCTGTAATTTTCTTTTTTTGTGTTGTCTGTGTCTGGTTTTGGTATCAGGATAATGTTGGCTTTGTAGAATGAGTTAGGAAGCCTCTCCTCCTCTTCAATTTTTTTGGAAGAGTTTGAGAAGGATAGGCATTAAGTCTTCTTTGCATGTTTGGTAGAATTCACCAGGAAAGCCATCTGGTCCTGGACTTTTATTTTTTGGGAGGTTTTTGATTGCTGTTTCGTTCTCCTTACTGGTGATTGGTCTATTCAAATTCTCTACTTCTTCTTGGTCCAGTTTTGGAAGGTTGTGTGTTTCTAAGAATTTATCCATTTCTTCTAGATTATCCAATTTGTTGGTGTATAGCTTTTCATAATATTCTCTTATTACCTTTTGTATGGATTTTTTTTTAAATTACACCTTCTTTCTACTTTCTTTAGAGTCCTTTTTCTTTCTTTTAACCTGTGTGCTTATCTTGTTGTTTTAGACTTTCTTCTTTTCAAAATAAGCATTTGAGGCTATATGTTTCCATACAAGTAGTAATTTGTATTAGTAATTGTATCCCACAATTTTAGGATATAGATAAGTTATAAATACTTTTCAGTCTCCGTTCTTATTCCTTTTTTGACCCTTCAGTTATTATAAATATGTTTCTTAATTTCTAAATATATGTGATTTTTTTGTTTACCTTTTGTTATTGATTTCTAAGTCAAGTGCATTGTGGTAATGAATACAGTTTTTATTATGCCAATTATTCAAAATTTGTTGAAACTTGATTCACAGCCAAACATGTGGTTAGTGTTTATAAATGTTCTGCATATATTTGAGAAGCACCTGTTTTCTGTGGTTACTGGCTGTGCTGTTCTATATATACCCATTAGATCAATCTCACTTCTGTGTAGTTGAAATCCTCTATATCCTTTCTGATCGATCTATTAATTACTGAGAATATTATATTAAAATCTCTTACCATTATGGTAGCCTTTTAAAATTTCTTCTAATTCTCCTATTAATATATTTTGACTCAATTATTACATTCATAGATGTTTAGGATTTTTTTCTTCCCTGGTGGATCGATGATATTTCTATTATGCATGAATCCTGTTTACCTCTTTGCTTATAAGTGGATATTGTCTGATATTATTGTTGACACACTATATATTCCTCCTTTAAATTTGTCTCTTTTTCCCCTTATGATTTATGAGTGTCTGTTTTAAATTGCACATAAATAGATTTTCATTTCATTTGAATAAATACAAATAGACTAAATGTTTTACAGTTTGAATTGAAATAACAAATATACGTATTTAACATTTGTTTTTGTTTCCATTTAACCTATAATTTCTATATTATTCCCTGTTATTGCTAGTGTGTTTTTTTAGATTGATTATTTTGCTCCAGAATTTTGGAGATTATGTGCTACAATTATAGTTTTTAAGTGTTTATGGTGAAAAATTTAAAAGTTCTTTAATTTACAGTCTAAAAATAACAAATATTATCATCTTCTTCCTTAAAATTGCAAGAACTTTAGAACATATTATCTCATATCACTGCACTCTCAACATACATGATCTAAGTACTATAGGTAAATATATCAAAATTTTTTTAAGGAACATTAGCCCTGAGCTAACATCTGCTGCAAATATTCCTCTTTTTGCTGAGGAAGACTGGCCCTGAGCTAACATCTGTGCCCAAATTTCTCTATATTATATGTGGATGACGGCCATAGCATGACCTGACAAGCGGTGCATAGGTCAGTACTCGGGATCCTAACTGCGGAACCGTGGGCTGCCGAAGCGGAATGTGCAAACTTAACTGCTGTGCCACCAGGCGAGCCATAAATATATTAATTATCTTGCCTAGCATTATTATATTTTTTGACCTGGACAATATTTATTTATATTACCCATCCTTTACACCTATATTTTATTTGTTTTCTCATTCTTTTCTTAACTTCTGATTTTCCATCTGGAATTAATTCTCTTCAACCCAAAGTATATCCTTTAGAATTTTTCTCAGTAGGTGTAGCACATTTTCTCATTTTTTTTTATATGAAAGTTTTTATTTCTCCCTGGTGCTTAAAATAGTTTCAATTCATATACATTTTAGGTTGACAGTTATATTCCCCTCAGTAAAGTGAAAAAAGTTTCCCCCAAATCTACCAACTATTACTTCTTTTGAAAAGCCAACTCTCAGTTTAATTATCACTATTTTCAGAGTTCTCTACCCTTTATCATGGACTTTGAGGGGGCTTCTGTAGCTTCTCTACTATATTTCATGGTGTGGATTTCTAAATTTTCATTTATCATGTTTGAGCTTTATGAACATTATTTTTGGCATATAAATAGCCAATTATTTCACTATCATTTATTGAAAAGACTATCCTTTCTCCATCTAGTTGCCTTGGATGTTTGTCAAAATCAGTTTACTATTTGTGTGTGTCTGTTTAATTCTGGCTCTCCATTCTGTTGCGTTTATGTATCTATCCTTTTGTCAATTCCACACTGATTAATGCAGCCTTATAGAAAGCCTTGATATCAAGTTGTGTGAATTCTCTAAATTTGTTACTCTTTTTCAAAATTGTTTTGCTATTCAAGTTCCTTTGCTTTTATATATGCATTTTAGAATCTGCTAATCCATATCTACAAAAATCTTGCTGAGATTTTGATTGGGATTATGTTGAATCTATAGATCACATAGGAGAGAACGGATACTTTAACAATATTGAATATTCCAATCCATGAATTACAACTACCTCAAAGCTATAGCTCTCAATTTATTTAGATTTTTCTATGATTACTTTCATCAGTGTTTTGTATTGATCTGCTTACAGATTCTACACATATTTTTCAATATTTATTACAAAGTATTTAATGTTTGTAAATGTCCATGGGATTACTATTAATAACTCTTTTTTTCCTTCCTGATGTTGATTACTTTGTGCCCTCTCTTCTTTTCCCTTGGTCAGTCTGGCTAGAAATTTATGAACTTTTTCTTCTTTTCAATGAAGCAGCTTTTGGTTTCATTTATTTTCTCTATTTTCTTCTGATTTTATTTTTAATATATATTTCTGTTCTAAGCTCTATCATATCTT
The DNA here is from genome assembly GCF_041296235.1 of Equus asinus. Taxonomy (NCBI): domain Eukaryota; kingdom Metazoa; phylum Chordata; class Mammalia; order Perissodactyla; family Equidae; genus Equus; species Equus asinus. Next base: position 35,932,841 of record NC_091796.1, on the reverse strand, counting down.
TCTTCTGCTTGCTTTGCATTCAATTTCTCTTGTTTCTTAATGTGGAAGTTTATGTTACTGATATTTGAATTTTCATCTTTTTTAATGTAAGCACTGAATGCTATAAATTTCCCTCCAACCACTTCTTTACCTGCATCCCACAAATTTTGGTATGCTTTACTTAAATTTTCTCCTCTATGAATTTATTATTTATACTTTTACAAAATATATCATAGCAGTTGCCTTATAGATCTAGTTTTAAAAATTATTGTATTGTTTCATGTTTAGTGGAAGGATATCACTCTAAATTCCTAATTTTGCTCTCCCATTCTTTGTGTTATTGTTTTGTGTTTTACTTTTTTATATTCTCTGAATACAGAATACATAGTTACTATTTCTGATTTAAATGGTCACATTTTTTAAGCAATTAAATACAAGAAGAGAAAATATTTTATTTTATATTCCTTTATTCAATTTCTAGTGCTTTTCATTTCTTTGTGTAGATTCACGTTTCTTACTCACATCACATTTCTTCAGCTTAAAGAGCTATCTTTATTATTACTTGTAAGTATTTCGTGCTGGTATAACCTCAGTGTTTGTCTAAGAAAGCCTTTATTTCACTTTAATTTTGAAGAGTATTTTTGTTGAGTATAGAATTCTGGACAGATAATTTTTCAATCAACACTTTAAAGATATTACTCCATTGTCTTCTTGCTTGCATGGTTTCTGACAAGTTATTATGCATTGCTTATCTTTGATCTTCTGTGGGTGATGTGTCTTGTTTGCTGGCTGCCTTTGAGATTTTCTCATTGTCTTTGGTTTTCAGCAGTTTAAATATGACAGACTTAGGTGTTTGGTTTTGTCCCCCACTATTTATTCTAATATTTATTTTGTCTTAATCTTTTCTTTTTCTTCTTCTGGGATTAAAATATGTATACTTTAGACTATCAAATGCTGTCATGCAGAGTTAGGATATTTTATGTTTTTTGTTCTGCTGTAGCTTTATTTTGATATTCAATTTGTGTAATTTCTATTGACAAAACTTCCAGTTCACTGATTCTTTCTTTGGCAACTGTAACACTGACACCAACTCTGACATGGACAGTGGAAGAAATAAAGCTTATGTCAAGCTCACTCATTTCTTTTTTTTCTTTTATGTTTTCAAAATGTATGTATAGAACATCTGTTAGGTGTCAAGCTCTCTTCTTGTTGTTAGAAATACCAACAGTAAATCAAACATGCAAAATGATCCACACTCAAGGAGCTCACATTCCATATTGTATAGGTGTAAGTATTTTATTAAAACAAATTTACCAATGTATCTGTGTTTATATACACAAATATGTGTGTATTTGTAATACATCTGGCCAAGGTTGCTTTATCTCAAGAATGCTGAATTTCTTAAACATCGCAACATGAATCAATGTAATCCATCATATCAATAGATTAAAATATATCATTTTAATTCTTAGATAAAATGGTAAAATCCAACATTCATTCTTGATTAAAAATAAAATTAAAACTTTTAGAAAATTAACAATAGAAATAAACTTAGCTTGATAAAAATATTACAGCAAATAATAAAATTTAATGGTGAAAGTTGAAAGTATTTAAGGTTAGCAAAAAAATGAGTGCTGACTACCATCTCTTCCATTCAACATTATACTAAACTTCCTAGGCATTAGAGCAAGGCTGCAGAAAGAAAGAAAAAAATATAAGAATAGTAAAGGGAGAAACAAAACTGAAATTTTTAACATATTTTACCAATTTTCTATATAAGACCATCAAAGGACTTATAGGTGAACCATTAGAATTAACCAAAGAACACATATTTAGGTAAAAAATCAATATAAGTAGTCAGTTATTGGTATATAATATATCAATCAAATTTTAGAGAATCAATTTTTAAAATATAATTGAAAACAACAGGACAACACTGAGAAATAACTAACAAATATATAAGTACTCTGTGGAGAAAATCGTATAAGCTTATTTAAAGACATGATAGAAGACATATATATATATTCAGATATCATAGAAAGGCTCAATATCAGACAGATGGAAATTGCCTCACACTTCAGATGCAGGGAAATTCCAGTTAAAATCCTAATGATATTATTATTGATTAGTTTGTACAGTTAGTTAGGTAGATATTTATTGGAATTTTAAATGTTAACTCTAAATACATATCAAAGAACAAAGAATTAATGAAAACTGCAATACTCTTGAAAAAGAAAAATGTGAACACACTTACATGAGTATACATTAAGAATAAATAAAGGTCTATAATTAAGACAGGCTCTCTCTTCCTCTCACTAGGAAGATACAAATTGACCAAAGAATTAAAAAAAAAGATTTTACATGGTGATCAACACATGTATGGAAATTTGGTTCATGATAAAGCTAGGATTTCTTATTGGAAAAAAAAAAAAAGCACAATCTCTTTGATGGAAATGGTTATCCATAGGGAAATTGAAGGGAAATAAGGGAGTGACCTTATCCAAAATGGTGGTGTAGGAAGCTCTAAGAGTCAGACCCACCATCTAAGCAACTACTGAGCTAAAAAGAGTAATTAGAATAAACTATTTTGGGACTCCAGAACCTGATCAGACAGTTATGACAGCCAAGGTAGGACTTGATGAAGGGAGAAACTACTGATCTTCTATGAATGGCATACCTGAATCAATGGCCATCCTCCGTTTCTCAGCCCTGCCTTGGCTATGGGGAGAGCATCAATCATTTCTAGAGTAGCTTATTGGAGCCAGCATGGGTAGTGGGGACCTTGTCCTCCAAAAATTTGAAGTTGTGCAGTTTTGTTGGTTTGTTGGTGCCCTAAGAGACCAGTGAGGACATTGCCCTTGGTTTCTAAGCAGCAGCAACTTACCAGGAAGAATCTAAAAGATTTAAGAAGACAAGAACTCTCTTCTTTTTCTTTTTGGAGACAGACATTTAAAACATCTTTTGTCAGGTTACTGGCTGACAGCAGAGATAATGGAAGAGAAACTTCAGTGATCACACACAACAAGGAATACCTACTTTCCAAAAATAGTCTGGAAAAGTCACAAAAGGATGGTGCCAACCCTCAACAACCCGAAGGCATCAATCCTTGAGCAGTTGGAGAATCTGATTTCCAGTTACCATATTATAACCAGCTAAATGTTTAGTTCTCAGCAACAACAAAAATACAAAACACACAAAGAAATGGGAAAGTTGGGCTCATTCACAGAAAAAAAAAAAAAGAATTTGACAGAAACCATCCCAGAGGAATCCCAGACTTTGGAATAACTAGTTAAAGACATTAACTCAGTTGCCTTAAATATGATTAAATGAGCTAAAGAGAATCATAAAGTGTTAAAGGAAATCAGGAAAAAATGATATATGAATAAAATGAGAATATCAATAAAGAGATACAGATTATAAAAAGGAATCACACAGAAATTCTAAAGGTGAAGTGCCCAATAGCTTAAATGAAAAGTTCTGTTAATGAGTTCAACAGCAGATTTTGGCAGGCCAAACAAATGTTTAGCAAATGAGGAAATTAGCTAGAATTTCACAAGAAATGCTAAAAGCATTTTATTTCAACATGAAATAAAAAAACAAACAAATGTGAAACAGTAATGTGACCTATAAGAAGAAATAAAGGACACTGGTAAAGTTAACTATAGCTAAATAGAAAATCCAATGTTAATGTGGTTTGGTTTGTAATTTCTCTTTTTTTCTATATGATTTAAAAGGAAAATGCATAAAACAATAATTAAATCTATGTTAATGGGTGCACAATATATAAAGATGTAATATGTGACAGTAATAATATATATAGGAACAGAAATGACTAGGAGCAGAGTGTTTGTATACTACTGAAACTAAGTTGATGTTATTCACACTAGGTTGCTATAAGTTTAAGATGCTAATTTTAATTCCCAAGGTAACCACTAAGAAATAAATAAGAAATATACAGAAAAAGAAATAAGAGGAAATCAAAACAGTGCACTAAAGACAGTAATGGAGAGATTGAGGAATACAATTTAAGTAAGACATACAGGACACAAATAGCTAAACAAGAGAAATAAATTCTTCCTTATCACTAATTAATTTAAATGTAAATGGATTAAAATAAGCTATATAAAGGCAGAGATTGGCAGACTGAATAAAAAAACAGAATCCATCTCTATGATGTCTACAAGGATTGACTTTAGATATAAGGACACGAAGTGGTTAAAAGTAAAAGGATAGAAAAAGATACTCCATGTAAATAGTAACTAAAATAGAATTGGTCTGGCCATATTATTGTGAGATAAATAGACTTTAAGTTAAAAAAGTTTACAAGATATAAAGGACATTATATTTTAATAGAAGTTTCAATTCATGAAAAAGGTATAAGAATTATAAGCTTATATGCAACTAACTAAAGAACCTCAAAATATATGAAACAGGGGCTAGCCTGGTGATGTAGTGGTTAAGTTCGCACACTCTGCTTCTTCTGCTGCCCAGGGTTCATGGGTTCGGATCCCAGGCGTGGACCTACACACCACCCATCAAGTTATGCTGTGGTGGTTTCCCACATACAAAATAGAGGAAGATTGGCACAGATGTTAGCTCAGCAACAATCCTCCTCAAGCAAAAAGAGGCAGATTGGCAACAGAGGTTAGCTTAGGGCCAATCTTCTTCACAAAAAACAGAAAAAGAAACAAAAATTGATAGTATTGAACAGAGAAATAGATTGTTCTACAATAACAATTAGAGTCTTCAGTTCTCCTCTTTAAATAATGGATAGAACAATCAGACAGAAAATCCATAAGGAAACAGAGGAGTTGAATAATATTATAAACCAAAAAGACATAGACATGTAAAAATACTCCACTCAAGAACAGAAGAATATGTATTCTTCTTAATGCACATAAAAAATTCTCCACAACTGACCATATCTTAGGCCACAAAACAAGTCTTAATCCATTTAAAAAGATTAAAATCACACAAAGTATCTTTTTTGATCACAATGAAATGAAACTGGAAGTCAACAACAGAAAGAAAACTGAAAAATCAACAAATATGCTAGAATTCCATATACAACAGAAAGATCTTTCAAAAATGAATGTAAAATAAAGACTTTTTAAAAACATACAAAAGCTGTAAAAATTCATAATCAGCAAACATGTACCACTAGAATTGTTAAATGAAGTCCTTCAGGCTGTAGGAAAGTGATATCAGAAGGAAATTGGGATTTATATGAGAGAATAAAAAGTACTGTAAATGGTGACAATGAGTGCAAATATAATAGTCAATTTTCTTGTTTAGAACTCATGAAAAGATAATTGACTGTTTAAAGCAAAAATAATAATGGCACATTGTGGGTTTATAACTTATGTAAAAATAAAAGATATAACAGCACTACGATAAAGACCTGAGAGGGAGAAATAGAAATATACTACTATAAGATTTTGACACTGTATGTGAAGTGATATAATATCCTTTGAAGATAAGCTTTAATAACTTAAAATTGTATTCTATAGCTCCAAAAGCAAATATTTAAAAAAGCAAAAAAAGGGTTATACCTAACAAGTAAACAAAAGCGATAAAATGAAATCATCAACAATATTCACACAATTCAAAATAGCACACAAAAAGAAGAAATATTGAACACAACATAAATGAGACAAATAGAAAACAAAATTAAAGATTTGAACTTAACTATATCATAATTCCATTAAATATAAATGGTCTAAACACCCTAATGAAAACACAAGAGTTTATCAGATTGGATTAAAAACAAGACCAAACTATATGGTGCCTTCAAGGAACCTATTTTAAAAACAAGAGGTTACAAGTAAAAGAATAGAAAAAGATACATTATGCTAATGTCAGTTTTTTAAATGTGGGAGCTTCTATAGTAATATCAGACAAACATGGCTTCAGAGTCAAAGAAATACCAGGGACAAAGAAGTTCATTTTATGATAATAAAATGGTAAGTTCAATGAGGGGACACAACAATCATAAACATTTATGAGACTAGTGGAAGAACCTCAAAATATGTGTAAGAAAACTGATAGAACTGCAATGACATACACAAATAAGCAAATCCACAATTATCATAAGAAATTTCAGTACCCATCTTTCAATAACTGAATTAACAATTAGACAGAAAATTAGTATTAATATGAAAGAGCTGAACAATATCATCAATCTCTCCAATATAATTGATATTTATAGAACATTCCATCTAACAGGGGCAGAATATACATCCTTTTCAAGCACACAAACAATATTTACCAAAATTGACCGTGTTTTGAGTATAAAACATTTCAATAAATTTAAACATTTAGTAATTTCAAAAGGACACAAATCATGTAAACTATGTTCTCTAAACAAAATGAAATTTAATTTGATATTAATAAAAGAAATAGCTGTAAAACACTTAAATATTTAGAAAACATAAAATATTTCTAAAATTACAAAGTATTTTAAACTCAATGAAAACATATCAATTTCTTTAATGCAGCTAAAGCAGTACCTTGAGGGAAATACATATCACCAAATGCATTTATCAAAAAAGAAGATCTCACATCAATGACCTCAGCTTCCACCTTAAGAAACTTGAAACAGAACAGTAAATTAAAGCCAAAGAAAGGATAAGAAGGGATAATAATAAAATATTAAAGATCAGAGCTGAAATCAATGAAATGCAAAACAGAAAACAGAAAAAATAGAGAAAATGTAACCAAAAGCTGGTCCTTATAAAAGATCATTAAAATGATATATCTTTAGTCATATAAACCATGTAAACAAAAATAAGAGGCAAATTATTAATATCAGGAATGAGAGAAGGAATATTATTAACAATTTTATGTCAATAAATTCTACAATTTAGGAGAAATGGACAAATTGCTTGTTAAACACAAACCGCAAAAATTTACTAAAGAAGAAATATATACTATGAATAGCCTATATATAAAGTACATTTTAGTTAAAAACCTTCTCATGAAGCAAAATTCATGCCCAGATGACTTTATTGTGAATTATACCAAACTCTTAAGTAAGCAATAAAACAAATTCCACAGAAACATTTTCAAAAATTGAAGACAGGCGTTTGCCAATTAATTCTTAGAGACCGTATTACACTGATACCAAAACCAGCAATGACATTATATGTAACGAAAACCACTAGATAATATTTTCATAAACATAGATGCAAAAATTCTCTACAAATTTTTAATAAGTTGGATCCAATACCATATAAAAAGTATAATAGATCACGACAAAATGGTGTTTATACAAGAAATGAATGGTTGGTTTAATATTTGAAAATAAATCAATGTATTTCACCATATTAACAAGTTAAAAACGAAAAAAAAATAGTCACCTTGATGAATGCATAAGAAGAATTAAACAAAATACAATATCCATTTCTAATTAAAAAGCAAACAAGAACTTTCAACAATTGTGAGTAGCATGGAGCTTCGCCAATCTGATAGAGGACATCTATAAAAATTCTAGAGCTAACTTCCTACTTAATGGTAAAAGGCTGATTGATTTCCATTTAAGAACAGTAACAAGGCAAAGATGTCCATTTTTACCAATTTTATTCAGTATAATACTGAGGTTTTACCCAGTGCAACTGGCAATTGACATGCAAACTTTTCAGTTTGGATTTCAATTTCAATTTCTTTTAAATTGATGTCATGATCACCTATTCAGAAAATCCTGAAATTTACTAGAATCTACAAAAAACTAGTAAGAAGTGAGTTTCGGAAATTTGCAGTACACAAGATCAATCTACAAAAATCAACTATCTCTATATACTAGCAATGCACAATCACAAAATAAAATAAAAAGTACCATTAACAAAAGCATTAAATATGAAATATGTAGTGATGAATGTGACAGAAATTTTGCTGAACCTGTACATTGAACGTTACAAAACATTTCTGAGAGAAATTTTAAAAGACCTAAATAAATGGAAATTTATACTGTTTTCTTGGATCAGAAGACTCAACATTGACACGTCAGCTCTTCCCAAACTGATTTATCTATTCAATGAAATTCCAGTCAAAGTCTGCTAATTTGGGTCTCCCACCCTTGTAATGGGGGGCAAAGCCACGTGAAATTTCCCTGACAACAGAAAGGAAGTTGTAAAGAAGCAAATCTATAGAGCCACATGCCGATGTGAGTCAGGACAGTGTTGTCAAAGGCCCCTAGGTGCATACACAAGATTTATCCTGAAAGGGGAAAACTTATCAAGTCTTCTGAGGTATAAATATTGAAAAACTTCCTAAAGGTTAACCCCTTTGCTAGATGTCAAGATGTTGTTTTCAAGATTCAGCTCAAAGTAAATTGCCTGTGAATGGGAAAAGAGGAGCACAGCCTGACAGTAAAACTTCAAGTGATTTTTTTTTTGGTCTCTTCAATGCTGCATATATGTAAGCAGAAGAACTTGCACCTCTCCATAAAGCCATGCTTATATTACACCCACTTCTGCCTTCAGCTGTGATTTACTCTGAATCCTGCCTCACTTGCTGTAAAATGCTCTGTCTGTCAGTAACACCTCAGCGAAATCTCCTTAAAGTAAAGCATTCTTGCACCTACACTGTGGCTCTGAAAGCTGCCATCTGGTCTAATTCAACTCTATTTTAAGCTCTTGAATCATGTGACTTGAAGCCACATAAGTGTTGATTGTATATGATTGCCTTTATTGATTCCTGCTTGGACTAAAGTTATTTCAGAGTCACCATCCAACTTTAGCAAGGATTCTTGAATTTTTTTGCTCATTCTCTTCCTCTTGGGCTTAATACTGAATCTTTCCCTCTTCTTTTCTAATGCTATATCTACAAAAATACTGGAGACTTGAGTCATCCCATGATTATCCTAGAAACTTGGTTTCCTCAAAGTCCAGCATGTCTGAATACATGTCTCATTGTCCCACTCCTTTGAAATCAGCCCCACCTCTTAACTGTCAAAGACTACATCATCACTATCCTTATCTCCTTTGAATTAATGACATTGAGCTTTTGGGATTTCTATCAGGCAGAGAGCCTGTCCTTTCTTCCTTCATGCTTTTCCTGTTTGTCTTTCTTTCAACATTCATTTTGCTGCCTCCCTCCCAGGATAGGTTACCTTCCTGTCACAGCTTCATATTTATATAGCCAGCCTTCTAACTATACTGTGGGTCAGTTCCAGGGGCATTGGATTAGAAACTCCTGGGTGAGCCCCAGGTACCTAGTTTTATTAATAAGTCTCTGGTGATTGTGAATCGCAGCCAGTAAAACCACTATTCCTATATTGTATTTTTAAACTGTGAGTAATTATTTCTCTTATCACCTTATTAAGGGAGAGAGATTCTTGAAGACAGAAATTGTCCTCATTCTTTTATTCTTCTGCACCTTACATATGGAAGGTGTTCAATAAAGTACCTTATTGATGAATTATCTTCATACCTACAGATGAAGATAATTTAGGGCTGCCTCTCCTCAGCACAATTGTTCATAATGTCCACCATGAAATACTCTTTATTCCCTACCCCCTCCTCTTCCATCTATTCAATCGTTCATTCAAAGTCTACTTCAGAGCCCATTTTCTCACTGTAGGTATCTCTAATTCACCCTCTTCCTTTGCCACACACCTACAGTGAACATCATTTGTGCCAAGCACTCCAGAATTCAACTTAGAACAATTCTTCATAAGTTAGTCGTTTTATTCTAACTACCCAGATGGGTTTTAATATTTTCTTCTTCAGTTTTTGTAAAGCTACCTAAAACTAGTGTGAACATTCAAACAGTTCTTAATATATATTTGTTGCTGGTTTTCTCAATTCACATGGCTGTGACTTGCATTTAATTCAATGTAATGATCCCCTTACTGAATACCAGATATATGGAAAACATTGCTTCAGGTGTTGTGTTACTGCGAGCACATTCTTTGAAATGTTTAGAAAGGATTCTGGTGCCAAAAACAGATCATGTATAAATTAGCCCCCAAAGGGTTTTATCATTAAGAAAATTGTAGCTACCACTGGGAGTTAATCTGTCTGTCTGCTGGAGAGTGTTGCCTTGTCCAACACTTGCAAATAAAGAATACTTGTGAGAACAAATTCTACTGTGCTAGAGTCTAGAGAGACAGTGTAGTATTTGGGCTGATTTCCATCCCCCCAGCTCAAAAAGAATCTCCTAAGCAATCACTTATGATGATGCCTGAAGCAATCATCCATGGCACCCAAAGAGTTGGCTACTATTTTGAAAAGAACAGGATGCACCAAACTCTGTGAATAAGGGGTCTTTCTAAAACTTGTAGTAAAGTACTAGTATTAAGAAATATTGACATGAGACTCAGGAGGGCAGGAACTTAGTCATGTTTTTCTACTCACTGTGTGACGTTGAGTGAATCACTGAATGGTGTTGGTCTTCAGTTGCCTTATGTGCAATGTTAGGGGAAAGTGTGAAGTATGTGACCAGGTGTAGATGACAGTGTTCTAATTCTCATTCTCTTCTTTAAGTAAAAGATCCAATCCCTCTAGTCACACCTGTGGACATGTGAGCCAGACTGGTGAAAAGTATATCCTTTGGCTGTTTCCAGGAAGCATTAAGAAAGAGTCTCACTTTTGGGGGTTTTGGGGGCACAGGAGTAGTGATGAAAGATCAGACGTATTGGTGGCTATGGCTTCACCTTCATGGAGGAATTGGTGGCAGAGAATGGTAAGCTACGACAAACAGAAGCAAAGGTTAGAGAGAATGCCTTTTCTTTGGTTTTGTCACATAAGCCAGAAAACTACCCCTTCATTAAAAAATATATATATATTTTTTGTCATTTGAAAGCAAAAGAGTTCTGACTGTTAAACTCACACTATAAACATCTAAATATAGTAGTAAAATAATTGAGTTATTATAACACCAAATACTGGGAACTTGATCAGTTTACTGTCAGCCCCAGTTTCGCAAGAAAATGGAAAGCATGTCATCTGGAAATCCTAGTATCTAGGGTCATTGCAAGGCTGAAAGAGGACCATGAAATGGCTTTGGCCTGTGCATGCTTTGAAAGTTCAGGTGTCCTTGCAGCTTACTCATGGACAGAAAATGAATGAATAATGGTTAGATAGATAGATATCATGGAAAAGATAGTGGTGGTGTTCAACAGTTTGGAAATGTGTAATGCAGTGATATTTGAGATTTCCCTGTTAGCCCACATACTAGCTAGGTGTTCTTACTGTCACTTCATATTCATGATCCTCAGTTTCCTATATTGTATGACAGGATGCTAGTACCTCAAGAGAAAGATGTAAGGTCAACTGAGAAAATGTGTCTGTATAAATTGTAAAGCACTATGCATTTAGAAATAAGGTTTGAAATATAAAAATCACAAAGATAGAAGAAACTAAATTTCACATTAAAGTATAAATTACTTATATTGCAATATCTTTCTCAAGAATGGATTTTTATAAACAAATATCCCAGTTTTACCTCATCCATATCAATAGGTATTGACAGTGTGTGCGTGAGACATCAATGGTGGGGTATCAACTATAACAAGCTCAGGAGTCTCTCTGATCCCTGTAATTTGCCCATAAGACTTATTTCAAAATGCACACACACACACATCTGTCAGTCATTCTTATTTAAAACATGCTAAATGGAAGACATTTATGTAGTTAATTCCAATTCTCTTTTTAAATTCAATATCATATTTTGAGATTTTTCTATGGTGGCGTCTGTAGCTACAGTTCATTCTTCCTCAGTGCTATACTATTGTATAATACAGCATTGTATGAAAATACCACACTTTTCTATTGATATATTTTTAAATTTTTCTAAGTTTTGCTATTATTAAAATTGCTGCTAAGAACTTAACTAGTCATGTCTTTTGAGGCATACATCAATGAGGTTTTAAACAGTATATCTAAGAAGCGGAATTACAAGCTTGTAGGGTAAAGCCAAGTTAAACTTACTAGATATATCTGATAATTTTGCAAAGTAATGACAGGAATTTACACAACCAATAGCAGTATTTAGGGTGTCCCAAAGTCTCTGCAGTTTTAAGCTGAACACTTTGATTCAGTTGCTCCTTATACTTACAAATGCTTGATATTTTCAGGTTTTTATTTTTTTTGCCAATATGATAGGTATGAAATGGTATCTCATGGTAACAATTTGCACTTAACTAATAACTAATAAGATTGATATTTTTTGATTAGTGGAAATTCTTACTTGTAATGTAATAGAATATATTAATATTTTCCTTTTTGGTTTATATTTTTGTATCTTTCATGAGAAATCATTTCCTGTTCTATGATCTGAAAGGCATTGTCTTATACTGTGTTCTAATTGGTTTATAGTTTTGACTTTCATGATTAGGACTAAAATCCGCTAAAACCCCACAGGATTTTTGGCATTGGTGCTAGGAAATTTCACTATTTTCTATAGGGATAATTAATGATTTATTGATTATTTCCTCTTTTCCCATTATTCTGAATTTTCATCTTTCTCAAATTTGTATTGAAATGTTTGTCTATCTCTGTTGCTGTCACACAGTCTTAATTACCATATCTTCAAGTCTTGATATTTAGAAAGCAAATTTTTCTACTTTCTATTCTTCCAGAGTGATTTAGCTATTCTCGATCTTTGCTTTTTCATATACATTTTCGAACCAGCATGTTCAACTCCACGCAAGATACTCTTGGGCCTTTGGGATTACATTGAATCTATACATTTATACATCAATGTGGGTGAACTATTTGAAATATTAAATCTTCCAATTTGTGAATATAGGCATATCTACACATTTGTTTAGTACTTTTTTTCACATTGAAGAATTATCAGTTATTTTCATGTTTCAAGATACAGGGCTCTCCTTCTTTTTATCTGAGTATATATTCTTCCTCTTGGAGTGAGTATTTTATTGCTAAATTGGTAGGTTTTAGAAATTGGTTTTCTAGTAAGAGTGACTACACTCCTAATCTGGTTTCTGTATTTTGGAGTGCCAATACACATCATATTCATAAGAAAAATGTTTTCTGATTTAGTGTCTTTTGATGTCTTTCCATAAGGCTAAAAAAAACCCCTGTGATGATCTTGCATATAGTTTGTTAAACTTTATTTATAATTTATTTACCTATGACAAATTACATTTTAATTACATTTTTTCCAAGTACTTGTTGCTGTCAGATAGAATGCAACCAACTATAGAATATTAATTTTGATTCTAGCAGTGTTTATAAAATTTCTTATGAATCAATAATTTATTGTAGTTTTTTTTTAGCTTTCCATGTATTGAATCATATTCTGTTCAAACAATTCCAGGTGTGCTTGCTCCTTTGCAAACCTCATACTTTTTTCTTGTCTTTCTGTGCTAGTTTGTTCTTCTGGCATAATATTGGATAGAAGTAGTTACAGCAGACATATTTACTTTTTTCATAATTTTAAAGGAAGTGCTTTAATCAAATCTTCATTTAGTGTAAAGTATATTTTTGTGTGTGCATGTGTGTTTACATGTGTGTGTGTTGTCACATGTCTTTGAATGGCAACTTCTATATCGGTCTCTATGTGACATAGTTTTTATTTCAGTCAAGCTATGTGAGGACAATTATCTCCTTTTCTATCAAGTGCTTACTTCACTCTTAAATTCATATTTACATATTTAACAAAAATTCTGCATACTTTTCTTTTACTTCTCAGTATATATTTCTCTGAATTACTATATACTTTATATCAAGTGGGAAGAATCCAGTAAAAGTAAAAATACTAAGATCTATACTAAGTGTACAAGGCCAGGGAGAAGTGAACATCACGGCAATGTGATGGGGCATAAAAACGTGCTACTTAGAAGGCTGCCGTCAGATAACCACAGCTGAGGTTTTGCCAGATGATGAGCATAATTTGCCCTCAAATGAAAAGTCAGAGTCTCAAATAAAATAAAATTACTGACAAGTCAATTGTTAATGAAAGCTCCAGAAGCTTGATTTTAACAAGCAGCTAAATGCTTGTTAAAGTCACTGGGATTCAGTCTACACAGGCCAAGTGATGTGGGGAGGTGGCACTGCATAATTCAGTCAGTAAATTAACATGTCCTAGTATGGATTACAGTGTTCCAGGAATGGTCATTAAGACTTGGACAATATCTTGGAAGTCATGTGGTCCAACCTTTCGTCTAATGGAAGAAACTTTTATAGTCGCGACTCTCTTAATGGTGTTTCTGTCTATTCACTTCTAACTTGGTGGATGTAACCAAAGTTAGATGCACCAGCTTCTGGAAACTTAACTTTCAACTGCAAGGAAACAGATCATGTATGATTCTTATATGTCAAGAAGTTTGCTTCTAACCCTGTATGAGAAATGTACCTAGAACAGTAAGCTCAAAGAAGAATAAAGAAACAGAAAGGAATGTAGAAAAAAGTAAAAACAAGGATACAAGAGTTTGGATTGGTGGCTGGAGCCGAGAGGACAGCTATAGAGTGTGCATGGGGCACGGGAGTTTATTATCTCCAAATCAATGCCCAGTTTACTCATCCTGAGTGATTGCTCTGGTGTGCATCAGGAAAGAGCATTACACAGAGCTGAGGGAATCATATATCCCAGTAAGGTGACATGTGGATTGAACTCAAGCTAAAGACACCAGGTTATGAGAGATAGCCCCTTTAAGAGAATATATAAAGAAGATGATTTCACGGACTTCTGAGCTCCAGTTTTTTCATCATTCACTTTCTCATAGGTATGTGTCAACAGTGGATAACCTGCAGGATGGTTTTCTTTATAGACTGCAGTCTTCATCAGCATGAAAAATGTTAACTTTTTCATTTTGGGGGCTCTTTCTGTGGTGTACTCTATGGCAAATCAATATCCAATATTTTCATCCTAGACAATTCTGTGAATATGGTAATAATTTATGGGTCAAATTAAAACCTGAGAAACTGCCACATTGTTTCCAGAGTGGCCGTATCCTTTTGTTAGGGGCATGAGGGAATGTGGGTGACTACACAAGGTCAGGAGGAGGGAATTCTGTAGGGTGTTGGAACTGTTCTGCATCCTGTTTGTGGTAGTGGTTACAAGAGTCTACACATATGTTAAAACTCAAAGAACCCTACACATAAAAAGTGAATACTGCTTACTAGATGTAAGTTAATACAAATAAATAGAAGGCACACCATGTTTTAGATTAGAAAGCCTGCCAACATTCTTGGGGAAAAAGCATACTTAAGAATTTTCAAATATGTTAGGAATTTTCACTCAAAATTGAGCAAAGCAATAAACAAATCATGTCTATGAAGCCATTGGTTTCATTTTCTTACTCTTGATCTTTTAGACTCATCTATTTTATTTTATTTTTTTGGTGAAGAATATTGGCCCTCAGCTAACATCTGTCGCCATTCTTCCTCTTTTTTCTTGAGGAAGATTGTTCCTGAGCTAACATCTGTGCCTATCTTCCTCTATTTTATATGTAGGATGCTGCCACAGAATGACTTTGACGAATGATGTATAGGTCTGCACCCGGGATCTGAACTTACGAACACCAGGCAGCCGAAGTGGAGCATGCAAACTCAACCACTGCACCACCGGGCTGGCCCCATACTCAACTATTTTTAAGATTATATTTTGAATTTTTTTGTACCCTTTTAATTCTAGTTCTGCATTTAAACCACATTTCTTTTGTAAATTGCTGTTTCTGTCAGTTCTGAGAGGTAAAGAATTGTTCTACTATTGTGATCATTCACAGATGGGTGTGGCAATTTTTTCAGGAAATAGTTTCCACATATGGGCCATATAAGAATTTGAATAAAGGTAATAGGTAATGAAAAGAACATTCACTATAAAAATCTGTTTTTAATATGTATTTTCTGCCTTAAAGTACATGGGAGACAATCCATGTATACATTTAGGTCATTTTTATTGCTGTGATCTTTTTGCCACATTGTCACTGTTTTATAAAAACAGCATGCCACATCTATCCTGTTTCTTTAGTAATGATTCTAATGCAGTGTGATAAAAACACATGCTGTGTCATATGTTTTATGCTATGTATTCCTAATTGGACATTTGTAAGATGTTTAATAATGTCTGAAGCTCCACTGTGTCTAATATATTATGGAATAAATGTGTCAAAAACCAGTGGTATGCTCTAAAACTTTATTTTAAAAGAGGCAGCTCATACAGCTCAGATGCTGCTGTTTGTGCCTGATTTGGGCAGCAATGGGATTCAACCAGAGGTTGACGAAAATTCTGCAATTGGGATATTTTCTCCCATTAGAAAAAGAGGCTGAACAAAAAATATTAATCTGATTCTCTGCCATTTTTGCAGCTCACTCTGCTTAAACTGTCATCAAATGGAGTTACATTGATCAAATAAGATAATGTTACCATTTATTGGCCAGAGAGCAGGAAAAAGATTTTCCTAAAAGATCTAATCTGTGACTACAAATCGCTGCCACATAACTAATGTCAAAGGTAGAGTCTGCCTTGCTTGGCTTGCCATCTACATGAATTCTTGGGCTACCCTGGATGGGCAGATACCTTATAAGGAAGCCATGGGGGAAGCACATTAAATCAAGGGGTGATGTGCTATTGTCAGTGACTTCATTAAGTTCTTCTTAAAATGTATAAACATAATGAACATTTTAGGAACAAACCTGGAATAAAAGACAGATGAATTAAATACACTTGTACAACAATATTTATCTTCTGTCTGATTTCTAGACAAATGTATTTCTATCTTCTGATTTGGAACAACTTTAAAATTTTATTTCTTCATTCATTCGCCAAATATGTATTCAGTGCCTTCTGTGTCTTAGGCATGGTACTAGGCCCTGGAAAGATACTGGTGAACTAGTGGACTTCCAATCAAAATTCTTCAATTCTGGACAAAGTCTTAGTTCCTAGAATTTGGCCCTCAAGACTGAGGCAGTTGTTTTATATGAGTGCGTGAGTCTATTTGTGCTTTCATGTATTCATAAATACATTCAAACATTATTTTCAGCTTAGGTTACGGAGCCTCTGCTTAAACCAGGAGCTGATCTTTTTTTTTTTTAAATCAAGTCCTTCTCCTAGGGCATCCTATAGATTGTATCATAGATTCTATATCGATTCACTGATATTGACTCCCACATGACTACTTGTTTCTTTTGTCCTCAATTTTTTTTGAGGGGGGAGCAGATAATTACATTCTTTCTTCTTGCTAACCCACTTCTGCCACGAACATTGTGAAAATTTCTTATGTGCCCGTCTTTTTCTTGACTTTCCTGGGTTCAGACCTTGGATATGGCCAAGACCAAATCTTCACTAAAATTTGACTCAACTTCAGTTGAATCAAGTAACTCTACAGGGTGAATCAATGTGACTCAGCTGCTTCAGGGATATCTACCTGGAATCCAGGCTTCCTGTTGAAATTATACTTCTCGTCTTCCTTATCTTATGCCCTCTCAACGATAAGTACATTAGGACCACTGAGTATGAGGGAAAGTTCTGGGAATAAATCCTGTCAAATTATCACTTATCTAACTTCATCTGTTGTCATTCCGTCACACACAAATGGAGTGCTGGTCTTTAGATGTTTTCATTTAAAAATACAGTAGAAAAAAGTTTTCAGACATAATTGAGTATATATTACCCTATGAGATAAATATGTCTCTGACAGTTTTACTCAAAGTTTTAATAAGCCTCCATATTTAAAATTTTATATTATTTCAAGTCATTTTCCATATTTTGTTCTAAGAATATTATTGTTATTCTTTCCTATTTTTCCCACAATTTAGAATTCGGACTAGAAAGTTTTTAGGTGGATCTCACTTACTTCAAATGAAGTATACAAATACTCCTACTCCCTAGCACCTCTATGTCTTAGTGCTAAACATATCTTTTAATTTTTTTTAATAAAAGGACAACTGTTCTCCAGAGGTTACCCCATGAAATACTCCTGTCTGCATGCTATTACAGACACACAAGGATCAGAAAGCAAAACAATGAGTGTTTAGGGTTTAATTTTTAATAAAAACGTTCCCCAAACTCAATTAAATTCTAACTGAATCTTGAGTGAAAATGAAATATATTAAACCCCAAGAAGCAGCCGCAAATGTCTAATACATTGGATAACAAGGATTAGAACGCTGGTTTGGGATCATATGTCTTCGTTTGGTTATTAGACGTTAAGAATGGGATTTTAGGAAGCTCTCTGAGATGCATTAGTCCCAGTAAAGTACTTACCAGATAATTCATTATAGTCCTTTTTTTTTTTAGAGGGGGAGGGGTTGTAATTTAGAAGAATGCAATTAAAACCGAACTTGATAATTAATTCTGAACTGGTGAGAACTAGTTCCAGAGATTATGACTATAATGCTGTGTAGTCATTGATATAAATATTCATGAGGTTTCATTGTTTTATGGTTTTCTCAAGCACACAGCTTATCTGAAGAAGTAAAATTAAAGTACCATTATTTAACATTACAATGCAAATAAGAATCGATGAGGAAAGAATAGTTAATTCACAAGGGAACGTGAATACATGTAGGCACACATAGAGACTATATCATATATGTACAAATAAAATGTCTTCTGAACATATGAATTAGAATATTGGGAAGAGAGGAGAGAAAAAGTGATATGGGTAAACACTTTTGGATCTTAATCTGGTAAACACTGGATGAGTGAAATTCATTGAAATCGACTTAACCTACCACCAAAAATCAATCAACGTATAAAACTAATCGTGTGCAGCAGAAGAGAGAATGAGAAAATGGTCTTTCTTATTCTATTTCCATCTTTTACTGAGCCATAATGCCATCATATTTGACCTTGAAGGAGATTCATCTATAACATGAAATTTTGAAGTAATCTGATAGAATAAACAGGGTATGATGAATGGATGAATGGATGGATGCATGGATGGATACTACAAAGAGAGAAGTAGCCAGAAAGCAGCCAGCTAGGAAAATTGAAATAGGCAGGAGGAGGGGAGGTGGGAGAAGGGAGTGTCATTTCAGACCATAGCCTTTGATGCGATTTAATGTAATTAAAAAAATTCATTCTCAATGAGATTCTTATAATTGCTATTTGTTTATATCCTCAAACTTGATAAGGAAAGAGTCAGCACAAACAGTATCTGCGTTGAAAACTTTATACAAATTTGAGGAAGATTTAAGCCTTCTGTACTAGTATGCTCAGTTCGTTTATTGTTAAGCACCACAAAGTCAAATTCACTATTATGTGATTAAGCTGCATCTGTCTCTGTGCAAGCACTCACCATATTTCTTTAAGTTCAGCAGGTGTTTTGCAAAGAATCTAAAGGATTTTGCACAAAATTAGTGCCTATAATAAAGCAATGCTGATGAAGAGACAGCTTTTTATATCGCTGATATATTATAGTTTCTTTCTAATAAATGTCATTGCTAGATATTTCAAAACCTGAAGCAGATTTGCTGACTGCACTGTTTTGAAGCATATTTGCTGTGCCTTATTGCTAAGATGTTCTTTTATAGACATACAGTTTAGAAATTTTATTTGACACTGCTGACTACTAAATTAGCAGCTTTTCAACTTTGCAAGACTTCTGTCACGCAATTGAGATAAAAGGTAGGATGGATCACTTTTGCATTAATCTTTTCTGGCACTGTCCTAAGGCAATTTGATATGTATTAATTGAGGCCCTAATTTGAGAAACAAATAAAAAGAAGGTTGTTATTTGCTGGGTTTTTTTCCAAGTTCTCTCTCTCTCCCTACCTCTCTCTCTCTCTCTCTCTCTCTCTTTCACACAGATACAACTTATGAATAGTCAAACTATAAATACATAGATTTTTCATTTTTAATTACCTGGATTTGATGGCTTAAAGCTAAAAGCACTCTTCAATTAGAAGGCTTATTTAGGAAGCCTATTTGGCCTCCAACTGTTAGCATGCTGCCGTGTTCTCTGTTGACACATTAGTGATATTCTGGTGATCTATTTGGGAAACTTTATTCATTTGGCTAGAGCTCTGGGTTAGTGAATTTCACACACCACGGGGTGAATCCCTTAGCTCATCATCTGAATTTGTTATTTTTAGTGGGCAGCAAATAGAGTTAGGTCTTAACTGCAACCACGGATGACAGTGCTAACACAGGTGTCCTTAACCTATAGGTACAATAAACCCACAAAGATGGACAAAAACTGACTTCAGACCAAGTTCCTGATGGAGCCCTAAACTGTGCCCCATTAGCAGTGAAGGGAGAGAAGGAGAAATATTAGCTACAATGCCTTTGTCCAAAAGGCTACATTCATTCAAAACAGTTTCTATGTGCTGACTGTGGACCTACTCCTATTTCAAGTGAGCATGAGGAGGGCTACAAAAAGTATAAGTGGTTTCTGTTATGAAAGAACATGTAGTCTACATCAGTGTTAAAGTCTTACATGAAAAAATGAAATACACGTGTATGGGGTGGTAAATGCTGACTGACAAATAGTCAGTGCAGGCAACAAAATCCAATTCCAGAGAAAGAAAAGAGTCCAATATCCATGTGTGCAGAGTCTGTATACATTGAAATATGAGAAGCGTTATGAGATACATTCTAAGCAGAAGCAATATTAACAGCAAAAGCAGGGGTCTTCTTCCTCCACTTAGGATGTAGAAAGTTGTGAAGAATGATGCTCCTATCATAACAATTAGAAAAAGCCAATTAAACGACCAAATCATAACTTTTCAAAAGCTGATCAGAAAGTTGAGACCACAAGGCCATCAGGTAATCTGAAATCTGAAGTGCGACTAGCTCCTCCAAAGAGAGATGGGTTAAGTAAACTATCTTTCCTGTGGCAGTGCCTAGGGAGAAGAGGCATCCTGCTTGCTACCATACAAGCAGGTAAAAATTTATCTGCTTTAATTTTAAAGAACTGCCAAAGGTCAAGTGTGGGCTAGCATGTCAGTCTAAAGTAGCTGGGGACACCTGAATAAAGGGACCTTGCACTGATCCACAAGCTCGTTCCTGTGGATCTTCTCTGAGTGCTCACAGGAAAGATTGTGGGTAATAGGAAACTAGAAGAGCCTTTGTTACTGGTGTAAGCACACAAGCAAAGATCATCAGCTATTCAGTTGTGCAAGACAGGTAAAATATGCCCTGCACTTTGCCACACCCCTCTCTCCTATAAAGCAAAAGCCTAAAGTCACTGAGGAAGAGTCAACAAAGACAATGGCCTACAAAGAACAGAAGGTGAAAGGAAAACTCTCTACCTCTGGAGAAGGGACAGAAAATCTACGTTCATTAAAACATAGTTTCCTTGTGCTCATCCTCTTTTGGTAACAAATAGAGGTCTCTTTCTGGGAGAGAGACAGGAAACATTCACTAAAGACTAATTAGAGATACAAGGCAGATTTGGGTTGCCACAGGGAAGAAAGGCTGGAATCTGGAACTCACCTTGAGCCTCTGTTACACAAGACCTCCCTGAGATGGAGGCTGGACCAGAAACACAGAGAATGCCCCCTGCTGTGAGCATGAGACTAGCCAAAAGTGCCAAGCAACAGCAGTCTATTACTGGGGGAGGTGGAGAATCATGGAGAAAGATTTTTACTGTGGCAGAGGCATACAGAGTTGGTTGAAAGCTGAGACTGGAGCACTAGCTGATAAAAATCTCACCAGAATCCCAGCACAGATGCTAAGCACTAGTCCTCTGGAAGAGAAACTTGAATCTTTTGTCCTATTTAAGGTAGCCATAGCAACAGCAACTCCTAAATCCCAATCAACTCCTGACTAGATTTACTCAACTGCCCAAATTAATAGCATGGTAGAAGGAGAAGCATCTCATTTCTCTGTAAATTCTTTTGACCTCAATTTCTAGTGTCATGAAGACAAGACAAACAGAAATGCAAGAAAAACCAAATATTCAACTCATTGTCAAGAAGCAAAGCAACCAACAAAACAGACTCAGAGATGACCCAGGTGTTGGAACTATCAGAGAGAAGACTTTTTAAGTAACTGTGATTAAATGTTAATGGCTGTTGTGGGAAAAGTGTACAATACCTATGGACACATACGAATTTAAATTAATTATACCCCTCAGCCTGTATTCAATGCAGTATGACATCTAGAAGTGCTTATTAGCACACACAGACAGATTTCCAGCACAAATCAGCTAGTATTAGCTCAAGAGATAATGGAGCTAACTCCTAATTTTCAGAATGTGAAAAACTCCTGTTTATTTTTTCCCTCTTTTCTTTTACAACCCATGTGCCAAACAACTCCATGGGAGAAGTTGTAGAGACCTCAAGAGAAGATTGCAGTAAATGGAACTCTGAGACAGAGGAATGTTCCTCTCCAATAGGCATGCTGGAGGAATAAAATACGTTAAGCTCATCACGATTCTTTGAATTCTTATCCTCTTTCTCAATATTCCTGCTATTATTTATTCCAACATCCTCAAATAGCTGCTATATGCATTATATATAATTTTTTATACTTGTATTCAGTGAGAAAAAAAGAGTAGAGTTTTCTAATTCCCTCTGACCCAGAACAGGAACTCTAGGAAATATTTTAATTGGTTATAAATCAAATCACATAGTTTAAAAGTGGAGTGTGGCTAAAATAGTACTTAAATGAAAATTTATGCCAGCAAATGTTTACGTTAAATACAATAAAGATCTCAAATAAATGTTTTAAGTATCCATCTCAATAAATAAGGAAAAAAAGAACAAATTACGCCAAAAGGAAGCAGAGGAGATAAATAACAACAATAAGATTCAAAATTAATAATTACCAAAAAAGGAGGGAAGAAAATAAAACAGTAGAAAAAGACATGAAACCAAGTTCTGGTTTTCAAAAAAACAATAAAATTGATAAACGTATAAAGAGAATGATCAGTAAAAAAAGAGAGAAAACCTAGATGACTAATATCAGCAATAAAAGAGGGGTTGTTAGTGGAGATCTTGCACATTTAAAAGGAAATATTATCAACTTTAAGCCAATACATTTGACAACTTGGATGAAATAAATTCCTTACAATAAACAAACTACTAAAGTTCAATCAAGAAGACATAAACTTTATACTCCTATACCTATTAAAGAAATTGAATACATAGTTAAACATCTAACCACAAAGAAAAATCCAAGCTCATATAACTTTACTCAGAAAGTGTACAAAACATTGAAGGAAGAGATAAAGCCAATTCTACACAAATTCTCTCAGAAAATATAAAAGTGGGAATTTCTCAACTCATTTTATGAGACCTGCCTTCCTCTGATGCCAAAGATATTTCAAGAAAAGAAAACTCATAAATATAGCCCCCAAATCCTGAACAAAATATTAGCAAACAGAATTCAGTAATATATAAAAATGATACTATAACATAATTGTTTTTTAACATACAAATGCAATGTTATATCAAAATTTGAAAATTAATCAAAGCAATTTTTCACAGCAGCAATATAATAAAGAAAAAACACAAGGTCATCTCAATAGAGGCAGAAAAAAATATTTGGCAAATTCAACAGTCATTTATGAAAAAATAATATCAGCAAACTAGGAATTAAATGGTCTTTTCTCAAAGCATTTACTAAGAACCTGTTGCTAATCACATACTTATGCTGAAAGAGTGAATTCTCTCTTTTTAATATGAGAAACAGAGCAAGGATGTCTGCTCACATCATTCAAATTGTGAATGTGCTAGCCAATGCAATACGGAAAGAAAAAGAAATAAAGAGTATACTGATGGACAAAAATAAATAAAACGTTCTTTATTTGCAGACATGATTGTCTACATAGATAATCCTCAAGCACCTACACACAAAAAAAGCTACTAGAGCTAATAAGCAGGTTTAGTAAGGTTATAGGAAATAAGGTGTGTATATCTATACACTGTCAATGAATAATTAGAAATAGAAATTTTAGAAAGTACTATTTATAATAGCATCAAAAATATGACCTAACAAAGAATGAATTTAGCAAAATATGTGCAATATTTGTATAATGAAAACTATAAAACATTGATGAGAAAAACTAGACCTAAATAAATATAGCGATAACTGTGTTTATGGTTTGAAAGAATCAAATGACCAATATGTCAATTCTTCTAAAATTGATCAATATGTTTAATGCAATCTCAATTATAATCTCAGAAGGTTTTGTTGGAAAAAGCCACAAATTTATATTAAAATTTTATCAAAAACAAAGGAACTTGAGTAGCTGAAACAAATCTGAAAATGAGTTGCTAGTATTATCCTAAAAAAAAACAAACTAAAATTTTTTCTCCTGAAGTGTTACCTAATATTTTGGCTGATATGCAGAAAGGAAGATATAAACAACAATTGGGTCGCTGAATTATAATAGAATTTGAGCATATTTTTGTCAGATTTTCTACATGAAAAGCAGGAAACTGATCCGAAAAAAAGTATAAATCTAAATATTGGAAGACTATTTTAAAGGATTTATTCTAACCTTATTACCAAACCCCAAGTCCCACTGAGTTCCCACTGCTAGCAGAATCCAAATCACCCCTTCCTGTCTTTTCTGATATGAGGCCCTATAACTACTCTGTCTCATGGTTACTTTACATGAGGTTGCCAACTCCTGTTAGGACCCCCATTGCCCTTCCCATAACTCAAACACATAACTAGGGACAGATTCTGGCATGGCCCAGTCTGCCAATTACAAAGTCAAACTTGGGAGAAAACAGCTTAATTACAAAGTAAATGCAAGTTCTGCTAATTTATGTTATTAAAAAAAGGTTTAGAAAAAGATGCTGAGGGTAGTACTAGACCTAGGAAGGAAGAACATGATCAGGATGAATTTCCTGATACGAATATACTTACCAGAGATTTTAAGGAATATGTGAGCTCAAACAGCTGCAAGAGGTAACCCCTCAGTCAATTGATTTAAAATTTAGTGACCCTAGCTAAATTAATATGCTATACATATTATTTCTTAGTTTAATTTCTTATTTTAGTATAAAGGTATTTCTTAGTTTAATATAAAGGAAGAAATCTGAAGACTTGAGTAGGTAGAATTTATAATGTGTGACCATCCTCCTGATTACTTCTCCAAGAAAGCCCAGAGTGTGGGTTCTTCACCATGGAGAAGGCTCTTCGTGAGGAAGGCTTATCATCAATGAAATGACTGAATTGGCCACCTCTTGAAGACGGGATGAATGTGAGACATACAGCTATCGATTTGAGCTCAGTGACTTCAGTGGATGTGAGGAAACCTTGGATGATTGAAACCAAGTGACAGCACCAAGTGGGCATGGTTAATATAAAAGGTCACTGGTCAGAAGATGTTGTCAAAGTGTCTTGATCTTTTTGCAGTGGCTAATTTATGAAATTCCCAAGGCCAAAATACATAGGCATGCCACTGAGTGCCTACTTGATTTGTGTTATGGACTGAATGTTTGTGTCTCCCCAAAATTCATATATTGAAACCCTAACCCCCAATGTGATTGTATTACCTCTGGGAAGTAATTAGGATTATATGAGGTCATGAGGATAAAGCCCTTGTGAATGGATTTATGCCCTTATGAGTCATGAGAGAACTTACTTCCTCTCTTTGCTCTCTGCCATGTGAGGACATGGCGAGAAGACCATAATCTATGAACCAGGAGCCAGGCTCTCACCAGACAGCAAATCTGCTGGGACCTTGATCTTAGTCTTCCAGCCTCTAAGATTGTGAGAAATGGATGCTATCTTAGCCCCCCCAGTTTATGATATTTGTTATAGCAGCCCGAACTAGGACACTATATGTCTGGTGAACATGAAAACATCTACGTCTGGTGAACAGAATCCTTAACTGAGCTCATGTGATAGAGAATAATGGCCCTTTATCTATTTTCAGTCCTGAGTCTGTGGATCCAGAACTTTTTGAATTAGAATAAGACTAAGTTCCTCTCAGGAAAGATCCTGCAATACATTCAGAAGTGTTATTCTTTAATCTTCTTCCTAACTTTCCCCAAGATACACTTAATAAATAGACATTGGGAAAAGGGAAACCCCAGACTCTTCAAGTGTTTAGAGACACTTGTTCTGAACTAACTAAAATCCCCAGGGACCCAGCAAACTGCTGAAGTCTTTCCACCAGATGAGATTGAGTGATGAATTAGATGATGGTCTGAATTCATCTCACAGTAGGCCTAGTCAAGAAAGCAATTCTGTGCTTATTTCCCCAGTTCCTGAAATGACTTTCCATAAAGACTAAGACAAACCAACTCCAAAAAATCTGTTAGTCTGTTTGGAACAAGACGTTTGAGTACTAACAAACGTTATTCAGGAATACATATATTCATGAAAACCAAGAGATATATATATATATTAGCTTTCATTATGAAATATGGAAGGAAATTGGAGACAAAGTAGAACTTCCCAACTTCTATTTGATTTTGTCTTTCCTATTAAAGAGAATTATCTTCTGTCGTGGAAGGGTAGAATAAACATTAGCAATGTCTACACTGTTGCTGAAGGAATTTTGTAAAATATCTTGCTGCTCTACATAAATTCAAGATAGGAGACTGAGATTAATTATATTTAAGGAGTATTGAGTGAAGTTGCAAATGAGGCACTCAATGTTCTCTGAGGGATTTCGGAGAATGAAAGATGTAAGGGAGGCCTGAAATGCTCAAATTACCGGATTGTTTAGCTAAGGGAGGAGAGGGTAGTTTCTTCAACTACTCATGAATTTTACATCAAATTTCAGCAAGTTTTTATAAAGGAATATTAAAGAGATGTTTTAAGAGTACAAAGCATTAGAAGAATTCATGACCATAGACCCCAACATGAGTCCACTGTGGAAAAAAAAAGCAAGGCATAATTGTGCTCTGCTACTAGTCTGTAATACGGCGTAAATCAGGTGGTTATGACATCTTTGTATTTTAGCAGGGCACCGGGAAGGTCTTATGAGTGAATAATAAGAAAAAAATGGAAGAGTCACATAGCTAATTATGGATAAGTAATGGGGTATAAATGCATAAATAAATGATTAATGCAAACTTGAAGAAAATTTTTAGTGGTCTGACACAAGGCTGTATCATCCAAGTAAAACATTAGAAACAAAGATAATATTAATCTACCCCTATTCTAAGGTCATCAAGTAATTCTGATTACTCAAATCTGAACTCCTAAAGGAAGTTCTGGGGAGAGAAATCAGAGGTTAAGAACCACACCATTTGAAGAATATCTGAGAAAATTAGGGATGTTTCTTATAGGTAAATGAAAGATTAGAAGATTCTGTGGAAGTAGAAGTGTATGTGTGAGTGTGCTAGTAAATTTACACTATATAGTCTGACACGTAGAAAAGAGATAAGCCTTAAGCTATCATAGATCCATGTGAAAAATAGCTGCTAAGAGTAGTGGTGTCAGGGAGATAGGATAAAGTTCTATAGAAGAAAACATTTAACAGAACTTTCCAAAGAGGGAAAGTAGAGTCTTCAGAGGTAGTGAGTCGTCTCATTGGAGGGAAGCAAAATGAGGGTTTTCAAGTATTCCGCGTGTGATTGGCAGGAATGACCTTTGGGGTTCCTGCCAAACCTGAAATTTGATGACTTTATGACTACAGAATTATCATAAAACCTCACCTCCACTTTTTATTCATTCTGCCCTCTG
This sequence comes from Equus asinus, assembly GCF_041296235.1. Classification (NCBI taxonomy): domain Eukaryota; kingdom Metazoa; phylum Chordata; class Mammalia; order Perissodactyla; family Equidae; genus Equus; species Equus asinus. The sequence continues at coordinate 35,905,355 of NC_091796.1, read as the reverse complement.
TTCCCCTTGTCACTGTTTCCTTTCTGTTTTGTTTTCAGCAAGCCTTCTGAGAAATACGTTTGGATGCATTTATTCTAGACATTCAGATTTAAGATTTGACCTCTAGTCAATGGTTACTGGGCTATAGTAGCACTAAATTATTTCACTTCTGATTTGATTTAATCTTGCCTTTCCCAACATACACCCAAAGAACTTTGTTTTCATAGTCTCACTACCTTATTTAAAAATACATGTATTTATTTTGAGTCTAGGGTGAATAAAGCATTATAGAAATAGGAGGGACTTGGAGAAATAATATGATGTCTCTTGCCTCCAATCCATATGCCTATCTCACATTGTCCAGATGATGGGCTTCCGATTATTTCCTGAACAGAATTATGCAATTTCTGTAAATATCATTCCTAAATATAACTTAGAATGTTTTAAAAATTCATTTAGATGTGAAGCTGTAAATGATGTTATAGCTCATCTAATACAATTCATATTTTTCATAAGAAAATCAAATCCAAGTACATATCTTCAGATTCAATCTCTCAGAACTCTTTTATTATTGTGTTACATGAAGTTCCACCTAATGGAATTGGAATGAGGACAGAAGAAGCGTCCTTCCATCCGGTTTTCTAGAGTGGCTCTAGAAAATGTTGGAAATAAGAGCCAGGGTACTGACATGCAGCATGCAGGCTCATTTCTAGCTTTAAGAACAGTCCTCTAAATCAGTGGTTCCCAAGGGCCTGCCTGCTGATGAGTCTCATCAGAAACAGTAGGCAAGCTTAACAAAAGCTCAGATTCCTGGATCCCTTTGCGAGAAGCTGGTTGCATTAGATGTGTGGTTGGACCTTAGAATCTCTCTTTTTTTGGGAGGCAGGGGTGAAGATTGTCCCTGAGCCAACATCTGTTGCCAATCTTCCTCTTTTTGCTTGAGGAAGATTGTTCCTGAGCTAACATCTGTGCCAATCTTCCTCTATTTTTTCTATGCGGGGTGCTGTCACAGCATGGCTTGATGAGCTGCATGTGGGTGTGCATCTGGAATCCAAACCTGTGAACCCCGGGCAGCCAAAGCAGAGCACACAAAACCAAACAACGCCATTGGACCAGCCCCTCTATCTTCACCTTTTTGCACCTTTACTCACCATCACTATGAAGGAGACATTCAAAATACTCTTTGCCTTTTTATAACTCTTTTGCATTTTTTTTGTTGTGATGGCTTAGAACTTTTAGCTTCACGTGACTCTTGAGTTGCTTCAGTAATCCTTACTTAAAACTTCTATTACAAGTGCCTTTCATATTATCAATATTCACTTCGATTTGTTATATGTTGCTCAATATTCATTCTTACCTTGAGACTCTTCTTCTCACTTTTCTTGAGACTTTTATTCTGATTTATTTTTATTCGGTCAGTTTGGTTTTTTTAAGCATTTTTCTCATTTCTGGTACTACATGGATGGTATTGTATCTGAGTCCAAAGTGCTTTTGTTTTGTCCAGAATTTCAGAGTCTGAATTTCTTCAAAGCTTCCCCATTGATTTTAATTTGCAGCTAGATTTGGTTAGGTGCTAACATCCTACATAAGAACAATTACTTACTCTCCTCTTTCTTTCTTATGTAGGTTACTATTATAGCCCATTGAAGGCTGGAAATTTAAGTCCAGTGAACATCTATACCTTTCTTAGGCATATGTTGAATGTTGCTTGGACTGCAAATTATCTCTGACAATGTGTTAATCTTTTCCCTATAACTGCATAGTGAAACTCTTTAAAACAGGGATCGTGCCCTCCCACCCTGGCTAGTATTAAGAGTGTGAATTCCTTGGAATACAGAAAGATTGTGTGGAAGTGCATTAAAGAAATCCTCTCACCTTATCACATTGCTATAGAACATTTATATAAGAGACATTTGTTATCTCCTAGAAAGTGGCCAATTGGAGTAATTCAGTTAGTCTAGTCTCCTTTTTATTCTATTCTTCAAGGCAATATTTGTACCAATGACTGACCCAGGAGTCAGTATTTTATTCATGATGACCATATACCTGTTGAATGATCATCCTTAGGGAGAGGTTGGAAGAAAAGTCCTTCCATGTTCAGTCAGGTTAAAAATATTGTTAGTGTCATCTTGGAGAGAGAAAAAGTGACTTGGATTGAGCTATTGAATGTATGATATTCAACAATACCTGAGGTTCAACAAGCTGGATCCACTCCTTGGTTTAGTACTCACTGTTCTGATTGTATTATTGTTTTAAATAACTATTTTTAATGTTATAATTATATAAGCAATAACTAAACAAGATCATCCTGAAAAGCTTCTAAACCTTATGGGCATGACTAGAGTCCTTCTAATCTCCAGCAAGTCCTCGTCTTCCTCCAATATAACCAGTGTTGCCAGTGGGTGTACATGCTTCGTACCTCTAAGACCTTCGGAAGGTTACTTAGCCTTCCCAATTTAGGTTCCTACAGGTAAAATGCAAATGCTGTGTTCTTCATCTGTGTTTTAGGCTTCTGAGGGATGTAAATGTGATAACTAACTTATACAAGTACTTTAAAAACAAGTCTATAAAAATGTAAATGTATTTTCATACAGATTAATATTAACAAAAACAATTATAAACATGAAATAAATCAGATACACATAAAATAATTGAAATAATTATTAAATTATTAAACAGTCATAAAATAAATTTTCAACCCTTCTTTAAAAGCCTTGAAGGTAAGGACATTATAGCAAAATTTTTGGAACCCAATGTCACAGGAAGTATATGACTATTCAAAATTTAGGTAATCAGTGATGAATTGTCTGTTTTAAATTCCTTTTTCTATAAAATCTCATTAACATACTTGTATAATTTTAGTTCCTGATGATTGAGAGAGCACTAGGACTGGATGTAAGACAGAAACATAACTTTTGCATATATTGTATATATTATTTTACTAGGACAGTGTATCAGTCTGCTCTGGGCGCCACTGCAAAATATCGTGGACAGGGTGACTTAAACAACAGAAATTGATTTCTTTCATTCCTGAAGGCTGCGAAGTCCAATACCAAGGTAGCGGCAAGGTAGGTTTCAATCTGAGGACTCGTCTCCTGGCTTGCAGGTGGCCGCCAACTTGCTGTATGCTAACATGCCTTCCTCTGTGTGTCAGCTCAGAGAGAAAGCACGAAAGACAGCTCTCTGATATCTCTTTTTATAAGGACACTAATACCATCTATCCAATCAGTGCTTCACCCTTATGATCTCATTTAACCTTAATTACTTTCTTAGAGGACTCATCACCAAAGACAGCCACACTAGGGGTTGAGGCTTCAATATATGAATTTGGGGGGACATAAACATTCAGTCCACAACAGGCTGACATTACAAAGTGCCAGAGACTGTGTGGCTTAAACAACAGAAATTTATTTTCCTGCGATTCTGGAGGCTAGAAGTCTAGGATTAAGGTGTGAGCAGGAATGGCTTCTTCTGAGGTCTTTCTCCTTGCCTGTGGCTGGCTATCTTCTCCCATTGTCTTCATGTGGGGGTCTTCCTCTGGATGCGTCCGTGTCTAATTTCCTCTTCTTATAAGGACACCATTCATGTTGGATAAGTCATAGGACTAGGGCCAACCCTAACAACGTCATTGTAACTTAATTACCTCTTTAAAGACCTTATCTCCAAATACATTCACAGTCTGAGGTACTGGGAGTTAGGACTCCAACGTGAATTTGTGGGGGACATGATTTAGCCATATCGTGTACAATACACTCAAGATTTGGAAAGTGTTTTTTATGTCTAGAAAAACTTATGATTTGCTCCAATCAGCAAATACTCAATTGATACATTCCCAGAAAATATTTTTTCTATTCACTTATAAACTAGGTCTCCAAAGAACAATCATTTGCTAGGTGGGCTCATGCCCCAATATTGACTTTAATGTAATAAAACACATTTTTTACAAATATATCCCCAGTAAGCCCATGAACCTGCTTCATAATGGAGCCCGTCTTTTAGTGCCCGTCTAACCCTTAGTGTGTATGGACATTCTAGAATGAAATTTTCAAAAGATTGTTCAATAATTTACACTAATCACTAATTCACATGACTGTCCCTCTTCAGTTAGTTTAAATAAGTGAAGATATTTTAAATTCCATCCTCCACTCCCAACAAAGAAGCTTTGCTGCCCTTGTGAGAGTTCATTCAGTCAGACAGAAGTAAACCTGACTGGCAGCTTGCTGGCCTCTTTTTGTATGCAGAGCTGCCTGCATGAGGCCAGTATTATTAAGGTTGAGTTTTGACATTTCAAAGGAACATTGGAAGATTTTGACCTCTTTTTCCGGAATTTGAAAGAGAAAGATACTGATGAGTCTCTATTCACCTTTGCTAGGATAATACTCCTCCCCTCCCACACCAGCCAGAGAAAATTTCGGTTATGCATCTTTAAAACAAGATTTACTTCCTTTTCTAACTAACTCTCAAGAATAAACAAAAATAGTTTCTTCGATTTTAGCTCTCACATGTAGGTTTTCTAGCTGGAGGAGCAACTTCACATGCAAGGTCTCTGCTACTCCCCTCTCACCGTCATCAACCACAATTAAGACTCATTAAGATTTTCCTCACTTCCATCTTCCAAGGACAAAAATAATGCAGACTATTATCATTTTTTTTATTCCAATAGGGAAAACCATACTGAGAATTTCAGAATTTTCTTTTTAAATCACAGGGCTGAGAAATGATGAGCTCTCAGATTAATTTTCCTTTATGTTTGTGTGTAGGTGTATAATGTTTATTCTGGTGAAATTTTGTGTCCTTTTAGGCCACTTACCTTCCAATGTGGGAATTATAGTTCTATTCTTCTATGAGTATTGGAGCAAATGTGTTGCCGCTTCTCAGAAACCTCCAAATCACTAGCCTTATGTGTAGTAATTTGAGTGGAACTGTGCGTTTGGGTAGGTATGTAAGTGTAGTGTGTATGTGAGTTTGTGTATTCACATACCTTTCGTTCACTATAAGCTAAATTTTTCACCAGCCACTGGCTAAGACTAAGGAGCAGCCTAGGTGCTTTGAGACATTGTGTCAGCTCCTCCACAACCCCAAGAAATCTTGTGATGATCTGACATCATATTTAACTCAATTTTCTCCCATTTGAAAGGCAAAAAATCTTTCCAAATTATCCTATTTAGTTTGAATGAATTATCTTGCTAACCTGGGAGGATGAAACTCAGTGCAGCATACCCACCGTTAGATGTCCTTTTAAAGGTAAACCACAAAAATATGCAAACACCTATAGCCACAAATACAAATTCCTGCACACGTAGAATATAGAAGTCTTCACTCCCCGCTTCAGGGAGGTTTGATTAAATTACTCTTTCATCATTAGTCCCCTAGTCAAGAAACCCTAATTACTCTTCATTACTTAGGGAAGGGGCCTCCAAGCCTTTGCAATGAGGAGCTAATATTCTTATCTCTGAAGCAATGAAATTTCTCCATGCCTGTGGGTTGGGAGGAGAAGAGAGGATAGGATTTCTGAAAGTGATGTCTATGAGTTACACATGGGCTGATGGTTCATGAGTCCATCTCCTCAGAAATACACGGTAAAACAGAAAATATTTAAGGGAAAGAAGGAGATGTAGTATCAGGCATTCTGTAGGGAGGAACCAAGATCATGCATTGAGATCGACTGGTCTATTTATCAGGGAATCCTAACTTGCAAGATTCTTAAGCATAACATTTACAGCCCTCCACAATTTAACTCTTGCCTAGATCTCCATGCGGTTTACCCCCCTGCTCCCAATATGTACCCTATCACCTCACAGCTCCGAGGGAGCAGGAAACCCCAGTGTCACCCACACTGGGTTTTCTATTATTACCTATATATTTTCAAATGCCCGAACTCCCTCACCTCTCTCTTCTTTTCCTCTCAATCTAATCGTTCTCAATCTCTCAGTGGAACCCAACCTTCAGAGGTGCCTCAGGGTCTGTTGTAGGATTGCCTGGAATGGGAAGAAAGGAGCTGTGAGGAGAAGGTGAAGCCCTGGACGCTGGGGCCTTAGCCTCTGCTTCAACAAAAGATGGTCTGTTTAGGTTGGAAAATAGAAATGTAGTCTTATTAAATTGGAAGAACTACTGCTTTAAAAGTTTCTCAAATTCAGCCCACAATGACCTCTTCCTTTCTATGTTTCTTCTACCGCTTTCTGTAGGTTTGTGTCTCTCATATTTTTATTTAAAGGTTTACATCTGCATGCGTTTTCTTTCCAGTTAGAATACAGATTCTTTCTGAATACCACTTTATCGTTTGGTAATGGCCCCATATTACAATGTTTTTTAAAGGCCTGCCTACTCTTAGTGCAGCAGCGTGCAAGGCTGTAGATTATAGGATGCCTAGACAAGAAATCTACCACACAAGAAATCTGTGCTTTCATATTTTTCACTTCATTCTTGCTATTGTCAAGTGAATTGGTCTGTTGGCAAGTCAAATGGTCCCACTTTAACTGCTGAACCTGTTAGATGCTCCTCTTTTTTGGAAAACTATAATTACATGAGTAAACCAGTTGGATAACAATGCAGGATTTCACAAAAAAGTGGAAGAGAGAGTCAGTTGATAGCTTGTAAAAAAAAACCTGAACAAGTAATTCATAGATGTTTAGTGCTTTAGCCTTGACAGAATGCTTCCCTGTTACCTCATTAATCAACTCCACAACCATTTCAGTGAGATATTATTATCCTCATTTAAGGATAAGAAAATAAAGTATCGGAGAGGCTAAGACTTTTGTCCATAGCCATACAACAGTAACTAATGATCTAAACATAAACCATAACTTTAAAATCTCCAGATCCTCATTTCATATGGGCTGAGCTATTAGAACAAAGGCACCGTAGCAGAAGTGCATCCTGAGTTGGACCAGATGCTGGCCTATAAAACAATAAATGAAATTAATTGAGGAAAAATGTTAAAAGATTCTTAATTCCAATATTCTGCAAATTTATTAGCAAGAGCTTTTCTGCGACAGTGTTGATGTAATGACCCCCCAAAATGCAGGCACAGCTTTCTTTCACTAAGTTATGAATGATGCTATCAAACATCAGCTCCTTCTTCCACCTCAACATCTCTCCACTTTTCCACTCTTCCTCTTTGCTCTTCCTCTCTCATTTTGGAAGAAGACATGGTCCCACTCATCATTTCTGCTGCATCCCCTTTTACCTGTTTTCTTGCTCCTGTTATCTTTGAGTCCTCTGGGACTTCACTTCACTAATTATTCCTTTCTTATACTTAACACCTTTCTCTCTCCATTCCTTTCTTTCCCTAGGTTATTCGAATCTTTGTACCGTAAATTTAAAAAAAAAAATCTCTCAAACCTTTTTGCTCCTCAAAATATCACTTGATGTTTACTTTTCTTTATAATCTAAATTCTAAAAAGTTCTTCTTTCTTAACGTCCACTTCTTCATCATAAACTACTCACTGATCCCCTTGAAATCTAACGCTTGCTCTTCTCACCTTGCAGAAATAACTAGCTGAGCATACACTTATAGTTAACAAAAATAAATTTCTCAATACTCTTAGTGCTTACAATAGCTCTTATTTTTCACCATTGTACCAGCTTTTCAGGTTTTGACTCATGTTATAGCTTCAAACTGAGGGACAAATAAAATTCTAGGAAGGTAATAAAAAAGTGATTTCAATGTAATTATTTTAATATAACTTCAATGGGAAAGATCATAGAAAATGTTGGTAGTGCCTGGTAAAATTAAGGATGCATATACTCTGTTATGTACTAATTTCATTCCAGTATTTCTACCTAGAAAAATGTACATATGCAACAGGGATATGCGTAACAGTGTTCAGAGTAGCTTTGTTTTAAGAGACCAAATGTCTATCAATAGTAAAATGGATATACACATTATAGCATATACACAAAATAGAATACTATGCAGTAGGAAAAATATAAATATTTTTACTAAAGTCAGCAATTATTGGGTCCAAGGAATTTTGTAACCATTTTATCTTTAGTCTCTTTTTTATTAACAGTTTTACTGAGATATAGTTCATATACCACACAATTCACCCACTTAAATTGTAGAATTCAATGGCTTTTAGTATGTCCAAAGAGTCGTGTAATCATCACTACAATAAATTTTACATTATTTCCATCACTCCATAGAGAAATGCTGTACCTTTTAGCACTCATCCCCCTGTCTGTCCCCAACCCTTCCCCAGTTCAAAGTAATCACTAATCTACTTCCTGTCTATATAGATTTGCCTATTCTAGACATTTCATATAATTGGAAGCATACAATATGTGGTCTTTTGTGGCTGGTTTCTTTCACTTATTATAATGTTTACAAGATTCATCCATGCTGTAGCATGTATCAGTTTTTTTATTCCTTTTTATTGTCAAATAATGTTCCATTGTATTAATATACCACATCTTATTTATCAAGCATAACTTGAACACGAGTTATTTACACTTTTAGGCTGTTATGATTAATGCTGCTATGAACATTTGTGTACAAGTTTTTACGTGGACATATGTTTTCATTTCTTTTTGGTTTCTCTTGTATACCTAGGAGTATAATTGATGGGTCATATTATAACTCTATATTTATTCTTTTGAGGAGCTGCCAGACTGTTTTCCAAAGTGGCTGCACCATTTTACATTTCAATCTGCAGTGTATGAGAGTTCTGACTTCTCCACATCCTCAACGACACATCAGTTTTTTGAGAAGGGGGGGGGGAAGAGAGAGAAATTGAGAGAAGTTAGTCTCAAGGATTTGCAAGCTAAGGGCTCTGAGAAAAGCTACCTTCAACACAGCATCCTTCTTCTCTTTTCCACCTCCAAATTGTTTGTTTTTCTTGAGCCATCAGTCACTGGAAACTTTGGATACCTGGGATTAAGTAAGACCTTGGACTGTTTTAGGGTCCCAGCTGAGGGAACTGGTAAAAGGGTTTCTCTGCTTGGATAATGCCTGGAACAAAGATCTAAAAGCTGCAAATCCTGAGAAAAAATCATTCTCCAGAGATCTGTGGGCCCCTGTCGACAGGGCTCCATCAAGAATCTCTGGAATTGGGGAAACTAAGTCTCTCCAGACTTTAAAATAAGAGAACACAGAGAGATCTGACTGCAGAGGCCTCTTCCCACTGTCTCCACAGGAGGTGGGAAGATTTCTGCCTACACAGCAAATCCAAGGTGATGACAGTGCATGTGTCTTCCAGAATTTCCAGGATTCAAGAGAGTTAGGGAACTAAAAGACTCAGATATAAGCCCCAGTATGCAAACAAAATTAAAAATCCTAATCTCATCTCAGAGGGAATACAAGATACAGAAAGAGGAAGATAATGCAGAAATTTAGAACCCACACTTGGGGAAATAAAATTTTCATATGAGTCAGATAAAATGCAAATTAAATAATTGGATCCATAAAGATTCTAGGTGCAGCACCTGAATATGTTCCAAGACCTAAGATATGATTTTTTGACTAAATAATTCATTATGTGAAGAGAAGAATCATTATTAAGACCCAAATTGATGACCTAGATGACTACAAGGAATGCATTAAAACACAGAGAAAAATAGAGACAACTATTATAAGAGAACAGATTAAGAGACATAAGGAATTTTATTCAAATGGTAAGAATTTCTAAGAGAGAAATGTGTTTGGGGGAAGTATCAATAATTAAAGAAATAATAGAAGAAAAGTTTTCTGAGCTAAAGTATGAACATGTTAAGCCTTGAGCAGGCTCACAAAGTTTCATTCTAGAGTAATGAGAAAAAAGAAACAAACTAACAAAAAAGTAGCAAAACACTGAGGCATATTCAGTAAAATACTTTAACCATTCTAAGGATAAATAGAAAAATCTTATAAGCACATAGGCAAAGGAACGTGTCATCTACAAAGGAAAAATAAGTCCGACTAGCATTGGACGTCTCATTTGCAACACTGAGATATGGAGCACAGTGCCGTGTCATCTATAGATAAAATTAAAAACTCAAAGGACTGGTTAAAATGCAGATTTAATACAGAGAGAATTTGTAAACTGAAAGTTGGAACCAAAGAGATTACTCAGAATGAAGTACAGAGAATTACCAAGCATGGTGGAAATTTTAAGGCAAAAAGCATAATGAATATCATTACTTGAGCACGAAAGAAATAATTTATCAGAAAATCTAAAAATAAACATCAAATTATATAATGCAAAAAGAGCTAGATTGATAACATTTTACAGAAAACATTGTCAAACTATAAACACCTTGAATTTAACATATACCTCTCAGAATGTAGAACAATCAAGAGAAAACAATTGTATTAAGAATATGGAAAGATTAAATAAACTGTGATTTGATGGATACCACAAGATAAAACTGCCTATCCCTAGTTCTATCTCTATCTCTATCTGTCTACCTGTCTATGTACATATGCACACCTGTATACATACATTATAGCTTTGCACTTAATTATTAGATTATATATACATATTCATAAGGTATTTACATTTCAAGCATGTATGGGACATTTACAAAAATAGAAATAAATATAGACTTCTCAACAAATGCCTAATAACACTGACATACAAACTATATTTTCTGGGCCATGATGAGTTAAAATTGTGAATCAATAACAAAATGAAGAGCTAAAAATTCCATGCATTTAGAAATTAAAGCACCATCCTGAATAAACCATAAATCAAAAAATTGTAATGAAAATTAGAAAATATTCTCAATGCAATGACAAAATAAATAATACATAGTAAAGCTTTGGGATTTGTTTAAAGAGCCTCCAGAAGAAATGCTTATAGCCTTAGAGAAAAAAATGGGAAATTAATTGTGTATGCTTTCAACTATAGAATTGGAAAAAATGGTAAACTCAAAGAAAGAAGAGAGCGAATAATGAAGATAAGAGTAGAAAATAATGAAATATAAAACAAAGATAAAATATAAAGGGTCAACAAAATCAACAGCTGCTGCCTTATACAGGCTTAATAAATTAGACAGATTGCTAACAACAGTCATTCTAAAAAACAGAAGAAGAGCACAAATAAGTAATGTTAGGAATTACAAAAGAACATTTTGTAGATCTGCTCCAGATTGAAAAAAATCATATGTCAATGTTATAAATAATTTTATAACAATAAATTGAAAAGTTAGGTAAAACAGTCAGTTTCCCCAAAAGAGTGTAAATTACCAAAACTGACTCTCAAGAAATAAAAAAAAACCTGAAATTATCAAAGGCAACATATTAGGAATTTATATTATTTCTCAAAAACTCCAGACCCAGATGGTTTTCTGGGTCCAGTTTTACAATCCTCTAAAGAATACACTCTGTTTTATAGACATTTTTTACAGATCACAGAAAGATATGGATCATTGAGACCTCCATTTTTGATCTAGTATAAACTTGATAACACATTTAGACTAAAACAGAACACAAAATACAATTTTAAAGTAAATTCTTAAATTAAACATTCACAAACTAAATCCAGAAATGCAAAAACAATTTATGACCAGGTTGAGTTTGCTCAGGAAACAATATGATGGTTGAACATTAGAAATTCTATCAAAATAACTCATTGTATTAATAGATTAAAAGTGCAAATAATATATTCATACTCATTCACCTTAACAGATGGAGAAGAGGCATGTGATAAAATTCAACACTCATTCATAGCAAAACCTCTAAGCAAACTAGAACTAGAGAGGAGCTTCCTTTACTAAGCAACAGTCACTCTAAGGAAATACAGCAACTGTTACTCTTAGTAGCGAAATATCAAAGGAATTCTCAAAAATTTGCAGCATTAAAAGATTCTGGTTAGTACTGCTTTTTCTCCTACATTGTTCTGAAGTTTCTACACAATGTAATTAAAGAAGAAATGGAGCAATTCACAGGGAAGAAACAAATTATCATAGATCGTATGTGAAGAATGAAATATCAATCTTTGGTATTCTAGTTTTCTGCTTTACTGTGCTATTTTCTTTTTGAGGAGGATTAGCCCTGAGCTAACATCTGCTGCCAATCCTCCTCTTTTTGCTGAAGAAGAGTGGCCCTGAGCCAGCATCTGTGCCCATCTTCCTCTGTTTTATATGTGGGACGCATGCCAAAGCATGGCTTGATAAGTGGTGCATAGGTCTGCACCCGGGATCCAAAGCAGTGACCCCTGGGCTGCTAAAGCAGAGTGTGTGAACTTAACTGCTACACCAGTGGGCCGGCCCCCTGCTGTGCTATTTTTAAGAACTGAAAAACAAGCAATTTTGGTATAATATTGTTAAATGTTTATGAAATTAAGAGTATGAATTCTTTACATATTGAAATAAACCCAGAAAGTTGTTCAATGTATTGAAATCTTGAATCAAATAAAGGAATACTCAAAGGGCTCTGAGAAAATCATCCTCTTTTAAAACAATTTAGAGTTTTAAAAAAATGTGTCTTGTATCATTGCTTCACATGTTTGGTCATCTGAATAGCCCCTTCAGAGCTGGCTGCCCTTCTGCCTTGAGCTTGAGTCTTGAGAAATCTGGGAGAGACCCCTGCTCTCTGGGTACCTCTGTTTGCCTGTGGGACATGCTCCACATATGTCCTTGGCTTCCTCTGCTCTTTAGATCTACATACTTCTTTCTCATCTCTGCCTTTCTCTGTCCCTCCTCCCATAGCCTTGCCCTTGCTTATTGCTGAAACAATCTGTTTATGTCTTTAAAACATAAAAGTCTTAAACACTAGGGATAAGAATCCAGAAAGACTTGCAATTTTCTATTCATGCATATTTCCTTCCTGAAGGAAAAAGGCAGAACTGACAGATGGATTGATTCACTAGAATGGCATGAGGCAAGGGGCTAAATAAGAATGGAAATAGATTAATATCTCAAAATACAGTCAGAGCATAGCAGACCTTGTTGGAATCCATCATATCCCATGGACTCTACCACTTCAAAGTATGCTGGCCAACTTCCGATTGCTCATCTGATGTCTGTGTCTCTGCCTGAGGAATTTTCTGGAACCTTGGAAGGTCATGATCACTCTGCCTGAAGCCCAGAAATGCTGGAAAATTAACCCCATCCCAACCCAGGAACCTTCAATGACTCTTGAGAGGTGGTGTAAAATTATCCCCAAAACAAAAACATCAACATTTTCCCAAAGGATTTAAACGAGACTGAGAGTCACATAACATAATATTTAAGATGTCCAGGACATAATCCAAAACTACTTGGCATATGTAGAAGCACAAAAATCTCAGCTTTAATGGGAAAAGACAACTTACAGAAACCAATGTGGGAGTGACATCAGCAAGATGGTGGAATAGGAGGTCCCATCCCTTGTCCTCCCATAGAAACACCAATTTGACAATTATCCTTGAACAAAAATACCTTCACAAGAGCTCTGGAAGCCAGACGAGAGATTGCAGCACCTGGATGGAGCACAGAAACAAGAAAAGACACGTTGAAGAGGGTAGAAAAGACTGTTTCAATTTACCCACATCACCCCTCCCTCAAGCCCATGAAGCATGGTGCTGAGAGAGGCCCCCTTGGCTCAGGAGCTCTCTTGTGGGTGAAAGAGTAAAGTGAGTGTCCAGGCTCACCAAATACCCCAGCACCAGCACCAGCAAATTTTGTTTCAGCCATTCTAATAAATGTATATTATTATTTCATCATGGCTTTAATTTGTATTCCTCTAATGACTAATAATATGGAACACCTTTTTATGTGCTTATTTTACATTTGTATATCATTTTTGGTGAATTGTCTTCTCAAGTCTTTAGTCTTTGCGTTGTTTCTTTTTTGTTTTTGCTTAGGAAGATTCACCTGAGCTAATGTCCATTGCCATTCTTCCTCTTCTTTTTTTTTGTATGTGAGCCACTGCCACTGCCACAGCATGGCCACTGACAGACAAGTGGTGTAAGTCTTTGCCTGGGAACTGAACCCGGGCTGCCAAAGCAGAGCGCACCGAACTTAACCACAAAGGCACCAAGCTTGGCCCTTATATTTTCTTATCTTATGAGTTTGGGAGTTAGTCATATATTCTGGATGCAAATCCTCTGTCAGATATGTGATTAGCAAATACTTTCTCAAAGTTAGTAGCAAGTCTTTTTTTTACTTTACATCTTTATTGTTAGCATTTACATACCATAAAATTAATCAATTTTAAGTTTACAACTTAATCATTTTTAACAAATTTACAGATTTGTGCAACCATTACCACAATCTACTTTTAGAACATTTCTAACATCTATAAAGATCTCTTTTACCATTTACAGTTAGCTTTCATTTTTACTCCCATACTCAGCTACCACAAAGCTACTTTCTCTGTTTCTACAGATTTGCCTGTTCCAGACATTTCATATAAATTGAATCATACAATATGCAGCCTTTTTTTTTTTAAAAAAGATTTTATTTTTTCCTTTTTCTCCCCAAAGTCCCCCAGTACATAGTTGTATATTCTTCATTGTGGGTCCTTCTAGTTGTGACATGTGGGACGCTGCCTCAGCGTGGTTTGATGAGCAGTGCCATGTCCACGCCCAGGATTCGAACCAACGAAACACTGGGCCGCCTGCAGCTGAGCATGCAAACTTAACCACTAGGCGACGGGGCCAGCCCCAATGCAGCCTTTTTTGTCTGGCTTCTTTTACTTAGGATAATGCCTTTGAGATTCATCTATAATTGTAACATGGATCAACATTTCATGCTTTTTATTGCTAAATAGTACTCTATTACATGGATATACCACATTTTTTTTGTTCACCAGTTGATGTTCATTTGGATTGTTTCCCTTTGAGGCTGTTATGATTAATGCTGCTATGAACATTCACATGCAAATATCAGGGTAGAAATGTTTCATTTCTCTGAGTAAATACCTAGGAGGGGAATTGCTGAGTTGTGTGGCAACTCTACCTTTCAGATTTAACATCCATGCCAATCTTCCTCTATTTTTTAGTAGGTGGGCCACCAGCACAGCAGGGCCACTAACAGAGCGGTCAAGGCCCACATCCAGGAACCAAACCCAGGCTGCTAAAGCAGAGTGCACTGAACTTAACCACCAGGCCACTGGGGCTGGCCCCTACCTTTAACATTTTTAGGAGCCACCAAACTGTGCTCCAAAGAAGCTGTACCATTTTCCATTCCAACCAGCAAAGTATAGGTATTCCCATTTCTCCATATCTTTTCCAATACTTGTATTGTCTTTTTTTGTTTTGTTTTGTTTTGTTTTGTTTTTTTGAGGAAGATTAGCCCTGAGCTAACATTACCACCAATCCTCCTCTTTTTTGCTAAGGAACACTGGCCCTAAACTAACATCTGTGCCCATCTTCCTCTACTTTATATGTGGGATGCCTGCCATAGCATGGCTTGCCAAGTGGTGCATAGGTCTGCACCCGGGATCTGAACCGGTGAACCTTGGGCCACTGAAGTGGAAGGTGCGAACTTAACCACTGCACCACCTGGCTGGCCCTCTCGTTTTGTGTTTATATTAACCATCCTAGGGATGTGAAGTATTATCTCATTGTGGTTTTGGTATGTGTTTCCGTAATGACTAATGATATTGAGTGTCTTTTCTTATATTTATTAGCCATTCTCTATCTTCTTGGAGAAATGTCTCTTCAACTATTCTAACAATTTTTAAATGGATTGTTTATGCTCAGAGCTCTTTCTGGACTCCACTGTGGCTAGTATAGGCCCCATAATCTGGACCCTTTATTTTCTAACTATAATCTTCTTGACCTCACATACTCACATAAAAATGTAAGCAAAAACAAGTCTGTATGCTGCTTTTAAATCCTTTAAAATTTCCTTAGGATCTGATTAATATGATAAATTCATATATGCAGATGGTTTCATGACTGGTCTTGGCTTTTCACTCCACAGACATAGTGTGCATAACAGGCCAAAGGGTTGGAATCCAGATGCAGCCCGTACTCCCAACTTGGAAAATGTGCTGAAAATAATTAGTCCTTTCTTGGTCTGGAGTATGTTTCCAAATAGTCATCCCCATGAAAGTCCTTTGTAAAACAAATTCCTCAGCACTGGCAAAGGTCATTTCTGCTTTTATGTGGAATTTCCTCTATGTTCAAATTATTTCTCCTGCCATCCTTAGGTTTTTATTTTTCCTCTAATACTCATCTTACCTTTCAATTAAAACATGTACCCATACACTCATACTCATACATGCACACTGAACACTTATGACACTAAGCTGTCATCTCCCTTAGGGCAATGAGCATGACTATTTTAGTCCAACATGTATTCCTTGGCTCTAAGGGAATGCCTATCTAAAGTAGGCACTCAATAAATATTTGTTGAATACATGAGGAAATGAATAGCTTCAAGGCAGTTTTCCAGAGGTCCAAGACCTACGCTTATTCTAGTCCATGCCAACCTATGTCTTCTGTTCCCTGTATGACATGAGGACCTGTATATCTGGTTAGCATTTAATTGTGCTCTACTAAAATCTATGTGTATGGAAGCCATATTTTTCATGACAAAATTGTAAATTATTTGAGTGCAGGGAATTTGATGTATCCCTGAAATAAGGCCTCCTTCTTGTATGTCTCTAATAACCTTCATAATTGTTGTCATTAAATACAACCTGTAAATATAGAGACAACACTGCCTCATTGGGTCAATTCAAAGAATGTTAGGTCAGTGCTCCAGTGACCCAGTATCACCACGCATGGGTTGTTAGTCCCATTTTAATCTTATGCATGGAGACTGGAAACCAGTCTTGGTTCTCATTCTGTAACTAAGCTTGCACTTTGAATTCTAACTTCAGTACCTAGGCTCCTGTTTTGATAGCTCAGTGGCACCATTCTTCCATGCTTGGTGTACTGTTTCTACTTGCTGGGCAACATCATGACTGAACTTATAGCATTTGCTGGTTATTCTCCTCAAGCCTTGCTCGAGAAACCAAGGCCTTCCACCCACTCTCAGGATACGAGCAACTTATTCACATGACTTGCTCCTCCAGTTTGCTGTAGCTCAGAGCTCCCATATCCCCTCCACTATTCCTCTCTCTGTCTGGTCTAGAGGATTCCGTTGCTCCCTCTGTCTGGCAGGTCACCAAAGTCCTAATTTTGACTCTCCTCTTGTGTCTTCCACAATTCTTAAAAGAGGACTATATGTATGGTAGTCTCAATCTTAATACTTGTTGCTGGCTAGTTACTATTTATAAACTCTTGACATCTCTCTTCCCTTTATTTCTTATGTCTTTCAAAGACTTCAAAAAGACCTGCCAAATTTGGAGATCTCATCTTCTTTAAGCAGTCTTGTGTTTCAGAGTCATTTCCAGGGTACATGAGTCCTAAAAACTAGAAGTATGAACGCCAAAGAGCACATGATGTAAAGATGTTTATGCAAGCTAGGGCAAGGGCTTTGCAGCTCAAAATGATGTCTTCAAATCCTGCTGAAAAAAACACCACTCTGACCCTGAAGCAACAATTTTCTCTCCAACATAAAGAGTTCTGTGATTAGAACTGTCCTGATTTGCTGCAGATACCTTTTTCAAAGGATTTTGGTGTGCCTCATGTTTAAGCATTATTCATGTTAGCAGAGAAATTAAATTCCTCAAATCCTATTTAAGGCTGGGGATGGGGGGAAGTAGAGCAGGGGGATTTACCCACTGATGCTAAAGTAGAAAACAGAGAGCATGACTTGCAGCTGTTCAGCTCTGTCTTAAACAAGAAAACAAACCTCCTAACCAGCCACCACCAAACACCTTTCACTTGGTTCCCATGGCAACACTTCTATCCTCTGGTGCCCACAATGTCTCTAATGCCTCCAACTAGTTGGATTCATTGGCACCTGCTCCCCTTGCCAGCTCTTGTCAAAACTTATTAGAATGAGAATCTTTCCCAACAGCACTAGTGGGAGAAGAAAGTTAGTTTGCTGGAGATCTCTTTCAACTCCTAGTCAGCCAGCATCTTAGGCTTCCTATACGGGAGAGTACTAGTCTGGACTCACTGTGTCCTGCCAACAGACATGCTCACACTGACATGCATGTTGAAGCAGCAACCCAGTGGGCTTTGCCCCTTTGAAAGGCTGTCCTTGCCTAGGGTCTTTGTTCTATTCTATGATACCCAGGTGTCTGATGCTTTGCAAGGGAAGGAAAGAGTTAGTCCAAGAAGCAGATGTTTTGGTCCTTCAGGTACCATCAGCCAATAGGAACAGTCGCTGGTGATGTAATGCTCTTAACTCCTCCAGCTTGAGGTCTTAAGGGTGGGGATTTGTGGGAGTTTGGATTTTCTCTGGCCTATATTGAACTAGATTTTTCTTTCCAGCTATTTATGTCCTGTCACTTAAGTTCAGGTTTTCTCGAGAATGCGAGGATGCTGCTTTTAACAGGATTCAGAGCAGAGCCAGACAAGTCAGATAAAACAGGAAGTGTGACAGCAAACTTTTTGCCTATAATCCAGTGTTGTGGTTTTCTGTGGCTTCCTGAGAGAGTTTCAAGTGATCCCTTCCCTCCCTGGACCTGAGCTAATCCAGAACTTGAAGTCACATGGATTCCTCAACACCTTTTCATTCCTTTCTCTCTCTAATTCAGCCCACAGTTAACTATTAAAAATCTCCAGTGCTGACATGGAGCCATGTCCTCCTGGAGTTCCAGGGTGACCAACCATCCCAGTTTGCCCCATACTGAGGGATTTCCCAGAAGCAATACTTCCAGTGCTAAAACTGGGAAAGCTCCAGGCAAACCAGTTCAATTAGTCACCCAAAGTAAAGCACGTAATACATGTACCGGGGGAAAAGGAAGACATTACAATAAACTTCGTTGAATAGAAAACTTTAGGGTCAAACAGAGACATGTAGTACCCTTTGAATCTAATAATTTGTTTCTCCTTAAAACCTATGATTTTAAATATAGGTTCAATATTGGTTTAGTGGTAATAGAAACAAATTGACTTTCTATTTATTAAAAGAATGAATACCTCTTTTTAAGAGTTTATAACTCTTACAGTTACTATCCTCTTATCTTTTATTTGTGCTTCCCAAAGTAAATTTTCATTTTCAAAAGAAATTTAGTGAATGTTGGGGAATTACTGAAGACTTCATTGGGGGAATAGATTTGCATTGCATTTCACTGAAAAATAAAATCAGAGCTTATGTGTCTTTTCTTGCTCATGCAGCAACGAGGTCACTTGTACTTCTGTTTCCAGAGATTTTCAGGCCAACACCCCTCTAAGATTATCACATCATTTTTCTCATATTTGTGTGAAATAACTAGCTTTTTCATTACTTCTTTATTCAAACTTATATAACCCTACTCATTAAATATATGTAAGAATGTGGAAGACATTACATTTAGGATGTAGATTTTGTTTGTACTCAGCAAATATAGCATCTGCCAGTAGCTGGGTCTCAACATTTTTAGAAAAAAGCAGGGTTATAAAAATAATTTTTTAAAGTTAAATTCAGGATAACAGTATATTCCTTGACTGAGTAGTAGTAGAATCAAATTACATTTACACACACACACACACACACACACACAGATCTGGGTGTGGAAACAAGTTAACCGGCAACAAAGTTCCAGTTTCTCTCATTTATGATGGAGCACAACGTAGAAGTGATTCAAGCAGTTAGCTGCTTGGTCCACCCCAGTAACCGGTTCTTGAGAGAATCCTATATCCTCAGAGGACTTCTAATTTGTTCTGGAGTTAATGCACACCTACATAGTGCTTGAAGGATCATACAAGTCAATCTGTGGACTTAGACGAGCAGTAGCAATAATGATGTCTGATGTGAATGGCTAGACTATTGAGGACACTAGAGGTAAGAGGATTCACGGAGGATGTCAGATTTTAACTGAGCTTTCAAAATTGAGAAGGCTTTGGTTCACTTTGTGAAAACTCTTAAGTTGTACACTAGTAATATTTGCACTCTTCTACATGTATGCATACTTCAACAAATATTTAAGAAATATTGGAAGTATATGGTAAAAAAAATTCTGAGATATACATATTACAGTATACTTATTACAATATACAGCAGTTTCCTCCTCCATACTTCCCACCTCAATTCTACTTTTATGGACTTTAGTTGCTTCTTCTATTTAATGCTGTTCCTAAATGACAAGTTTCTACTCCTATACCTTTATTTTTAAAATGCCTTTCTCTTGACTTCCTACTCTCCCACAGAAAGGTTTAGCTCCTATGCTACCACCATCACACACATACACACACACAATTATTACATTTCTTTTGTATCATATTTTCTTCCTTGAGTAAACAATTGTGGGTTTTTTTTTTATTTTCTTTGCTTTGTCTTAATTGTCATTAATCTCTCTCTGAACTCTCTGCCAGAGACATAAAACATCTTTAACTACAGTCTCATCAACATTAACTTGTCACATAAAATAGCAGGGCTGTATTTTCCCTGGAGACTTCTCTCCTGGAACCCTGTGTTCAACGGCTGCTATCTAAAATTGTTGTTTTCTAGACCAATTTCACAGTTGTCTTCCTAAGATCTCTGCCACTATTACCCTAGGAATGTCCTTCATATGTCTTTTGTTGCCGAGTTCTCAGGTATTCTTTCTTTTATAACTGACTCACTTTGTGGAAACATTTTCTTTTGTTTTCTTGCATTTTATAGGGTCATATTGTACATTTCTACATAAAAATTTTACTGGGATTTTGATTAAGATTGCATTAAACATACAGATTAGCTGGAAAGAAATGGACATATTGATAATATCAGGTCTTCTAATTTATAAAGATGGTATATCTCTACAATTATTTAGGTCTTACATTTGTCATCAATGTTTTTTATAGTTCCAGCATACATATTTTTCACATATTTTGTAGTATGGATATATAATATTTTATAGCACATCATTTTTGGAGCTGTAATCAATGGTATTGTTCAATTAATTTTAATTTTCAATTGGTCATTGCTAGTATATAGAAATAAAATTGAATTTTGTTTGTTGACTTTGGATCCTATGACCATACTAAACTCACTCATTAGTTCTATTAGCTTTCTTTTACATCTTTTGGGAATTTTTAGGTCTCAAAATAGATGTTTTATTTTATTCTTTCCAAGCTATATGGCTATTATTTCTTTTCCTGCCTTATTACACAGTCTAGAATCTCAAGTAGTATGTTGAATAAGCAGGAAATAGTAGTGAGAGTGAATGTTTTGTCTTCTTCTGATTATAGATGACAAGAGTTCAGTCCTTCACTGTTAAATATGATGTTAGATGTAGGTTTTTATTTTTCACTTATTTTTTTTCAGACGTCATTTATTACCCAAGCTTTAAGATTGGGGTAACTTATTTAAAATTGTTTCCTTAGTATAATTTTCCTTACCATTTTTCTATTTTCCCATTTTAAAACTGAAAATAGTTAATTATTGATGATCTATTTTTTGTTTCTTTTCTTTTTACGTCTCTTTTTAACAGTTTTATTGTAACAATTAAAAAACCATAAAATTCACCCATTTTAAGTTCAATGATGTTTAATAAACTTACAGAGTTATACAATCATCATCGCAATTCAATTTTAGAACATTTCCATCACCCCAAAAAGAACATTCATGCTTTATTGCAGTCAATCCAGATTCCCACTCCTAGACTCAGGTGACTACTGAGTGGATCTCCAATCACCCTAGCACAATTTATGGAGAAAAATTGTCTTTTCCTCCATTGAATTGCCTTACCATCTTTGTCAAAAATCAACTGACCACACACATAAGCATTCATGAACTCTTAACTCTGAGCCACGTATCAATATGTGTATTCTTATGCCAATTATTACACTATCTTGACTATTGTTGTTTTATAGTAAATTTTAAAATCAAGAAAGACCTCCCACATATTTATTTATTTTCAAGAATTTTTGCATTTCCATACAGATTTTTAACATCAGCTTGACTTGTCAATTTCTCCAAAAATTTTTCGCTAAAATTTTAATAAGGACAATGTTGAATCTATAAATCTGCAGTTTTTTTAAAGTAATTGTTCCTTTATGATTAATGCTGTTTTCAAGGACTTCTTTTAATATTTAGTTTTCATAAATTTGACTTATTTGTGCTTGGCATGGAGCTTTTTAGTTTATAATCTTTTGGACCCACTGAGCTTCTTAGACTGTATGTTTATGTGTTCTTCAAAATTTGGGGAGATTTTAGGCTATTATTCTTTCATATATATTTTCAGCCTCCAAACTCTTTCTTGTCCCCTTCTGGGATTTCAGTTACCTGAATGTTAGACATTTTGTTAATGTTCCAGGTCTTTGGGTTTCTTTACTTTTTTCAATTCATTTTACCCCTGCTGTTCAGATTAGATAATTTCTGTTGATCTACCTTCAAGTTCACTGATTCTTTCCTCTGTCATTTCCATTCTTACATTGAACTCATTAAGTGGAATTTTATTTCAGTAACTATATAGTTTTTATTCTAAAATTCTCTTTTTTTAATATCTTTTAACTTATGCTAAGATATTCTATTTTTTCTATTTTTTTCAAACATGTTTATAATTACATGGAACATTTTGATAGCTGCTTTAAAATTCTTGTAAATAATTTCAACGTCTGTCTCATCTCTGTGTTGGCATGTGTTGATTGTCTTTCCACATTTGGGTTGAGATTTTCCTGGTTCCTTGATATGGCAAGTAAAATTGGATTTTATTCTGGTTATTTTTAGTAATATGTATGTGAGTCTAGTTTCTGTTTTAACAGTATATTTAAGCAGGCAATCATCCTATTTAGGTCCAGTGTCACATTTTTATAAAACATGCTTTATTAATTGAGTTCTCAAAATTTTGCAGTGCTTTTGGTCTGTCCCATTTGTATGATATCCAGACAGTAATCTGAAACCTGGACAGTATTCTCTATACTTTAATTCAGTTCCCAAAACTTTTGCTGTGTTGCTTCTGGTTTATTTCCTTATGGGATGCTCACTGTTTTGCTTAGAACTTTATAAGCAGGTTTAAAGTAAAGTATCCTTTTCATTAACTCCTCCTCTTCAAAATCCACATCACACACTCTATCAATGAGAGAGGGTGGTATCCCATCTATTTCATCATTTGCTTAGTTTTAAGCAAGAGTAAACAATATGGCTTTTGGCAAAGGAAAGGGGAGGTATTTCGATTGCCCTTACTGTAGCAGAAATGAGGAGCAGGGCTCTGACTCAGAGTATCTGAAGCACCAGGTGGGATGGAATGGGGCCATTCCTCTTTCTCATCCTTTGGTTAGAGAAAACAGGCTTTTCTGGAAGCTCTTTTTGTCTGTTCCCATTGGCATTTCTGAGTTGTGGCCTGCTCTATCACTCTCTATGGGATATATATATAACAAGAGTTGGCAAACTATAGACTGTGAGCAAAATCTGACCCACAAAATCTAGATTCGTAAATAAAATTTTATTGGAACACAGTCATGCTTTTTTGCCACGAAGGCAGAATTGACTAGTTTTGACAGAGAGCACATGACCTGCAAATATGAAACTATTTACTATATGGCCTATAATGGCAAACAGTAGCTCACTCTTGATATATAGAAAGAAAGAAAAAAATAGAAAGAGGGAAAAAATGGAAAAGGAAAAGGAAATTTTATGAAACTCACCACTGCATTGTCCTTTGAGTCTTGATTTGCCTAAGCAGACTGCCTTATTTTCTCCACCTTTCAGACTCTTTTAATCAATGACTTACATTTTCTCAGGGTTATAATTTTAATTAGTAAGAGGAATAGAGTGAAATGTGCTGAGTCTATTTTGTCTGGAATTGGAAACCCATGATTTTATTCTCAATGGCTTATACAGATAACATGGGTAATGTAAATTTTTGATATGCTTCAAAGAATTTCTGCAAATGGTTTATCAAGAAAATGAGTAGCTCATGGTAAAGCATAATGAACCAGAGAAATCTTGGAAGTTAGCATTAATAGGGGCAGTTTAGTGTCTGTATTTTCCCTGATCTCACCTAAGAATAGGGCAAGAAGCTCAGAAAAGCAAAACGTCATGGTCAAAATTTGTATGAAAGCTGGGCACAAGGTTTTCTCATATAGTCCAAATTATAAGCTTGTACAGACAACCCACCAGCAATTGCAAGATCTTCATAGTGCCAGAGTCTGTGATGAAAGAAGTAAAAGGAAATGATGGAGTATCTGACCAACATGAGAACAAAGGATTCCCCAAAGATAAAAGACATTCATTGGAAAGATTGGCAAGCCAGTTTGAGAACAGCAGCTGAAAATGAAAGAGTTCTGTAAGCTCCAATAGTAGCTAAGCACAAGGGTACTGAGCTAAGGTGTAAGAGCCTGGAACAGTCTGGTCCTTATGCGCTTCTTAAAACAACCAGCCAGGGATCTCTTCCAGGTGGGACATAAGATTGAGGAGAAAACTACTGGGGGTGAAATAAAAAAATTGATCAGGATAGAAACAGTAGAAATTAAAAAAGGAGGAGATGTAAAAGGTGGAGCAGGGGAACAGAACCAGGATATCTTAGAAAGCAAGCCAGCACATTTCTGCTAACAATACACTAAAACAATAGAAAATTTAACTTTAAAGTTAGAAAAGCTATCTGAATCAAGTCTCCATTTGCAAGTTCAGGAGATTTATAATATAAAATCATTGAGGCAAATCCCATATAAAGTTACTATGGAGAAAAAAAGATGAAGAAGTAGAGTACTATCTCTCCAGTGAGTGAACCAATACCAGAAAGACATACTCAATAGATAGATAAAAACTAAAATGTGCTATTTTAAAATTAGCTAAAATATATTGATAAAATTAAATAAGAAATGAAAGAAGGGCATAAATCAGAATAGGAAAAACTCAGAACTAGGTGATAGAACTCAAGAATTCAAAAGAAAAGTAAATATTAGTTTAGAAATTAATATTAAACTAGAAGGAATATAAAAATAAATGAAAACAACAAATAATACCTTTAGAAAAAATTTAAAGAAATTAAAAATGAAATTAGGAAAAAAAAAAAAACTCAAGAAAGTGAGAGATTGAAGAGAGGCAAAGAAGATCCAAAGTATGTATAATGGGGGAGTCTGAAAAGAAAACCAAAGCAAGAAAAGTGAACAAATGTTAAAATCTATTGTTCAAGAAAAGTTTCTGAAATAAAGATTTGAAAATACATATTGAAAGAAAATAAAATGCACTTGATAATATTGACCCAGGATGACTAACAGCAAGATGTGTTCTAGTTACAACATAAGTTTTTAAAGAAAAAGAAAAAAAATACTTTGGACATCAAGGCAAAAAGCGCATAAAAATTATAAGGGAAATAAAATTAGATTACTGTTAGACATTTTTTATGCCAAATAAAAATATAGTAACATATTTAAGATACTTAAGGGAAAAAATATGTCAAAGATTTTATATTCAAGAAAACTGATGTTGAAATATAAAGTCACATATAAGCTATTACCACCATGCAAAAATTCAGAGAATATTGTTACCTTGATTCTTTCCTAAGGAATTTACTAGACATCAAGCTTCAGACGACCAAAATTATAAAAAAGTCATTCCTATGGAAAAAAAGGTGCATGGATGTCATATAAGGAGAAATACCAGTATTATCTTAAGAAGTATTTGTAACCCAGTAATAAGAATTTCAGGAATTCAGATTGTGGTCTTGAAATACTGTCTCCTATTTAAGGAAATCAAGACATCATGGAGAAACGGCTAAATCTAGGATGTCTAGTCTGGAATATTTTGCCATTCCAGATAGCAAGAAAGCTATCAAAGGCTTCTAGAATTATGTTCAAAAGACTCAGAAAATCAACTTTTTATGCACTCACAGGCCAAAGATGGGACAATTTGAAATTCAATAAAGATAGTTTCAATAGATTGACACTAATAAAATATGTTTAAATCCATGAGTTATTAATGACATACGTGTTTATATATATATATATATATATTTTTTTTTTTTCCTGAAGAAGATTTACTTTGAGCTATCATCTGCACCAATCCTCCTCTACATTATATGTGAGTTGTTGCCACAGCTTGACTGACGAGTGGCGTAAGTCCATGCCAGGATTCGAACCCACGAACCCAGGCCACTGAAGCAGGGTGTGCTGAACTTGACCACCACACCATGGGGAGCCCCATATATATTTGGAAAAAATATAATTGTGATCTTCTGAGCATGAAAGGGAATCAATATAGTATAAAAAATAGATAAATGAGAAGGATAAATTAAACATTAACTTGTATTTTCTATTTAAACTGTACAACTAGGTAACTAAGTAGGATATATATTTAACAAATTTATTCAAGTTAACAAATTAGTTATATATTTATATATATATTCTTAGCATATCACCATTTTGACCTCCAATTAATTTATACACCTGGGCATTGAGCAGCAACACCTGCCAAAACACACACACACACAAAATAAATAAAATGCAAAACCCAGACATTATGAGTCTTCTTGTGAAGACACATATGATCCTGCCACAAAGATAAAAGCTGAACCTGATCAAGCCACTGGATCAAGCTTCTGTATTTCCTGTTGCCAACTTGTGAGGAATACAGAGGACAGAGATACACATAGACCTATCCTAAGAGTAAGCAATCAGCAAAATCCAAAATGTTGGAAATTCTACAGGTCAAATATCCTGGGATGTTCAACAGACAAATTATCTTAGAAAGAAAGAGAGAGGGGAGACATATAAAACATATCATGTGTAAAAAGTGGTGAGGATTTAAAAAAGGTCAGGATTACACTACAGTGTTTGGGAATGCAAGTTGGGTGATAAACAAAAGGAAGCAATTACTATAAATGTCAAGTTAGCGGTTATACTTTGAAAAAAATGCTAGAACCTGTGATTGATATGGAGCACATGGAGAAGGTTCTGGTCTTGCTCATTCTATCATTGTTTCTTGATTTATGTGGTGGTTAATATGGTGTTTGCCTTATAATTATTCATTAAGTAAACAAATTAGGGATGACAAAATTACTCATGGATTTTCCATCTAATAAACTAGTTTTAAGTAATAAAAACAACAACAAAAAAATACAAGAAAACTTGGCACCAGGAGGGAAATTCAGTAGTAAAAGATATAAAAAATAACTTTTGTATTTTAGTTCTAAGAGAAAAATTAAAACTCTATACTTATCATATTTAAGTAATGAAAGTAACGTTTGAAAACAGTGAAAAGAAAATGAAACCACAAATAAGTTTTTAGTAGGCTTGAAAACCCAATAGAACTCATAAATATTAAAAGTAAAATAATTAAAATTAAAAACTCAAAGGAGGGGCTGACCTGGTGGTGCAGCGGTTAAGTACACACATTCCACTTTGGCGGCCTGGGGTTCACCAGTTCGGATCCCCAGTGTGGACATGGCACTGCTTGGCAAGCTATGCTGTGGTAGGCATCCCACATATAAAGTAGAGGAAGATGGGCAAAGAAGTTAGCTCAGGGCCAGTCTTCCTCAGCAAAAAGAGGAGGATTGGCAGCAGATGTTAGCTCAGGGCTAATCTTCCTCAAAAAAACCCCCAAAAAACCCAAAGGAAAGTTTAATAGATTAGACACATTGACAATAAAATTAGTAAAATATAAGATATTTTTAGTAAAAGATTTAGTAAAAAATTTAGTAAAAGACTTTTAGTAAACTAAAGGATATGTGCAGAAGGAATTATACAGAATACAGCATAGAGACAGGACTAAAAATATGAAAGAGTTGTTGAAAAACAGGGAACATAGAATGAAAAAAGAGAAGATAGAAAATTGCAGTCAATATTTGAAGTATATTTGAAATATAATATTTTTTCAGATATGATGAAATATACCAATTTGAGAAGGCCTATTGTGTGAATGAAGATAAAGAAAAATAAATTTACATCCATTCAAATTGTAGTGAAACTGCAGAACACAAAAGACATAAATAAGATCTTAGAAACTCTCAGAGAATGTTTGACTTTTTTCAACACAACAACAATTACAAGTTCAACTGATTTCTTAATTGCAGCCATATAAACCAGAAAACAATGTACTAGTAACTTCAGACATTGATAAACTAAGAATGTCTGTTTGAAATTTTAGAATAACTACTAAAAAATAGAAGATGAAATTTCCAAACTAGTAGGGAGGAAAATGGAATGGGAAAGAATATTTAGTTAACATGGAAGAAGAGAGAGACCATATAAAGACACAGAAAATAAGAAGACAAATTGTAAAATAAGATAATAGATATAAATCCATTGAGTCAGTAATTACATTAAAGGAAAATATACATTAAAATTAAATAAGTCAATTAAAAGAGAAAATATGTAGACTTAAATAAAATAATAGGAAACCAGCAATATATTTTTGATAAGGAACAGATTTGACAGGATGTGAAAAGTGAAGGAATTATAATATATATAGTCACATATATATATATTATATTTACATATAATACAATTATATGATATTACTATAAGTGGTAAATATTATACATAAAATATAATAATATATAATAAATATGTAAATTATATAAACATATAACATGCCATAAATATGTATAAATTATATATAATATGCATGGTATATAACAAATATATTTAAATTATACATAATATAATAATTACATAATATATACTATAATTATGTATAGTATAATATATAAAATAATAATAATGTATTAACATTATATTATATTAATATCAGGTAAAGAAGCTTTAAGGCAAAATAGCATTACTAGTGGTGAAAGGATTATTTCATAATGACAAGATTTAATTCAACAGAAAATTGTGACAATGTTAAAAGTATATGTACTTAATAACATGGAAAAATATATAAAGCAAATTGACATATGTGCAAAGAGCCATAGACATATCCAAAAATATATGTTAGGTTTTAAAGCCTCTCTCAATAATTGATAGAACTTGTGCACCAAAAATACGCAATTTTAATGATACAGAAGACTTGAACAACATTCTTTACAAGCTTTGCTTAATGGACAAACATGACTCCATGGAACCCTTAACCTAACAACAACAGAACATATATTATTTTCAAGCTTTCATGAAATTCTTACTAAAATTGGCTGTATAGTGGGTCATTAAGCAATTTTCAACTAATTTCAAAAGATTGAATCACACAGGGCATGTCCATTGACCAAAAATAAGATAAATCTGTGCTAACCAAGAAGCTAATCAGAAAACTTTCTTTTGTTTGAAAATAAAAGAATGCTCCTCTAAATAATCTAGACGAAATTACAATGGAATACATAAATACGTTAAAACTGAAAGGTAAGAATAATACTTTATATCAAACTTGTGAC
The DNA here is from genome assembly GCF_041296235.1 of Equus asinus. Taxonomy (NCBI): domain Eukaryota; kingdom Metazoa; phylum Chordata; class Mammalia; order Perissodactyla; family Equidae; genus Equus; species Equus asinus. Next base: position 35,876,200 of record NC_091796.1, on the reverse strand, counting down.
ACACAAATAAAGTAGCGCCTTTTTTGTTGTGTCTAAGAAGCCATAACCGAGGTCATCTAGATTTACTCCTATGTTACCCTCTAGAAGTTTTATAGGATTGTGTTTTACATTTAGTTCTATGATGCATTTTAAGTTAATTTCTGTGAAAGTTTTGTGTATAGAGTCTTTTTTTTTGCATGTGGATATATACCTGTTCCAGCATCATGTGTTTGAAAGACTCTCGTTTCTGCATCAGGTTACCTTTGTTACTTTGTCAAAGATCAGTTGACTGTATTGATGTGGATCTGTTTTTCTGGGCTCTCTAACCTACTTCACTAATCTATTTGTCTATTCTTTCACCAGTGCCACATTGCCTCGATTACTGTGCCTTATAATAAGTCTTGGCTTTGGGTAGTGTCAACCCTCAACTTTGTTTTTCTTCTATATTATGGTGTCAATGCTGGGTCTTTTGCTTTTCCATATGAACTTCAGAATCAATTGTCTATGTCCACAAAATACCTTGCCGAGATTTTGGTTGCTCAAATATGCATTTTCAATGTTGTAACATTCCCTTTAAGCACTGAGACTCTAAGCACTCTGGAGCTCAGAAAGTCTTTGTGGAACCCTTTCTCTTCAGTCATACCTAGACTGATGCATGCTGTCAAGTTGTGCAGACAATCATATCCTCCACCAGATGTCCTAAAATTCTACTAGCAAAGCAGTATGAAAACTTTTTTTTTGCTTAGAAACAAGTGAAGTACCTTTACAGCATCACTTTGGAAGGAATTGTTCTGCACAAGTCAATATTCCAGATATTTGAAGATTACTTTTAAGAGGTCCGTAGATTTCAAGGAACTCCAGAATCCTATGTCAAAAGGAAAGTTTAACTTCTCGCCATCTCCTAGCTTTTCACTCCCCTTCTTCTCTGGCTTCTTCATACGGAATTAATAAGACTCTATAATCTAAAGTAGGAAAATAAAGATGGAATGTAAGTTACTGAGCTAAGAGAGAGCATCTAATCTTGAGTTGAAGAGAAAATGGAAGAAGTCCTATAAGGGAATACAAGGAATTGAAGAAAAGACTGATTTGCTAGAGGAAAAAAAAACCCATAACGTTTCACAAAATACTGAGATGGCTGAACAGAGATCTCAGTGCCTGTGCTGAGATGAGGGAGCGGGTAGGATGGTCCAGAGAGGAGAGGGTGGGGCAGAGCTAAGAAGTACTCAACCATGTCAGGAGAGGGTCATGTCGAGAATTAGGAGGTATGGATTCAGTATTAGCCTCCGCCGCACAAGTGCAGACTTGCTTCTGTCAGTCAGCTAATGACAGGAAAAATAATAAACATAGTATAGATGCCACAAGGCTAGTTTTCAGACTGTTACACCACTTAGGGTGCTGGGAGGCTCTGTTACTGGGTTGGTGCACAGAAGGGGAATCTCTGCAAGTTGAAACCCTTCCACACCAGGCAACATGTTTTAAAAACCACTAAACTCATTTTTTTTTAATGTTTGCAATAAATATTTTTCTTGAAAATAATTCTAAAATGGTCTGTATACAATTTAAATACAATGCTTTTAGTAAAGGAGTTGTTCAATAATTTGTTGAATTGCTTTAAATATGTTATGAAGAGCATCAATTAAAGTTTTCTTGGCGAGTTGGGGTTGTCCTTCTCGACATACTTCTTGGTTGGAGCTATAACGCAGCTGTCTCCTCAGGGTGTCTATTGAGGTACGAGTAGCTATTTGTTCAGCACTAAATGGGCCCCATTTGAGTACTTTGGAAATTGTTTTTATTCCTTCACACACCTCTTGCTGGAAGTGTTCACTTCTTTGTTTGCATTCTTATTTCTGTCAATCTTGCTTAACTCTGTGCAATTGGCTGTTTTTTGTTTCTGTATGTTGGGATTAATCATTAAAGCTATTAAGAACTGTTTGTAAAATATAAATTCAGAGTGTGAGTTTCTGAGACAGGGCTTTTCAGCTGTGGGTCAGGATCCATTAATGGGTTAGGAAATCAATTTAGTGGTCAGGATTCACTTTTGTTATTGAAATAAATGGAATAGAATACAAAATATAATTGAAAATATTGTGTTCATCCTATGTGGCAAATGCAAATCTTTTGTGAAATCCAGTACTTGTATAATGGTAGAAATGTAAACTATGAATTATTATTTGAATGCAACTCATAGTAGGAAATAATTGAATAAGTTTTAAGGCATTGGATTTTTGACACGTATCTTTTTTTTCCAGCTTATTCCTTATAACTTTTTGACTGCTTTGCAGTACTTGAGGGATAAGAATAAACCATCTCCATGGGAAATCTCTGCCTCTTAACTTTAACCTCATTAGGGAAGGGCCCTGTGAGACCTCTGCTACCTACAATGGAGTCATTTTTAAAGAACAACCATTACTGGAAAGATTGAGAATCAGTACAAACTTGACATCTTCTTGAGGTGACAATTATGACAGAGACCCACTCGTCAGCAGTCTCAAAGTGAGAGCAAGTCTCAGAGAATGGGAAGGGATAAAACCCTCACTCATCCATGCAGCATTTTGGGTAGAAATGTGAGTCTGGACATGCTTTCATAATGGAAGATGGCTTTACTCTGATATACTAGGAGCGACAAATTAGCCTCAGAAAAAGAGCAGAGGCTTCCCTAAGTACGACAGAAGTCACACATTCAAATAAAGATATAACTGGAACCTTTGAGATTGCTTTTGTACCCACTCCAGCTCACTATGGGAGGAAATCTGGTGGGAATCCTTGACAGGGGCCCACATTTAAACAGAAATAATTAGAGGACCTTACTACATTTCTCTGAAACCTAAGCATGAGGACAGAAGGTGGATAAGCAGGGCATAGATTAAAAATAGGAACAGGAACTCCCAACTCTACTGACAAGCTACAGATTTAAATATTTGTCAGATAAAAAGCTATATATTTAAATATTTATCAAATGAAAAGATGATGATGATGATGATGATGATTTTATTGGATTTCCTCCTTTCTAGCAGGTCTGAGAGAAGTACCAATACTCCTATACTTCCACATATTTTTTTCCATGCTCCTTCACTTTTCTTCTCTCCATTTGCTTCCAGTTGTTTCTTTCAATGTTTTTTTAAAAAGAGGGAAGACAGAAAGCAAACAGATCTGTAGCCATTATTTATTGATTGATTAGTGTACTAACTTAAACTCTTTTGGTCCCAGTGTTGTAAGAGTCACTGGATTAGGTACTTTGAGGGACACAAGATTAGATCCAAGCCTGTTGCCCCAGAATTGTATAATGCAGGGTGGTGAGGGCATCATAAAGATAGGAGGAGGGTTTCAGCTCTCCATTTCCCCCTTGGCTAACTATGTGCAGAACACAATTCATAACTGTATTTATTTCTCAGAAGACATCACAGGTCAGGAATTTTGTTTTTCTTACTTTATCTACTAGATGTCTACTCTTATAATATTAAAACTTAAATAAACCTACTTATTATGAAAAATATGTAGCTTGATTGCAAAAGGCCATATTGTGGCCATATTTTTACACCAACATCTCAAGACTTTTCACTGTGAGTTTATTTGGAATAGATCTAAGTGTTCAATAAATTGGGAGGCATGGTTTCTTCCATGAATAATACAAAATCCCATGAAGATTTTCCCAGAAACTCAGCCATCGTGAGACTTATTCAAAGAATGAAAAGTTCTCCTTAAAGAAATTCCCAATAGCTCATTTGCTATGTAAACAAATCGCATGTCCTGAAGGTACAGTTGGAACATATAAAATATTAAAATGTTGATAGCTGATAGATTCTAGGAAGAAATTTAAATTTATAGGCAAGCATTTCCTGGAGCAGTGGGAGACCCTTATGGTTCAATGAGTCTTACACTAAAAATAAGACAAGGTAAGATAAATTAGCCCAGAGGATACTGTAGGCATGAATTTTATGCCCAGTATCACCATGTCTATGGCTATGGATGTGCTTTTGTTGTTTCGAATTGTAGAAAATGAGGACACTATCTACCAATCAACCCATGCAGATAGAGCTAATTTGTATCAGTGAATGGAAGGTAGAAGAAGTAAGGAACACAATGAATGGAAAACAGAAGTGAGTGATGACAGCACATCATTATTATAAAAGTTATAATTTGCTGAATGCTTTTAGTACAATTACTTTGCTAAATGTTGTCATGTGCCTTTCCTCATGTAATCTTTGAGATAAACCTCTAATATAGATTTTAATTTTATTCCTAAAAAGCAACACTATCCAGAGCCCAGGTGAGGCCAGGCTTGATCAATGTTAACAATCAAAGTGGTTTATTCTGTTGGGTAGACATGGAGGCAGGGAACACTAGGCATGTCCCCTATCAGAATTCCAAGCAGTGAGTAGATTAAAGATGGATTTTCAAGCAGAAACTGAAGTATAAGGATTCTGCTTCCTAAGTGAGCAAAGCTGGAAAGTATTAGACAGATTGTCAGGGTCCCAACCAAGTTAGCCCCCAATCAGAGAGGGACATCTACACAGACATCCAGAATAGTACACTGAAAACTGAGACAGGAGGCTTGGAAGAGGTAAACCTCATCATATGAGGTTTATGGGCTAATTGAAACTCACCAAGCACAAGAGACTCAGAAATCACAAGATTAATTCCAGATCTCACCCATGATTACACTGAATCCTCTAATATCTTAATATTATCTCACTCTAACCTAAGTACTTGAAAGCAAACCTATGAGAGGCATCATTATTTCATAATCATAATCATGATCATCACCATCATCATCATCATCATCATCATCATCATCTTTACCAATAAAGCAATTGTTGCCTAGAGAAGTTAGGTAACTTGTCCAAGGTCACTAATAAGATGATAGAGCCATGGCTTGAACTCATGTTATTTGACTCCAGAGAGAGTTCTCTTAACAAACCATCAGCTTGTCCAAGTGAAAGTTCCAGGCTCATCCACTCATTCAGTAAACCAATCTCTATAGAGCACTTACTATGTGCCAGCCACAGTGATAGGTCATAGGTATTAGATGCTCACTAAATATTAGTTTGATGAATGAGTGAATGAATGAATGAATGCATGAATGAATTAATATGCTGTTATAGTTGTGAACACGTAACTCAGAACACACCAATTTGCAGCTAAGACATTTTGATTAAACTGTTCTGCTTGAGGCCGGAGTGTAAGGTCATATCCCTGTGGGTGGAAGCAGTCTCCCCCAGGCTATATTCTCACTGTCAATTACCCTGACACAAGGCCTATCTTGGATTATGGAATGAGGGATGGTGAAGCAGGTAATCGTTAGACCAGAGGGGAAGCAGAACTCCTTTTCTTTCAGTCTCCTGGCAGTTAGGTTTGGACTTGGCAGCAGAGGTGCTCAGAGCACTCTGACCCTTGTGGGCAGCTGTTGCTGACACATGAAGATGGATCCTATGGATAGGCCTGAACCTCTGGGCTCCATGATCCTTGGCATTTAGTTGTCCTGTGTAACCTATCTTTCGTTCTAGACTATGAACATTTATTAAACTCTTATTAAAAGTAACAGCTTAGTCTTGGCTGGGTTGGAAGTGGGACAATTCACATGAGGCCAGGGGAAATGCAGGAAGTCCCTTTTTGGCAAGAGTAGAGACTGCAATGTTTCCTTAGTTGTCAGTGGAGTGGAGGTCTCCAGGGGACAGCACAGAAGAGGTTGATGTCATGACAATCTATGGATGAATAAGAGTGGAGGGAGATAGGGAATTGCTCCTAGCACACATGAACAGCATTCAGGAAGACTCATATATTTAACTGGCACACACGTAGTCACGAGTGGAAAATTAGCAGATAGGAAAGTTGAGAGGAGTTAATCTCATATGAATCAGGTTAATTTTGTGGGCAATGGTTAATGTACACTGGGCAAACAGAATACCATGCCTGCAATAGTTGCTGACTGAACACCCAGAGTACAGTGAATACCGCTGAGCCCTGGTAGCCAGGAGACCCAGGTTCTCCCCAGTGAGCAGCTGGATTAGTTCAGTGTGTGTCTATCACTTTCTTTGAGGCTAGTACTAATGATATTCAGATGTATGTGACACTTGCCCACTGAAAGCTAAAGTCTTACATTCCGTTCTCATTCCTAGCACTGGCTAAGGTTCACCTGTTTCTTTCCCACTCAATAAAGCATATAGGAGTCCAAGGAAAGTGTGAAGCTATTAAAAGGATGATCTTAATTATTTCTAACTTACACATAAAATAGGTGTTTAACAACTATAAATAAATGTGAAACACTCACAATGACACTGAGCAAAATGATGTGTAAGAGGTCTTCCTAGCCTATTAATCAATCTATGCCTACCCTATCTTTAGATCAGTTGGCATGGACAGTCTTCCACAGGGGCAAGCTGTAAGAAGGAAGGAAAAGAGAGTGAGAAATTGGGAATGATGCTGTGAATTCATTCTGATGTTGGGGGGTAGAGAATGAAACAAGTAGACTGGGAAGCTATACCGGGTCGCCAGTACACAGAGATGAATGTCCCAGGAAGAATCCACAGGAGGAAGAGCAGTGAGTAGGGCTTACATCTCTTGCTCAAACCACCATCTGCACACCTTGGAAATCCCCTGTGACGTGGAGAGCAGGGCATAAACATCTTCCTCTGCTGAAGTTCAGGGGAGGCCACCGAAGTGGTTAGTCTCTTTTTCCCCTGAATGAAATGGTTCTTAGTGAGGAGTCAAGATAGAAGCCAAAAGCAAACAAATGAACAAGGGAAAGCATCCAAATCCACATTACTAGTTTTTTTCTTTGATGAGGAGATTGGCCATGAGCTAATATCTGTTGCCAATCTTCTTTTTTTTTCTCCTCAAAGCTCCAGTACATAGTTGAATATCCTGGTCGTAGGTCATTCTAGTTCCTCTATGTGGGATGCTGCCACACCATGGCTTGGAGAGCTGAGTGTAGGTCTGTGGCCAGGATCCAAACCAGAGAAACCAGGGCGACCAAAGCAGAGCATGAGAACTTACTCACTCAGCCACTGGGCCGGCTCCCTAGTTTTTGTTTAAACCAGGACCCAGGCAGCCTCATCATCCTCAACACAGGATTCTCCTAAAGTGCTGGGAGTGGATTCAAAATCGAAGGATGGAGAGCGCCTGTGATCTGATCCAAACACTCCACTAATATTTTCTCTTCCTCATTTTTGCCATAGTTTCTCAACACCCCAAGAAGTCAATAGATCAGTGGTACTCACCAAGGAAGAATCATTGACGCACATAAACTGGCAGGAACTCACTGCCAAATGATGGTGGATCAGGGAATGAAACAGAAACCAGGTATAGGATTGACCATCCTCTAGCACTGTCTTTTTTCCAGTGCTAGCCTCTAGCAAAAGGACATGAGAGAGTTTCACTTCTCTGAAGCTTCTAAACAGGGGTAGACTCCTTGGGGTAGGACATCTCAAACTGAATTCATGCTTTTTGGTGGGGTCACGAGATTTTCACTGGGCAAGAATGACTTTCACTTCTGACAAGCAACGACATCACTTGATCAGCACGTAACTCTTAGGAAAAAAGCATTTGGCTGAGCTAAATGGAAAAGCATCAGGCACAGACAGATTAGATTTTCCTTTAAATAAACATGGCCTTTCAAAAAGGCAAGAAAAACATTTGGAGCAAAACATGCTGGGCATAAAAATTTCAGATGAAATATCTACCCACCCTTAGCAAGACCAAGAATCACTCCACAATGCCTCAATGTTTAGAATCATTCTTTTCTTAAACCAGTGAGAATGGCTTAAAGGTGTTAATTCTTACAGGCAAAGGTGTGTCTAACTAATGCCAAATCCTGCACTACTCCAGTCTCATAGAGTATTCACATTCGGTGGTTACTTAATTAACTAACTAGTATTTGGGACAGTAGGAGTTAGTCTTCAGCTTGATCCTGAATATGAGAAAGTCCTCTCCCTAAAGACACCAGCAGGTTCTTTATATCATTGGAATGGCTGTGTGGTAGTCCAATCACTGCATCATAAAATGACCTTGATCAGTTTGCTTCTGAAAATTTCATAACGCATGTTACAAGGTTTTCTTACATATCTTATCCATTGTCTTTCTCTTCTGTCCAAATCCCATTCCTTTCCCTCTATTTTTTAATCTCAGTAACTCAAATTAAAAAGCCAAGAAACTTCCTTGTTTCATTTTCATTGCCAATCGCATTCAGCTGATCATCAAATTCAAATAATTTTACATTTTCCTCAATTGCATATACTGATTCAATAAATATTTGTTAAACCACTTGATATGTATCAGCCACATGTCTGCACATTAGAGATACTATGTGAAAAAGGTGATGGTCTCTTGGAACTTCATTTTAGTGTGAGAGGCAAATTATAAACAAATAAACAAAGTAAGTCCATATATAGACATCTTATGAAGATGATGAAATAAGGTATTATGATCGAGAGCGACTTGCTTGTCCTCTCTAACAGAGTGACATTTAAGCTGAGACATGCATGATGTGAAGGAGACAGCTACACAAATATCTGGAGGAAGATCAGTCCAAGCTGGAAGAACAGCAGGAACAAAGGCCCTAGGGTGATGAGTGGTCTACCTATTTAAGACATAGCAAAGATTCTTTGGCTGGAGCATAGTGAGACTGTGGTTTCAGAGCCTAATGTTATGTCTAAAAGCTGAGCAGGGAAAATGTCCCAGTGAGCTGTAATAAAAACAATTCAATTCACTTTATATGCATGGGAAACCATCGAGGGGTCTGGGGAGGATAGCAATATAAATCTAAATTACATTTTAAAAAATATGAAGAATGAATGATAGAGATGATGGTGGCTTGGGCTAGGTGAAAACTATGGAGAAAAGTGACACATTCTCTAGATATTAGGGAGTTGCAGTTGATACAACTTGCTGATGGAATGGATATGAAATATAAGGAAAACTGAGAAATCAGTGATGAGGCCAAGTTTTCTGATCTGAATAACAGGTGGGCGGTGGTACCATTCACTCTCACTCCCTCATCATCATCTTTCACTTAGATCTCTGCCATAGTCTAATATCTTGTCCACCAAACTGCTGTCCTTCTAAAGTCCATCATCCACATCACTGCCAGGGTGATTCACAGGAAAAAAATATGCTTTCATCATTCCATTTCTCATAACCATTCAATGACTCTTCATTACTCAGGAGAGATGACAAGCTTCTTTATGCCACACTCAATGATGTGGTAGGCAGAATTCTAAGATGGACATAATCTAGGTGGACACAATCAGGCAAAAGTCTTTAAAAGAGGGACTGGTCCTTCCTGATGAGAGTGACTCTTTTCCTGGCCTTGAAGAAGAGACATCAAGAGGTTTATAGCTGGAAGGATGTGAATTTTTCCAGCAACCAGCTATGCTTGGAAGAGGACCCTGAGACTCAGGGGGGACACCAGCCCCAGTTGACACTTTGATTGCAGCCTTGTGAAACCTTGAATAGAAGTACCAACTATGCTATGTCTGAATTCTTGACCCATGGAAACTATGAGAAAATGCAGACAGAACACAGAGAATTAAGAAGCTAATGCAAAGGCTTTTCATGTCTGACCTCTACCGACTTGCAACCTTATCAGTCATCTTAACTGGCCTCAACCTTTTTAGTTCAACAGCACTAAGTGATTTATAGATTCTAGCCTTTACTTAGTTGTCGTTTACTCCCATGTCCTTGGTAAGACTGGCCTTTCTTACTAGAATTTCCTCCATTTTTCCATCATCTAATCTCTACCTAGAAACACTCATTTGGGAAGGCTTAGTTCACAGTTCATCTTCATCTATTAATTCACTCTTTTGATATATATTTATCGGCATTCAGTTTATACTAGTAGACGATATAGAGTGATGAAAAGAAATCTCTACCCTCATCTCCCTTACATCCCAGTGGGATAGAGAGATTTTTAAACAAGTAAATAATCAAATGAATATATAAGTTCCAATTGGGATAAAATCTATGATGAAAAGAAAGATCAGACAAAAGAATAACAATGGCTTCTCCACAAAGCCTTCCTGGTCCATCTTGGCCTGTCCCACCATTTTGCATCTGCTCTCCACAGATTGTAAGTATACTGAGAGTAGGAGTGGTATTTCACTCCTCTCTATATCCCTAGTACCTAGATAGACCATGTGCCTAGCACTTTACATATGCACAATAATTTTGTCAAATAAATAAATACAGGATCTGTAAGTTCCTGTTGCAAAACATTACAGTGTTTGCTGTAATTTTGTAGTGTTGTAACGCTGTAATGTTGCTCTCAGTTCCAGAGCAAAACATTAAAAAATCAAAAAACCCAGATTCACCCTCTTCCTAAATCAAGAAGTACCTGGCCTAGGGATTTAATATCCAATAGAGTGGGACCTTAATTAGCTAGTTGCTCCTAGCATATTTCCAAGCATCTCTGAACAGTTGTTTTAATGTAATCCAGCAACCTCCTTGATCCCCCAGAATGAGTCATCAATCTGTCTAACTTGACTTCTAATCGTAGTCCCTGGTGCCCTTCTGGTTCCCTGTTAGTTCATTTCAGTCCTCCAGGGTTTACTTGTCACCTGGTTCCTTTTCATCCCATTCCCTGCTTGCAATTTCCCTCGCACAGATTCCTACTAAAACAGGTATTTGTCAATTTTGAGGGCTCCCAGCAACTTTGAACACCCTTTTCAAGTTGAGGTAATTTATTATCTATTTTTTCACTTTTGGTGGGAGCCAGATATTCAATTCTTCAGTCTCCTTGGCAGCCAGTGCACACTCATATCTGTCCATCAGACTCAAGAGATGGACTGTGAATAGGAAGATAGGAATTTAAAGAAGCAGGACCCACGTGGAATCCTTTTAGGAAGTGGTAGTGGTAATCACATCCAGTTTCCAGGCGCAGTGGTAGCTAAGGTTCCAGCAGAAGCATCCAGGGCTGGAATTCACAATATCTGTGCTTGGCAGAGGTACCAAGTTGTCTCCTTGGGGCCAGTTCTGTTGTATGGTTTTGTACATTCTTCTGGGTTGCACAGCCTGGACACTCTGTGACCTATCCAATATTCTTTAGAATATGTCTTCAACTATAGAATCTAGTTTATATTTGTTACAACTAAGAACCTTGCCTATTACACCTCTAATTACCAGCCCCCCTCCCTTTTCCCCAACAGCTTGGAATTCACTAAAAAAAGAACAAAAATTCTAAATGATATGCTTGGTTTCTCCAGCCATTTCACTATCCACCTGGCCATTGACCTTATTCCCTGCCACACACAGACAGTAGAAGCCTGAGTGTTGGTGAAGGTCTAAAGAGTAGTAGTGCTTAGCAAGTCCCCTTGGGTCTGAAGTGTTCCACTGATCTTGTCCACGCCTAGATTGGTTTCTCTGAGCCCCTAACTGAATCAGTCTCAATACATTTTCTCCACCAACTGAGATTCTTCACCAAGATGTTTAATAGCTAAGGCTTTGCTGGTAGAGCAGCATTGTTCTACAAATCTCTAAATTGGAGACCTAAAGGGACAGATTTGGGCAATGATTTCACTTGAGGAGCATGCAAGACTTGCTCATTCCCACACATCTCTCTAGAAAGAAAACTCACTGTGTTGGCCTCATTAGCAACTGCTGTACAGATCTGCTGCCAAGGAAACTACATCCTTTTTGATACTCAAAGCAAGAGCTTAATCAAAAATGGAAACAGAAAGGAAGTTCTAAAACAAACAGCTTGATTTTTCCTTGCATCATAATCTCAGCAGGCCCATTATATTGGCAGGTCAGCTTACTCATGCAATCACACACACAATGAACAGGAGGTTGTAAGCAGGGCAGGATCAGGGTGGGGTGGAGTCCATTAATGCAGCACTTTGCTGTTTTCAAAGGAGAGGTGAGCCCCTCCTCAGCTGGGATGACCCAGGGTCCACCAGACGTGGAGCTCCATCCGGAGGTGGACATCCAAAGGATGCCCTGAGCATCCTGGAGAGTGCCAGGATACAGTTCCCCAGACAGCCACACTGCTATATTAAGAAAGCTTCTCAATGTTTCCATGTCCTTTTTTTTTTATCATCTCCCTTTGAATTTTCCACAACAAAATTTAAATTAATTCAAGGCTCCAAGTGTAATAATGGACTATGCTTCTTAGCCTAGTTTACTTATGAAACCAGTTTCTCTCTCCTGGCGTCCTACCAAGGCATTTTCATGACCAAGGGAAATGGTGCAGTGTGGAAAGGACCTGCACATGGAGTGAACCTGAGGCAGTATTGGTTCTACCATTTTCTGGCTCTGGGTCTTGGGGTAAGCCACTCTCCAAGCCTGAATACTTTTCTTGTAAAATAGGAATCTCAGTACACACCACACGAGTGATGTGGGAATGTGCCTGGTACATAACACATTTGTCACGGGATGTCAAACATATTTTTCAGAACCTGTTGTTGCAGAATCCATGGCCAGTGCTATTCCAAAGCACAGAGTCCTAGAAAGCAATTGCAGGGGGATGAGAAAGCATTAGGAATATATTAGCTGAATGGCTTCCTTTCTCACCTCTCTCTTCAGCTATGGTAGACAAGATTCTGTCAGCATCTGGGTCCCCACATAAACAGCTGTCTACATGAAACAAAGCAGGAGGCCCATATTAAATAATTAAGATAGAATACGTTAATTACACCATGGTAAGTAACTATCATATAAAATATGACCATTATATGATTATTACTTTTACTACATTATTCATGCTGACATAAATGTAACAGCCCACTAGTCATTGGTGTCATACTATTTTTATAGAGAAGGAAAATGGAGCTCAAAGCATTTAATGGCCTAATGACCAAACCTCTAAAACACCAAAATAATGATTGGCAATGCATGAAAAGAGGCCAGCAGTTTTGCCAATAGGACAGCTTAATGACTGAGCTATGTTTTAATTGACTTCTCACTCCACTGATGCCTTCCTAGCCTATCAGCCTTATAACTGGGCAGAACAGGTTGCAACATATGGGAGTAGGAACAGAAGGTCACATGATAGGTTACGCTGGCCTAGAACATCAAACATGGCGGTCCAGTTCTACTATTTGAGCTTCATTTGTTTGATTCTGGAAAATAACTTTTAAGATTTATATCATTCCACACACAAAAAACCTCTGAGGTGTTAACTCATATCATTTAAGAGTAATTGTAGCAACTAATATCTCATATGAAGTGGGCAAGGTCTTAACTCGGTATAAACTTGTGAGAATGAAACCCAGAGACACTTTCCCAAGGACAAAATAGTTGGCATCAATATTAAGTTAAATGAATCAAAATTCTTCTTCTTTTCAGTGTATTAGACTACCTCTTATTAGCACTCGGGACCCATAAGAAGGTGGGTCTGGAAAGAGAAGGGAGATAGAAGGGTAAACTGGTAAAAATGTGTAAGATAAAGGTAAGTTTTCCACTTAATTCTCAAACACTTTCTAGAGCTACCAAGCTGGGTGGGCGTATCACTTGTCCTACTCCTCAGCTTCTTCCTCATGTGAGCCTGAAATGGGCAAGGCAAGATAAGAACAAAAAATATAAACTTTTGAAATTATCAGGAAGAGATTAAAATTTATCCCTTATAAGCTCTTAGAAAATACGTAGTACGCACATATGAAAATATCTCGATGGGACTGAATTTTAGACCCCTGTAGATGGCTGTTTAACTGGATGTGGTTATGGAGTGAATCATTCACATATCTACACGTTTATTGATTGCCTTCTGTATACAACGTAGAGGCTGAGATGATTATTTCCAGACTTTTGCTAATGTATTTTGATTTTCGCACCTCCTTCGACAGCAATGACAATCACCATTATTTTGCCATTTCTGTCTATTTCTGCTAACTTTTCAATTGATACGAGAAATTCAAAGTTGAAGTAAGATATGTAAGAGTCTCCACCAGAAGTCTCTCACTGGATGCCAAGGAGGACCAATTTCACACTGGTACTCCCGCTACACTCAGGATTCCTATAAAGATCACATGGAATAATGCATATGAAATACTTTGCAGCAAAGGCTTATATGTGTATATCAGATGTACTTTTCTAAGTTAGTAATGTAATGGAAAATGACTTGAGAGCTGATCTTGACACCATGCTCACATTTTTTTCAGAGAAGTTCATTGAGGTTTTATTTTACAGTAACTATCAAAAATTCACTGGTAGCTTGATCATTTTCCATTTTACTTTATACTCACCATTTAAATCAGTACTTAAAGTACTAATGACTCATTTAATTTATTATTATGGAAATTTTCTAAAAGCTGCAAAAGAAGACAGAACATTATCACAAACCTCCATGTTCCCATGAACCAGTTTTAACTGTTTCCAACATGTGGCCAAGTTTGTTTTTACTGCCACCCACTTTCCCCTCAACATACACAGTGGATTTTTACAAGCAAACATTAAACATCATACCATTTCATTCTTAAATATTTCAATGTATGTCTCTAAAATATATAAGGACTATTTCTCCATGTGTTTATTTTTAACACAACCACAATAGACAAAGACATTTAAAAGAAGCCTTCGGGAGACAATTTCCTATTAGGGAAGAATATTGTGCCATGTGTTCTACTCAAGAATATTCCATGACTCCCTCATGCCCTCAGGATGAAATCTCAACCCTACGATCATCCTCTAATCAAAATGTCCCATAGTCCTTCCATTGTCTGGGCACATTTGTTCACACTATTTGATCCATCTTGATGCCAGGCCTCCTGCTGCCTTTCCATCTTGACCTTACCCATTTGCAAGGACCTGTCCCATCCAGCCTCTTGACTTGCACACATCATTGCAGCCTCTGATGATTATTTCTTTCTTTAAGTCCTTGTTGCGTTTCTCTACTATTAGAAGGCAGTATGATAGGGATTAAAAGCATGTGTTCTGGAGTCTGACAAATCTGGGTCTGGGAATTTCTCCACGACTTGCTTACTAGCTAAATGCCCTTGGGAAAGTCCTCCATAATCCTCATGTTCTTAGGTGCTAATAGGTACAATTTATATTGTAGTTAAGGAGATTAATTAAATATATATGTATCAAATAATAATATTAATTAATTAAATGTGTGTATACACTATTATAAACATATATGTGTATGCATAACACACTCATATATATAGTACATATGCTTACTCACACATACACACATCACACATACCTTCCCACGTTGTTTAGCACAGAAAACAATGGAGGTAGTGTTATTATTGTTGTTGTTACTATCCGTATTCAATATCATGTCCTGCCTTTTAATATCTAGTTTATTGTTATCTTTCACTACTTAACTCTTGGATGGTTAGTTACTTTTCTTTGTATTTACTTCTAAACATCAACTTCCTGAGGTCAGAGCCAACTTTGGTTCTCCTGTAGCAGCTGGCTTCACAGAGGAGATTCTCAAAGTTGTTCTGGAAGACAGCCAGCCAATGCACAGAGAGATAGAGAGACTCTGTGTTCCGCCTCCTCCTCAAACCCCCCAGGATGTTGTGTTAAATAGAAGAAACGCTCCCTTCTCTTCAGGCTCCCTGCCAGGCTTGCTACTTGTGTGTGCTACAGGGCCCCTTGAAAGTGGATCCGTAGATCTCTCCAAAGGGAAAAACCTTTTATGTGGAAAAACAGGTGATGGGACAACTGAAAGCAGTCATTTCTAACTGAAGTGAGTTTCCAGACAGCTGATCCTACCACAGGGCTGGCCGCCTTTATCCTGGAAATGTCATCCTTCTTTAGTCTGAAAATATCATGCTATAGAGAACACCTTAGCACTGCCTTTAGGAGGAGACAGAGCCAACATCGTATGGCAGTTTACTGTCAACCAAAGGACAATGCTTTTTTCTCAGATTTAATAAAATGGGAAGGGGGCTGAGCAGGCTGCTCCAGAGAAAGGGTATGCGACACCCTTCCTGCCATTCCATTGTGGCTTCTTTAATAAATTGTTGAAAGAGGGTCTTTGTCCTCCAAACACTGGTCTTACTTGGGCACATTCATTTTTTCACTTTCAGATGTGTGAATTCTTGGAATATGAGTGTGGCCTCCCTTTTAAACCTGTACCCATAGGTTCTGTGAAGGAGATGTAGGGCCCTTTACCTCACAATATCAATATCTATGTCACCTTTTCATGGCCTAATATTACACTAAGTAAAGATGTAGTTCAGTTAACCAATGCTTTTTAGAAAATAAATTCCTTCCGAAACGCAAAGATTATCTTTCTTACTGGGAAGCATTTCTTGCCGTGAATTACATAGTCAGATTTCTCTGTATTCATTACCTGGCCGAGAACAGAAAAGGACAATTTCATTGTGAAGGGGGAAGTAATTTTTGGCATATGGATCAATTCTAGTAAGGGCCAGTCTGAGAAGAGTGTTGATTTGATAGAATTTGTGTAGCTAAAAGATCGTACTACAGATTGCTGGTGAGTGTGGGTGGAGGGGGGAGTTCAAGAGGGATTGAAAAGCACAGGGGATGTTGAGAGGGTGTCAGAGAAAGAAGTGCAAAGTATGAAGGATAAACTTCTTCCATTTGGAAATTTTGCTAGTACTGCAATAAGAGTAGTGGTTTCGAGCACGAGATCTGGAGACAAATGACCTGTGAACTAATCCTGGCCACCCTACTCACCAGCTCTGTGACTTTAGACAGTTTCCTTAGCTTCCCTAAGCTTCAGTTTCCTTATCTGTAAAATGAGGAAGAAAACATGTTCACTGCTCACAGGGCTGTGTTGAGGATTAAAGGAGATAACACATATTAGACATTTAACACAGTGTCTGGCACACATTATGTACCTGCTAATATTAAAGATCATTAAATATATTTTTCCTAAAAGCAGAGAAATAATTATCACTATCAGAACTTCTTCTGGTTTGTAAACTGCCCATCATATGTGATCTTACTGTCTGAGTTTCTCTTTTAAGAATCAGTATTAAGAAATCTATGCCTAATAAAAATTTTGCACTTATCTGATTAATATCTCTAAGCTAATACTTAATGGACCATTCAGTACTTTATGGAAACTGTTCTAGGAATATATATAATATATATATATATTACATGTATTCACACATTTAATCTTCACCATAGACCATTTTCCAGGTGAGGAAGGCAAGGCACAGAGAAATTAAGGAACTTAGGCACAGTCCCCCGGCTATTATGGTGGAAGCAGTATTTGACCTAGAGTGGTGAGATTCCAGAGACTTTATTCTTAACATTATAAGGACTGGAAAGATGTAGCAAGTGAGAAGCAGCATTGAAGCCCAAATCAATTTTCTTTATCTCTTCCCAAATAGTACTCTTTCGTCACTAGCTTACATCTTTCCTCTATGAAGGCTGCTCAGCTTACTGTGGAAGGAAGTATTCAGAGAGTTCAGATATCTGGGCTCCAGCCCAGTCTACCACTTAATACCCATGTGACTTACGGTAGGGACTGAATAGTGATTTAGGACTCTAAGCTTTAGTTTTATCATATGCTGCTTGATGATGGTAATTGGTCCATAGAATAGCATTTTGGGTTATTGCAAACATTAAATGAAATAGTTAGTGGAAAATTACTTTGAAAACTGGAAAACACTAAATAGCAGCAAGATATTATCCCTATTATTACCAACATTTGCATCCTTTCTTTGAATATATATTCTGCCAGTAGTCTATAGTCACAAATTTGATTGATAATAATTATCTCAAGCTTTTTTTTTTTTAACTACCGAGTTGCAGACCCCAACCTTCAAGAATCTGATCCAGCTGGTGTGGAATGGGCTTGTGGAATGCAATTTCTAAACTTTCTGGTATTTCTGATTAAACAGGCTTACAAACTTCCATTCTACGTTACAAAGTGTCATTGTGGATCATAGACTCTCTTGAGTATTTCCCATCTATATTTTCTTGAGCCTGAGATTTATCTTCAGTAAGCCTGAATTCCTTAAAAAAGTTAAATTTTCTCAGGTTTGCCTTGTAAAATTTGTGGAACTTAGATCAGGCCTGGGTAGAACAGTTAATTGAATTATATTTATTGACTTGATGGAAACCTGTTGTAGGCAGATCCACTGCATACCCATGTAAAATAATTTTGAAAACAAACAGAATTAAAGTTGCAAAGAGAACTCTTTATTGACACTGAGGAATTATCTTCCTGAATGGCACCCCCAAGGCATGGGCATAGATTAAATAACCTTTTAAGGCGATGACCCTTTAGAAAGGTTAGTCTTGATTCAAAGGCCAAATCTAGACAAACTAATCATTTTTTGGAAAATAAAATAGCTGAATCCAGCCAGCGAACTGAATATTTAGTGAACTATCCTTTAAGTGAAGTACTATTCTTAGAGTTTCATTAGGAGTTTAAAATGTGACCCAGTGTTTTACTGAGGTGCAGTATCATGGACCACAGACTCTACAACCAAGCCGTGGACTGAATCCTAGGATCACATGATTTAACAGTTGTATAGACATTAGTAAAGTTCCTTCTTTCTCACAACCTATGTTTTCTCATCTGTGCAACTGAGCACAGAATTAAATGAGGTAACTGACACATGCAAAGCACATGCTCTGGCATACGGTGAGCATAGGATAAATGAGAGAACTATTGTTTTTAGACATAACTACTCCACCCATAACTGTTTTCTCCATTTCTCCTGATGGTTGGAAGAAATTAATGCAGTTGCTGAAGCAGTGGAAGAGTGCATAAAGCACTGAGAAAGGCTAACTTCATACATGTGATTTAATTCCAGAATGTGTTCCTGAAAATCCTTCGACTTCTTTGTGAATATCTGTTGACTCTCTGCTTAAAAACAAGGTGCATAACACTTCTTGTAGCATTTTACCTGCTTGTTTTAGAAGGAGACATTGATAAATTGGATAGGATCCAAAAATGATAAAAGGATTAGAGGATATGACCTACAGAGAAAGATTATTAAAAGAACTTCATACATCCTGCCTGGAGCAATGATGACAGTGGGTGGGGGATATGATAACTGAACATAAATACTAGGAATAGGTAAGGAATAAGGAAAGGAATTATTTCAGGTGATTAGAGCAGGGGCAAACAAGGATTGATGGCCTTAAACCAGAAAAGGAAGCGCTTGTGTGAAGTATTCTTAGAAGAAAAAATTCAACAGAGAGGTCAATTAACACCTTGAATATTTCATCAGAAAGGTGATTCTATGCAGCTCCTTAGATGGTACCTCTAAGGGCTGATTCTTCCATAGAGCCAAACCTGAGAGATAGGAAAGGAAGGTGTGCCCTCGCTGCCTGTGGTTTTGCTTTGGGGCCTAAACCTTTAGGCAATGTGCAGCTCTTCAATCAAGAGGACCTATGTTCGTTTCTTCTCCATTTTTTTTTTCTTCTTTTCATAGTGGATTGAGTAGACTGATGACATCCAAAATGGTATGTCCTCTTCTTAAATCCCAAAACCTGTGAATGTGACCTTATTTGGAAAAAGGGTCTTTACTGGTATAATTAAATTCAGGATGTTGAGATGGGAAGATTATCCTGTACCATACGGGTGTGCTCTAAACCCAATTGCAAGTGCCCCTATAAGATACAGAAGAGATCACACAGTGACACAGGAAGAAGAGGTGGAAATGTGACCAGGGAAGTAGAGATCAGAGTGAAGTAGCCAAGGAAGCTAAGGATTGCTGGCAGCAACCAGAGCTGGAAGGGGCAAGGAAAGATTGCCCCGCTAGAACATTTAGAGGGATAGTGCCCTGCCAATACCTTGATTTCAATCTTCTGGCCTCCAGAAAAGTGAGAGAATAAATTTATCTTGTTTTAAGCCACCACACTCATAATAATTTGTTGTGAAAGCCCTAGGAAACTAATAGAACCAATATGACGGTTGATTTTTTTATATAGAAGTCTCAGTACTTCTCAACATCAGCAACAAAAAAAAAGCTGATAATTAACGCATGGAAAAGAGTTTATATGGTTACTTGTGGTTCAAATATTGGGATTCAGTGAGGTGTGCCTTTAAGTTACTGGCTCACTATGGGAAATGGAGCTTGAGAAATGTTGGGGCTGAGTGGAGTCCTGCAATGCTGACCTCATCAGAGTCTGGCCACAGAAGCCCACTAAAGCAGTGAACACAGTGTCCAGAACAAGGGCTGAAGCCCCACTGTCATAAAATGCTCAAGATACGCGTAAGAAGGAGGATGAGGAATAAAGTCAACAGGGTATTCACTAAGTGCTGGGTTCTGGGTTAGATGCTTTATATAAACTTTAACAGTAGAAGCTACCATTTATCAAATATTTGGAGCATCCTAGCCAAATTACACAAACTATATACACTTATGACCTATGCGCATGGTATGTTATTTGGTCCTACTGTATAATTAATGCAATTAGTATTACCTCTATTTGCTGGTGTGTAAAATAAGGTTTAGAGAAGTAAGTAATTTGCCTAAATTTTCACATAAATAAGTAAAAGATTTCAGAATTGAACCAGATCTGTCTGATTCCATAGAATATGCAATTCTGCCTAAGGTCACATGGGTAGACAGAGTCAAAAATGGAATTCACCCTTTATTCCTGCTGTTTGCAAAGGCTGTGCTCTTTCCTCAGCAACTTCACTTCAAATTATAAAACAGTGATGAGAGACAATGGAAATGTCGTGATGGGTGATACAAATTTATATTCTGTAATCAAGACCAGGATGCTGCCTGGAGAAGGATATAAGCTCTACGCCAGACGTGGTAGCTACAGGCACAAGAAGGGCACTTAAGTGTGGATGCTGAAGAAAGGCCTCTGCTGATGGATCTCTGAACAGAGAGGCAGAGTTAGAGACCATCATAGTGGCCACTGAGTTCAGGGCCTTAGGTTCCTAGGTGCACTACTGTCTCCAACACACGGTGAGACTCTTTAGATACCTGATTCTTACTTATGCAGCCTTTGAGGACTACAGTCTTCATCATGCTTCTCTTTTGTCCTAGCATGCTGCTAAGGCAGCACCTGCCATGCCACTGGCTACCATGTGGAGTGTTTTTAGGTTATCCCAGAATGAAACAAAACTCATATGGCAAATCTACTAACACTAGAAAGGAGAGACACAGAATTCACGCCAACAAACTACTGGTTTGTGATTATCTTTTCACTTATGGGCTTAAAGCCAGGCAATAGGAGTGTACATTGTAGGCTCACTGCTCTGAATGGAAATTGCAGGCTATGTGACTGTCCAATAAATGGCATGCAGCTGTCAAAAGAGTGAATTCTCCCAATCAGTGCTTTGATGGCTCAAAGAAGGACTGGTGTGGACAGTGAGATTAGATCACTGGGATTCAATCCTGGCTCTGTCACTTCATACTTGCGGGCTGACTTTAGGTAAATTGTTTAATTTTTCTGTTTCTAAAATTTCTCATCTGCAAAATATAAATTGTAAAAAAAAATCATCTGAATCTGGAAATGTTGGTAAGATTGAGATGCTGTACATAGTGAAGGTAGCACCTCACCCTGCAGATGGCAGCTGCATGGTTGATGGTGGCAGTAGATGGAGTTGTTGTATCACAAGTGCCCCTTCTGGGAAGCCTGTCTCCATTCCACAACTACTGCAGAGGCCTCAAAGAAGACGAATGCATGACCTCTGCCTCAGGGAGTTCATTATCCCAAACCACAAATCTCTAACCTTAGCTTGTTTTCCTGAAATCTGTATTATTAAGCCATTCAAACACCATTTTTTACTCACGTTAGAGCAGATTATATTTTAGATCAATCATCAGAGGACCAAAAATGTCAAATTATTTTCAGATCATGATGAGGAGGGTAGGTCACATTTATAAGCTTCCCTTCCTGTGATCAACAACTTGTTTCACAGTTGGCTCATGAGGCTTAGAGAGACAATATGTGGCCATGAGTTATGATATATCTGGAGGTGAAAGTCCTGCTTTTGCGTCCTTCTCAAAGGGACCTACAAAAGGAACGGGCCTCAGGTACTGGCACCTGCTCAGAAGGGCAGCTGGTCAGGCTTGAGTCGGACCTGGAGGCTCATCTGGTCCTGATACCCACACAGCTTTCCTCTCAGGAAGCTATCAGGCCTGCACATGAAAACCTTGTGATGTGGAAATGCACAGCGGGACATGGGACCCCGCTCTTGTTTTGGGCAGTTCTGTGAGAAACTTAAAGTGACACAAATGTCATCTCCTCAAATGCTACCAGTCAGCCTCAGCCTATGGCTTTCTCGTCTTCACACATTCGAAGCCACCCATTCACGTCTTTCTTGGGGATCCTTTCTCCTGATTGTAACTTCGCACTTCTTTCTTTGGGTCTTCGCAAGAAGAAAAAGCTGAAAACTTTTTCAAAAACTTTTTCAAACAGAAAAGTTGTTTAGTTCTTCTGGCATTTGGGGCTCTCCATTCTGACCATGTAGCAGTTTGTCATTTAGAGTGTGGCATGAAGAAGTAAGCTCCATGCATCCAAGTGTGTTTTGACCATGAGGCACGAGGATTAACCCCTTTTCTAAAGCATTCCATTTCTGTTAATGAGTGCATGATCAAAATTTTGAAATTTGAGTTTCAAAGTTTCAGAAGTTATTATTTTCTCATATTCTAGGAACAATGAATTATTTCTCATCTTGCCTCATTCTTACTCCATGTATAGCTCTCAACTGGCATTCCTACAAACTCAAAAGCAAACTTTATTTAGCACAATGTTATAGCACTGGTTGTCTTTGCTGGTGTATTGTAATAAAAACCATTACTAGATTCGAAGCCTCTTCTGTTGAGGTGTTCAGATAAGATTCAGAAATACTCACTGAGGACGTGTTATACATGTGCTAGGCACACTCATATATACTACCTTATATTCCCCTCACTATAACAAAGAAAACTGGGCCTCTGATATGTTAAATGTCTGCATCACACTGTAAGCAAGACACAGAGCCAGGACCTGAATGTGTGTCTTCTGTTTCAATCACAGTGCCTTTTCTTCATTTATTTTTAATTTTCTTTAATTTTGAAACATTTTGAACAGAAAAATACAGATAGCAACATACTATGTACTTGTGTCCTAAAAAGCCAAATTTGTCAAATCATAATATCTTGCCACATTTGCTTCAGCTATAAAATATTTAGAACTGTTAACTTTTAGGGGGGAAATATATTGCTAAACAATTTAAATAATTGTTATTGATTTATCAAAATTTTCTAATTCTTCTTGAGTCAGTTTGGTTTATTCATATGTTTTCAGAAAACTATTCATTTCATTTAAGTTTTTAAATTCAGGTACATAATGTAACATTCTCTTAATATTTTCAAATTTTCTGTGCTCTATGTAGTTATGTTCCACTTATTTATATCAATATTGTGTACATGTACCTTGTTTTCCTTTTCTCTCACTTCATCATTCTTGTTAAAGATTTTTGTAGTTCTAAAAATTTTCCCAAGTAAGAGTGTTGGAGTTTGTTGATATGTTCTATTGCTTCTTAGATTTCTATTTAATTATTTCTCTCTCTATCTCACTGCCCTTTCACTGTTCTTAGTTAAATGAATTAATCGTTTAAGTGATTTATTTATACTCATTAATTTTAGCAGATATGTTGAACTTATTGTCCTTCATTTCAAAGTGTTCTGTAATTTTCACTTCCTTTTTATCCCACAAGTTATTTAGGAATTCATTTTTAAGTATCCAAATACATGCTTTGTCCAAAGTGCACTTTTTGTTTATTTATAATTAAGTTGCCTTTTGAACAGAGGATGTAATTTGCATGCTATTGATCCTTTGAAAAATTGTAGCCTTTTGTGACTGAGTAGTTGGTCAATGAGCTCAAGTGTTCTATGCATACACGTGATCTGTCACTTGCAGATACATGCACACATACATATCTATCACATTATTTGCTGATTTTTTAACTTTATTTTTCAAATTAATGTATTATAAATTCGATTCTTCTGGTGTTCAAGTCTGTGAATTTAAACAACGTATAGATTTGTATAGCCACCACCACATTCAGGATACAGAATAGCTGTATCACTCCAAAAACTCCTCTGTATATCCCTTTGTAGTCATATCTTCTCCAAATCTGTAACTCCTGGTAGCCACTCCTCTGTTCTCCATCACTATAGTCTTTTCTGTTTGAGAATGTTACATAATTGGAAATATACTGTATGCAACCTTTTGAGATTGGCTTATTTTATTCAACATGATGCCGTTGATGTGTTCAAGCTGTTAATTATATCAATAGTTTATGCTTTTTGAGTGATGATACCACAGTTCCTTGTCCATTAACTGATTGAAGGACATTTGAGTTGTTTTCAGCTTTTGGTGATTATGAATAATGCTGCTATAAACATTCATGCCCTGTTTTTATTTCTCTAGGTTAAATACCTCAGAATGGATACCTAGATCATATGGTAAAGTATATACTTAGCTTTAAAGAAACTGCCAAATTCTTTTCCAGAGTTGCATTTCTATCAGTGCCGTATGACAGCTGCCAGATTCTTTATATCTTCTCCCATTCTTGGTATTGTCAGTGTTTTTCATTTAAGTTATTCTAATAGATGTGCAGTGGTATCTCATCATGGCATTAACTTACATTTCTCTAACAACTACTGATGTTGATCTTTCCATGTGGCTACTTTTCTTTTGCATATACTCCTTGGTGAAAGGTCTCTTCAAGACTTTTACCTTGTTTTTATTTGGGTTGTTTGTTTTCTTACTTCAAGTTTTGAGAGTTCCTTATATAGTCTGGGTACAAGTCATTTTTGCATATGAGCTTTCCAAATATTTTCTCCTAGTCTTTAATTTGATTTGTTATTCTCTTATCTGTATTTTTCTCAAAGCAAAAGTTTTAAATTTAATGAAATCCATTTTATCATTTTTTGTCTTTTATGGAACATGCTTTTAGTTCCATGTTTAAGATTTTTTGCCTATCTCCAGGTTGTAAAGATTTTCTCCTTAACTCCTCTTTCATATAATTTATCATAACATTTTCTCTCTGTCCTGCATGCTGAATGTTGTCCTCAGTGCAATTTTCCAAACCACTGATTTTCTCTTTTACTTTGTCTAATCTACTCTTATCACATCAGTTGCATTTTTATTTAAATGACTATATTTTTCATTTCCAAACCTATGAATTGATTCTTTTTCCTATAACTCTGGTCTTATTTTCTTTCCGTCTTTGTGTTTTCATAATTTTTTCAAATAATGGTATGTTGTCATTACATTTTGATCATCTTCAACATACTAAAAGCAGACAAATATCAGACAAAAAACTTAAGTGTTTGTCATCAGTAAAATGCATTTAATCTGGAATAAATATTTTTGTAATGCTAATTTTGCTGGCTGGTATGCTAACTCTTTGAATTTTTAATGTGTTTTTGGAATTTTGATTCTATGCTCATTTTGAGTAGAAGTTGTTGGTTTGTTTGAGATCTATTTTGCCTTGTATGATCATTCCCTGACAAGAAGTTTGTGATTATTTCAGTGCATTTACACCTTAAGCTCCTTACCCAAAATTAGGTATTTTCCAGGTATTTCAGTGATTTTGCTCTGCAGGAGTGTTGGTTATGTTGCACATTTAGCCACAGAACCAAAGATAAACTCACTTCAGTTCAGCATTATGAGGCTGTTACTCTCTTCCACTTTCCTAGTCTTATAGCTTTCAGCAAAAGAATAATTCCATTAAGCAATTTGGAAATTAATTTTTTAATCTTCCTGTAAGGAAAGAAATATCAACATGTCCCTAGCTCCCAGCATTAAGAAGGTACCCAGGCCTGATCCTGAGTGGAGTATTTTTAGTCCCTTTTACACCATGGTAGCTGAGCTCCTGGACATCATAGTTTTTTTCTGTCATCAGAACCATCAGGCCTGAAAGGATATTTGAATAATAGCTTTTCATTTTTATTCTCATGGATTCTCTCTTTTTGTAGGTTCACTACCATTGCCTGCGTATGGAGTTAAGGAGGACTGACAAAGAGTGAACTTGAGGAGCCATCGTGAATGGCTCCTTCCACACAATCCTAATAGAGTTCAGAACGAAACTGGTTTGAGGAAATGTTTCACCTGTGATTGCTTACTGGGCCATTCAGTTTAGACATTCCAGAACAATGTCCTCAACCACCACATAGAATATTGATCCATGTTGACTATTGCTGGTATCAGTTCTTGCATCACTTCCTTTCTAGTAAAGCAAAACCTCTTGCTTCCTTCCCACGACCCCCCTCTTCCTGACTCACTCACATATTTTAATTGTCTTGCATTTGGGGAGAGTAACATTCCTGTGCAACATTCCATTGCTGACAGAAAGGCTGACAAAGCAGCTGATATAGTGGCTAATACTTTGAGCAGCTTCTAAACAATATCATTTTGCTGCCCTTCTGCTTTCAGCAAAATTATAGGGTGCTTTCTTCTTTGTGGAACAATGGAGCTCAGCTCCCATGCCAGAGGTCCTGAACAGATTCCACACCAACCTCCGGAGCCTCAGCATTAATGCAATTATCATTGAAGATGTCAATTCAGGCACTCACAGCTTCACTATATTTGTACATCTTGACATGCCAGGTGAATGAAGAATGGAGTTATAAACCCTCCTCTGGATATATAATGTATGTGTGTGTGTATAAAAAAACCAAATATATATATATATAATATATATGTATATATATGCATAAAATACGTGTGTGTATAATCTCCTGCTAATTTGAAATGCATCCTGAGTAAATAAGAGCAATATTTATAGAAATGCATGGTGACAGATCAGCTGTGAATCTGAACTAGGGGCTGATAAATTCTCATTACTTTCGTCTACCTGACAAATGAAATGACCTGCTAAGCAGCTGCTCAAAATTCAATCAGATACCTGCAAATAGCAAGCATCCCATGTGAAAAATGGACAAGTTTGGTGAACATCTTGGACTAGAATCACACAAAACAGAGAACAAAGTAAAAGTTTCCTTTATCCCTTGAATCTGTGAGGCTATTGGAAATGGCAGTGGTTTTAGTTGCTGTCACCACTTTATGCCAATTCGAAGCGCTCTAATTTTCTTTCATTCTCCAACCATAGAGAAAGCAATCCCTGTCTTTCCCAAATTCTGAGATTCCTATTAATCCCTCTCCTAAATCCCTTCCTAATGTACAGGATTGAGATGTGCCTGCATATAGAGCAGCAATCTCTAATGCGGAATATACACATCCAAGGTGGAGGGACGTGATGATCTATTGAGGAGTGGGAGGAAATTATGAAAATTGCCTTTGCTATTTTGCCTTATTCTTTTTAGTCTATATTTGTGAATTTTTAAAATGTTTTTGACATATTAGTATAATGGTACACAATATCATTATAAACAATAAATATTATATAGACATATTATATATTATCACCTATAATAAGTGGTAAATATATAGCAATAAATATTATGTCATATTATTATATATAATATAAATATTGTGAGTGTATACTTACTTCTTTTAATGATATGAATGTGCAATCCAAAAAACTTAAAGAACACTGTCTAGAGCAGATCTAGTCAAACTTTAATATGCACACAATGCATCTGGGGATTTTATAAAATGCATATTGAGATTCAATAGGTCTGGGAGGGGCTTAGAGACTTTGCATTTCTAACAAACTCTGAGGTGATGCTGATGCTGCTAGTGCTTGGATCGCATTTAGAAGAGCAAAGCATAAGTGTGACTTACTAGCCTCCTGAAAGTATCCCCTTCCCCAAATATCTCTCTCTGGAAAGGTAGAGTTACTTGGAAACTCATCTTATGTTCAAACTTCTTTTTGGAGGGCAAAAGTATTGCTTTTTGTTTGTTTGCTTTGTTTTGTTTTGTTTTAATTCAAGTCTTCCTGGATCGGTAGAGATAGATAAGGTATATCAAGGTTAGGGTCCTCTGGAAACAAACTCTGAGACATATATTGGCACGCATCAAATTTATTGGGGAGTACTCTCAGGAGATACAGTTGTGGGGAATGTACATCCATCAGTCACTAGATATGACTCTGCGAAGAGAGTGTACCCTTGCGTGATGTGGTTCTCTTCAGCAGAAGGAAATTACAGTAGAGCTACTAAGATGAGGGCTTTCAAGATCCTAAACCCTAGCAACTGAGGAATTAGTGTCTCTGTCTTAAAGGGTAGAGATCTGGGCAGCACACCACAGCATCCACTATAATTTATGCTAATTAACCCCTTGTTAAACTCACATACACTTTGTATAATGAGATCCTCTGGGATTCTGATGGGCCTCCTTTACTATTGAAGTATAAGATAAAGTTGAGTGGGATGGATTAGAGCTCCCATTACTGCTGCTCTTAAGATGGTAACTGATACTTGTCAAAGTTGAGCCAAGTGATACCAAGAAGTTCCCAAGTGAATGACCTGGGTACCCGACACATTATTCTCTGACTGCATGGTGTAACAACACCATATCTATTCCTGATGATCAGGATCTATAATCCTTGCCTTGTATTCCTGCTGGATTCTTGGAACAAAGAAGCTGAAGTTAGGAGGTGGGAGCTATAGCTTAAAGTTTAATAGTATTCTTGCTTTTCTGCCTGTTAGAGGACTTCCCTTTCTGGGAACCAGGACCTTTAACTTTGCGAAGCCCTAAATATGGGGGATGGGGAGCACAAATTTCCCAAGTGAGTTACTGAAACTGATAGTAAGTGGGCCCCTCTTAGCTCTGCCTCTTGGATTCCAGACCTATGATACTACATATTGGGATCTGTGATGTGTCCTAGAAGATGGCACTTCTTCCTCATAGGGTATCATCACCACACTGGTGCCTCAGTTGCAACTTACTGTAACAGTCTGGCATCGTCTGGGTGGCATGGAATATGATAGGACCGGCAGATCCCATCCATGGTCGTGTGTGCACTGCCACACCTTCTTTGTTGTGAAGAGGCCCCTTTGATCTAATACAGTATTTTGCAGGATACAGTCCCTTGTATTAGAAACAACATAGGAAGCAAGTTCTGAAATATCACTGATGAATCAGGTCTGCCAGGCAAGAAAAGCAAGCCCATACTAGAATAGATTTCAATTCCGGTATTCCGGAGACCACTCTTATGAAAGACTAAAGGGTGGAGAATTGGGTAGAGGATGAAGATAACTTTGATGCATAAACAACAAAGGCATAAGGATAATTCTATGACAGCTCTTGACCTGGAATGGCCTTTCAGAATACTTCCACACGGAGACCAAAGGAGCCTGGGTTTTATATCCTCATGTAGACAGGTTATTGGATATGGAATATTCTTGGGAAGGGGTATGACCTTGGTCAAGATGACTCTCTTCAGGTCAAGGTAATTCCCATAGAGAAAGTCACCTGAGATCTATCAGCTGCTAATATTCTCACAACCTGGAAGAAAGAGGGTTTTACTCTTTAGAGAGGATGAGAGGATCAGAGCTGCATACCACAGTACCACAGCATTCACTACAATGTATACAGATATATTTGCTCCTTGTTCTTAAAAGTGAATTCTGATCAGCTTCTTTTCAATGAAAACAGGTAAGTTTTCAGCAAAAGTTGTCAGATATGTTGTTAATATAGGATATAATTGTAGAAAGCAAAACAACATGAGATCTCTGGAGGTAGAAATCACTAATAGAGAGATCGGTGCAATTCAGAGGAGAACATGTAGAAAGTACTGAAGACTCCAGTAGCTATTTCACAATTTGGCACCCACATGGTGATACTGCTTCCAAATCCCTGGAAGGATCATCTTTATGCATCAACTGGTGGCCCTGGGCTAGGTAGTGTGCATCCATGAGTGGACTTATAGCACTGTACAACACTGCAGAAGATGCCAAGAGAGAGTGACACCGAGTCTTACACAATCTAATGTCTACAATCTAGTGTTACAGATTGGACTCTGGTAAAAAAGGAACTAAGGACAACGTGTTGTCTCAGAGCAAAGGCTTCAGCACTATGTAGTTAGGAACACTGCCTGTATTAACCCAGTTCTCTGTCCAGTCTGGCCAGGTTCTCACTGGCTGTCAAGAAATCTTCATTAAGACACAATTACAGCTTAGCTTATGCCCTGTTCCTAGGAATTTCCGCAAAAATAAGATGCTTTCTATTTATCTTTCCTTAGTTCTTTGTTAGACATTCACACATGATCTCAAAGCAATTTCATGTAGCAGATATGATCTTTGCTTTTTTCAGACATATGGAGTAAGAAGTTACCCTGCATCTTTTCCTTTAACCTGCCATGTGATCTTGTTTACATGATACAGTCTCTCAGAGTCTTAGTTTTCTCATCCATAATGTGGTGAAAAAAGGATTCAAATAATGAAAATAAGGACTTAACAATACCAATGTCTGTCCTATAATTTGTATTTAATAATTTTCAACTATTATTTGACACCATTTTTAGCTTTAAAGTTTCTTTTTTAATGTACTAGGAGGCAAAATATACAATGTTGTTAAAATTGTGTGTCAACTGAGAATAAATGAATCCAGCAAAATCATGGGAATCAAGCACATGAGTATTTCTAAGCACATTTTATTATAATAATTTTGGCTGTTCATAAATATTATATTAACCTTTTACTTTTCTTTTCCTATATTTCAGGAAGCTGAAGTTTTCAGAGAGCTGACTGCCAGATAAGTGGGTCCTTTCCCTGCCTTACTCTCAGCACTGTCGCTGTGTAGAAGACATTTCACATTTCACATTTCAATTTCTTTATCCACAAACCTGAGGCCATCATCCTGACCTGCATCATCCAAAAGCAATTTCTATTAGCAAATTAATGACTGTTGAGGCAGCTATCAATGCATTCATATTAGATTGGGTTTCAATTGCCAAACAGAATGTGAACCATTCCAGGAAACCCCTTTGGGAACAAGAGTTTAAGCTTTTTCTCTTCCTGACTGCTAAGGAAAAGTACTGGTCAAAGAGAAGAGGGAAATGCAAGAGGGAGGAGAGGAGATAAAACAGTTCAAGGTTGTATTTCCCTGACCTCGTTCCTGCAGTGTCGGCCTCGCCCTTTATGACAAGGTCTGGGGAAGACGTAGTTTATGATGTGCTTCAAGTGTGATAAAGCAGCGGAGAGGGGAGCCCGGGAAGGGTTAGGTGTCCTTGAGGACCGGATGGGCTTGAGTACTCTGTGAGGATGGATGTTATTAAATTGAATTATTATTATTAGCACTTAGACAACGTGGAGAGGAAAAGGAGGAGAAAGGAAAGAGAGCTAAATTAAAACTGCGTACGGGTCACGTTGTGCGAGAATTCCGAGAGCTGCTGCTGACCTGTAAATAAGCAGGAACAACTCGGGGTGGGGCTGGTTATTGAGTCGGCACTCTAACTCCTTGAGGAGAGACTTTTACCAGGAGTTTTGTTCTGAAGGTTTGGAGGCAAGTCCATGCCTCTTCTGAGATTTCACTAAGAAACCAAGATATAACTAAACAGGATTGCTAAAGCCTGCTTTTTGAGTAAGTTCTGTTCCAGTCAAAATGGATTCCTCTCTTCTGGTCTCCCTATATTTGCCCATGTTATTCCACCTTCCATGCTTTTCTGATCTGATTCCTGTTCTCCCTACCTTTCATGGGCCAGTTTCGAAACTACAGTTATGATCTTTCTTGGTTGTAGTTGACATTCATGCAGCAGTTACCATGTGCCAGGCACTGTGCTCAACACTTAGCATTTATTACTCATTTTATCTTCACATTTGCCCTAGGAGGTCGATTTCATTGATCCTATTTCACATTTGAGGATCATGTCTTAGAGAGGTATAGTAGTTTGACCAGGGCTCACAGTAAGTATCAGAAATGGGACTCAATTCTGATTCTGTCTGACTCCAAATCTTGACTCCTAAATGCTACTGTTCTCCTTGAAGCCTGAGCAGCTAACGCTAATCTGCACTGATTTGCCAGTCCTACCAGCTGCTCTTCATTTCTGTTAATTCACCTTGGAGCACAAATCAAAGAAATGGGAGAAAGTGGGAGGGGTCATTGCTACCCCGAACAGAATTACTATCCTGAGGATTCTCTTGTGGCTGATTTTGATGAACAAAGAAAAAAAATTAATTAAACCACCAATGGAAGACAGCTTGAGTCAAGGAAAAACGTATTTCGTATAGATGAAAAAATGCTGAGCAATTTTCCCAGTAAAATACATGTCTGCCTATTTAGAACATCATTCATGTTCCATGGGGTGTGCACTGATGCTTACATGTCTGTTTTTATAGTATTTGATCTATCAGCAGCAATCAACTATTGAGATCCCTCTTCTTTGAAATACCATTTGTTTTCTTCAACTTCCACAATGGGAACACATTCTCCTCCTACCTAGGGTTTTCACTTACCTCATTAGCCTTTATCTCCCCAGGCTTCTCTGCCTCTTCTAGACCTATAAAGGTTGATATGCTCCGGGATCTTTCCTTGGTATCTTCCTCATCTCCATTCACTCTCCTGTGTGACCTAGATGACTATCTATTCTCATAACTTTACGTTGCATCTCTACAAAAATCTGCAAAAACTTCATCTCTATCCTGGGCTTTTCCTAAACTCTAGACTAGAATATCAACTGATATTTTAAAATTCTACATGAATTTCTAGTAGCCTTCTCAAACTTTACCTGGCCAAAACAGAAACAGACAACTCTTAGTTTTTAATTAAAACATTCTTTCCCAAACCTAGCTTTCCCCACCTTTGAAAAAAAAAAAAATACCACCATGTACTCCATTGTACCAGTCAAGAACCTAGGAGTTTTCCTTGTTACCTCTCTTTTGCTCAACTCACCATGTCTCCTATAATGAGTTTCACCAATTCTTCCCCTAAAACATTTCTCAAGTTGGTTTATTCCTCTAATTCTCCACTATCACCCTAATTCATGTATTAATAATCTCTTACCTGGACTCTCAAAATAAACATCTACTGGCCTCCTGCTTCTCCACATGTCCATGTTCAAGTTATTCTCCAAAAGGCAGCAGGTGGTCTTAAAAGAGTAAACCAGATCATGCTACTCATTTGCTCAAACTGTTCTCAGGATGTGCCAGCCCATTTGGGCAAATCTCAAATCCCTGACTCTGGCTCACAAAGCTCTCTGTGTGCTGACCCTCATCGCTAACCACTCCTCCCCCTCCCACTGGGGCTCTGTCATATTGGCCCTTTTTGTCTTCCTCACATAACCCAAGCTCATTGTTCCGTTAGGCCTTTCTCATATCTATCTCCCCTGCCTGGAATGCTCTCCCTCATGACCTTCACAAGGTTTATATGGCCTGTTAATCTATTATCATCTTAAATGTCACCTCTTAGACAAACTAAAGTAGCTTCCAAGTCACCGTGATATCACCCTATTTTATTTATCAGAACATCACATATCTTCATATACTCTTTTCATGTTTATTTTCTATCACTTCCCTTCTGACTAGAATGCTGATTTATGAAAACAAGCTTTGTTCATTTTCACAAAACTAGTGATTAGACAATGTCTAGTACATAGCAGACACTCAGAAAATTTTGTTGAGAGAACGATAAAAAAAATAAATGAAAGGAAAAAGGAACAGAAAAAGAATGATCATCTCCACCAACGCACTGAGTACTTATTATCCAAAGAATGAATTTAAAATTTGATATTAAAATGTAAATGCCGTGATGAAAGAGTCATGGAAATTTAGTGAGGCCAGGCAAATCATTAGAAGATGACAAATGAAGGTTGTGCCTTAAAAAAAAAAAAAGCTGTTTAAATAAAGGACATGAGGAAATAGCACTGTAATCAAAGTACCATTATATTCCTGAACAGAAATCCTCAAACTCGTCTGATATATTATTGTGGAAGGCACTTTGGCGATTAAGTAAAAAAGAAGAACAAAGTGATATCACTGTGAGAAGATACTATACAGAAAATCACTACACAAAATATATGGTTACAGTTTTTCTAACATAGATCACAAAAATGATACAGAAAAAAGTTAAAGTGTAGGGAGTGGGAGGCAGACAGAAGACTTTTCAAATGTTTTCATATTTTTCTCAGCAGAAGATACTACCACTCTGCAATCATTGAAGTAAGAAACCTGAGTGTTACACTTGACCATCTTCTCTTCCTTAAAATTCAAATCAAATCAATTACTAGGTCCTCTGTAACCTGAATAAAACTGAGTCACCTAAACAGTCCAGTCTCAGCACAGTTTTTCATTTAAAAAAAAAATTAGTCAATTTAAGTCTTTACTAAAATTTCTCAAACCACCCAAAAATACATGATAAAATATAAAAATCATAATGAATTTTTTATGCTTATTCTCTGTGTATGCATATGAGAGAGAGAAAGAGAGAGAGAGGACGAGAGAGATTTGTGAGAGTGTGTGTGTGTGTCACACACAGGGTACTTATCTCAAAATCTTTCATTCTTCTCTTTAAGGTTTCTCAAACTTTCTCTTCTCTTTTACCCAGTCTATGTTAACAAAATTAACATGTTTACCCAATCACATCTTTTTGTTTCTATTCTTCTACCAGTAGCTCTTCAGGCTACTCAATATAGATATAACTGAGCAGGTCTAAGATTTTCTCAGTTCTCCTTCTTACTCACATGCCAATAACAGCTATTCTATCTGTACTGCAACCCTACAGTCTAAATATAAACAGTCTCCCTTGTTACTATCATCTACATTTTAGCATCATATCTTTTCTGGCCTCTTGCAATTGCGTCTTAGTTTGTCTCCCCCACATCTTTCTTTGCAAAGAAATCCATGGAATATTTTTTGACATAAATCCATTCAAGACATTTTCTTGCTTAAAATTCTTAAATAACTTCCTCTTGCTATTAAAGAAAATTTCAAATGATTTCACACAGGCTGAAAAGCCCTGTACGATATGATACCTTCCTAGTTTTTAAGCCTTTTCTCGTGCCTTATAATACAACTCATCCTATTCTGTAACTGCATGAGCCTTCCATCAATCCTGGAATATTTTTATGCTCCCTGCTTCTGGACCTTCTCATAACTACTCTTTCTTACTATAGTGTTCCCCCTTCCCTTCTGCCAGCGAACTCTATTCATCTATCAGCTAGGTCAGCTAAAATATCCCTCAGAGAAGCTTAAATCCTCCCATCAAATGCACTTATAGTGTAATTGCCTTTTCCTCAAAGCCTTTATCACAATGATAATTCATTGCAAAGTATTCATGTAATTTTTGTACTCCTTTTTAGACTATAAGCTACATGAAAGCAGTGATATTACATGCTATTACACTGAAAGAGTTTAAGACACACACATCACTTGTTAAATAATTGAATAAATAAATAAATGCATAAATGAATCTTCCTGAGGTCTACTTCTTCAAAAGCCAGCATATGGCATTTTTCTGACTCTCATTGCTGATAAATTTGCCTTTCATAAGGATGAGGAAACTATAAGCTTCCATAACTGACTACGATAAACAAGAAACATTGTTCAGTAGAGTTACAGTGACAGGAACCTTAGGGAAATATGACTATGTCATCTTAGAGTTAACAACTTTGAGGGGAAAATATGGGCTATTAATAGTTAACCTAGCTCCCCTGATCTGCCTGGTAAGGGTACCAATACGCAATATGGACAGCATGGCTTACTATGTAGACTTTACCTGGCTGAATCAGTATTCAGACTCCTGCCTCCTTCTCTGTGCCTCTTATTTGTTATCAGTTGTGTTTCCAGCTACCTTCTTAGGGGCAGCAATGGTAACAAAATTTACTTTTATGTTCCTCATTTCCATGTTAATCTTATATGCTTCATAGCAGTGGTCACATTGGCTAATTTGTACATATGTTTTCCTGATGCTTGGTGTGTGCATTCATCTCCTGGAAGGGGAAAACACTAGCTGATTTTAAACATTCTTACTTCTCTCTGTATTTTCAATTCTTCCCTAGTAGAGTAGAGTGACTACAATGGGAATTATCTGATGAACTCATGTTATAAAGAACATGCAGCAAAGATAGAAAGAGAGACAGGCAAGCAAGTAGATATGTGAAAGAGTCCCTTGTATCTTTAGGAAGCTCACATGGAAAGTTAAAAACCAGAGGAGGTGAAAAGTAAGAAAAATATTGGGTTCAGGAAAATGGTGATTTTCACTCTGTGCAAAGCTGGAAGAAGAACATGGTTTAGGGTAGATAAGGTACTGTTAAAAAATGACAGCCAAGGCAGAATGATTCATTCATCTCTTATTTTACTTCCATTTTATCTATCAAGGAGAATGATCTCCAAACTGTAAAGCATAAAACAAAATGCATAAAGAGCAGATCATGAAGGAAGATAGATGCCAGGATCTTCAACTGGCATCTGACTGCTTTAAATGAGCTTAATCCTTGGAGTATTCACTGGATCCAAGCTGTCTTTTCCATCTGATACTTCTAATACTTGATAATTCTACTTCAGTACCTAATACTGTTTCTGCAACTCTGACCTGGGATGATGTCCCCAAATAATGCCCCTTGGAGCTTTTCTACGAGCCAAAACTTAAGAGACTGAATCTCTGATCCAATGAGTACTCTTTGAGAGTGCTTCTTGTTATTTTAATCTTATGCCATTTCTGTGCTCTGTCCACTTATGGGAATCCCCTTCAATTCAACCTACTGAGTGTCCATTACTTGTTTAAATTGCAGGTGAAGACTCAAGCATATCCTTCTAGGACACCATATTTAGCTTGCTCTGTTGAATGACTACAATTGACCTACCCTCCCCAACTATTTAGCATGTGTCCTGCCATGGCCTTTCCCTTGTTTATAATAATTAAGCTGCTTTGCTTCAACAGCCAATCTATATATAGACCCTAAATTATGCTCAGTCATATGCCAACTCCTAGGTCCGAGAACTATCATGTTTGTTAATACCTCCCAATGACACAAATAGGGAACAATTTTTCCTAAGGCCTTAAGAGGCAGGGGATCACTCTTCTTTGTGGAAATAAAGCCAGGGTTTATTTTGCTGTTTGTAAGTTTCATACTGACTTTAGAGACCTTGTAAAAGCAACCATCTTGAATGCTGCCCTTCAGCATAGGCCTTGTGAATTTTTTAAAAAATGTCCTTGAGAAACAAGACTACTGCCCTCTAGAGTCCCTGCTGAAACCTTAGTCCTCTCATACTCAACCTAGTCACATTTGAGCACAAGATCCAAACTACTTGAAGCCATAAGGGCATTTGCCTGCCTGTGTCACTTGTACGGAACAGGGAAAGCACTTCCTTACCCTTCATCAAAGAATCATTTACTATAGCTTGTCAGATATCACTGGAATTCTATGTTTTATTCATAAAAATCCACCTTAAAGCTATAAAAGATAAAGAACTATCATTCTGGGGCCAGCCCCATGGGTGGTTAAGTTTGGTGCACTCTCTTTCAGTAGCCCAGGTTCAGTTCCTTGATGTGGACCTACACCACTTGTCAGTGGCCATGCTGTGGTGGCAACCCACATAGAAAATAGAGGAAGATTGGCGCAGATGTTAGCTCAGGGTGAATCTTCCTCAAGCAAAAAGAGGAAGATTGGCAACAGACGTTAACTCTGGGCAAATCTTTCTCAGTAAAAAAAAAAAAAAATGCAAAAAAGAACTATCAGTCTATTTTTAAAAAAAGAAGTAACAGATATCGTGCGGTTGTTTTATGGCAGAACTTAGATTAAAATCTTAGTTTTATCCTTCTCAGTCTGGATTTTTTTTCTTTTACTCTATCACAATAATTTTTTGGTATACCAAAGCGTTATCTCTTTTTTTTAAAATGCATATGTTCCCGGGGATGTCTAATAGTATATTGTGTACTTAAAAATGGAGTCCCATGTCAAATAATTTTGGAAAAAAGATTAAATCTAGTAATGTGCTTTTTTTAATGAAGGGTTTTGCACAGCCTTTGATATGCTTATACAAATTGTGAATCTCTAAGAGTCAGATATATAACACACAATGCTTCTCAAACTCGTAGGGGAGCATAGGGTCTCTTTTTTGCCATAGATCATCTTGTATACCTTACTTTGGGAAAGGATGCCTGAATTCATTTAATGACATTAAGATTTTTCTGTGAATTTGTTCACACTTCCCAATGGGACAGGTGTCTGCAAACAGGAATGAGGAAGGGAGGTGAGGAAGAAACACTGTACAACTTAGCATCCTTCTGGGAGAAAGAAGCACAAGAGGAAGTTGGGCCAGTTCAAGCAGAGAGGGTGAAGAAAAGGGTATTTGAAGACAAATTTGACCTAGATTATATGATTGCTTAGAATATTTTCTGGGCTGTAAGTTACAAGTCACTTGAAAATTCAGTTTCAAAAGTCATTGTAAGCCAAGCAAATAGAAATTCGCTTACGTTACAAGACTGCCTATGAATATTCTGATGCCAGAGTAAGTTTCTTCAATCTTTTCAGGCTTTGCATCCCAGTGTCTTTGTAAGTGAAGAAAAGAGAACTTCACAAACAGATATTTGGATTTGGGCATCCCTTCAGGCGGAGTTAGGTCCCTATCTAATCACCCTAAAATAAAGCCTGCCAGGAGTCACATAGTCAATGTGCAAATATCTTCCAATTAGTTTTTACTAAAGTTAAAAAATTAGCCATTTTTTTTACAAAGACTAATTATATCTATCAATATCATATTAAAATTGCTTTGTTACTCTTGTCCTTTATCGTCTCTCTTCTCTTTGGGTTAAATTTTTTCTTGGTGAAGAATATACTTTAACATTTATTTTAATAGTGGTCTCTGCATGGTTAAACAAACAAATAAACTCTTATGTTTATTTGTATGAATGTGTTTATTTTAATGTGTGTTACATTGTGTGATAGTATGTATTTGTATGGTGAAAGTTATTTCCACTGAATACTGAAAACTGTTTTCTGTTTTTTTCTGGACATTCTTATTGCTGCTAAAATATTTGTTTTCAGGTTAATTGTCATTCCTCATTATCCATTATGTTTTTTCTCTGAAAGCTTTTAAGATTTTCTACTTAGTCTGGGTGTTTTAAAATTTCACTATAATGTAAAATCCTTCTTAGTATTCAGAGAAAACTTTTGATTTGACAATTAATTTTTTTTTTTTTTTAATTCTGGAAACTTTTAGCTCCTCTCTCTTCTAATGTAGTTCTTCTCTCATTTACTTCAATCTCATTTTCTGGAATTTCAAGTGAAGTTAATCTAGAATCTCTAAGTTCTGTTTCCCATGTTTTTCAACTGATTTTTCTGGATGAATACCTCAGTACTATTTTCCTATTTGTTAATTATTTCTTTGGCTTTATTCAGTCTACAATTTATCTTATTTACAACATTTTATTTAATTTTAATTTTCTATTTCAAAGATTTTTAGGTAGGGTTTTTCTTTTTTAAATGCGTACCAATTATTTTTCTTCATTGCTGCTTTCCTTTTGTCATAGTCTCTTGTGTGTGTTTCAGTGGATGTAGTTCTTCCCATTGTCTCTGAGTGTCGTAATCATATTTGTTTATAAAGCTTTGTTTTACTGTTCTATAACAATACTTTTCTCTGAAGTTCTGTTGATTTTGTATATTGTTGACTACCTCAGGATTAGGTTGACTTTACGTTTCTGTATTTCTATTGAAGATTTATTTTAGTTTTCTCTCTCTCTCTCTCAATCCCTCATTCCCTCCCTTTTCAGTTATCTTCCTCAATTGAGAGGTTCTGTGGCTGGATCTAATCTGTCCTAAAGCTCTAGTCTAGCTCTGAGTCTTAAAATGGCCATCTGGATCTCCTGTCTCATGGAGAATTCAGGGCTATCACCTACCTGTGCAGACGCAGCTAACAGATTTGTTCAATTCCTGGCCGTGAGTCTAAGCTACAAACTTAGAAATATTTGACAGAACTTTTCTCAGCTTCCTTTCTTCATGAGTGAGGGAGCCCACTCAAGGCACTACCTTAGGGCTCAGGGCCCCTACCTACATGAAAATTTTTCCTTCTCTTTCACCCAGGAATCCTGTTACTTCCTATACACACTCAGAACTCAGAACTTTAGCCCTACCTTTTGTAGTATTCTTTTGTCAACTTATGATTCACAAAGATATTTGTGTTGTTTATAATTTAGCTATATTTTCCTTTTAAAATATTTTGTTAGTCATTTCATGTTTGAAGCAGTGGAGATTTTTTGAAAAATGAACTTATGCTATCATTTCTATTGGAAAAGCCTAATTTCCAATTGTCAATTTTAGTATGCCCCATGCATAAATGTGGTTGGAGACTGAAGGATCACTAAAAACATAAAAAGAACTCAAAGGAAGAAAAAAATATTTACCTCACAGAGACAGATAATGTAGGGAACAAACAAAATTGATCAAATATCCCTCTCATTATTATCTTCAGATATACCAAGAACAAGATCCATGGACAAGACAAAAAAAGGAGTTCTATTTAAAATTTAAAGAAAAAGTTTCTGAAAAGTAAAGTATCATTTTTTATGAATCAACTAAACTTGGAACATAAGTCAGATTTTCCATAAAGTGTAACACAAAACCAGTGGAAATTAAAACTATAAGAGAATAGACAAAAGACAAACATAATCAACCCAGGACCTAGGCTATTGATATAGAATTTAGAGTGAATCTAAGAAATAGCTATATCAGAGAAATAATAACAGATATTTTATTTTCAATTTAAGGATATGGAACTCTGATTGAAAGGAGAATGTCTAGTGTCCTGCATCGTGAAAAATAATATACTCACCCTAAGGCAAATCATCATGATGTTTCAAAACAGAGAACATTGATAGAATTATTAGTCACACACAAAGTAACGATTTGTATGAATTATATTTTCAAAACAGCAAGAATGAATGCTAGAAATTAATTCTTTCAAAATTCTGAGTAAACATTATTTTCAACCTAGAATTCAGTAGCCAGCCAAACTATCAATTGAATGTGAGGACAAAATAAAAACAAGCAAGGTTAAGAAAACTTTACCTACCAGTTGCCCTTTTGTGAGAAGCAGCATGATGATGTGCTCTAGAAATACACAGTTAGTCAATCAAGAAATGTTAAGACATCATATCCAGGAGAGACTGTACTCATACCAGGAGCGCATGTAGGAGAATTCCTTTGACCATAATGAGAAAACATGCTTAGAGAGAGGGTTCAAGTCTACATTGAAGTAAGAGGATAGAGAGGTCTGGTAGGGAAGTCCTCAAGGGATAAGAAAGAGATAATGGAATATATAATATTATAGAGCATTTAGGCAAATTATAGGATTTGGGTTTACTGGATAGAGCAAGAGAGAAAAGGAAAGGTATATAGAAAACTGATGGAAAGCAAACTCCTGTAAAGAAAGGGAATGCAATAATAATATATTATTTGGCTCTGTAGTGAAGAATATTTACATAATTATTTTAATGTGAATATCACTACTGTTTTAACTAATCGAGTGACTTGCTATTTTGGATATACATGGAAGATGAGATACAGATGTTGTAAGAGGAATAATGTCTAAAATCAATACAAGATACAGCACTACCTGTGTAACATTTACAAACATGGGCATGATGACCAGAAGACATAGCAAGAGTGGTTGTACAGGGACAAACTAGGGACCTGGGACTGCCATTAAAATTATTTAGTTTTTTAAACTACGTGTATGTATTATGTAGATAAACATAAAAAACTCGGTATTTCTCTCTCTCTCTTCTAGAAAACTTTACATGGTCCAGTTCACTTATTATCCCTTAAAGTCAACCACAAAACACAGCAAATGATAAGCAACCATTTTCTTACTTCTCTAGAGAATAATATACAACTAGTACCATTTTAGATATATGAAAGAGAAGTTAATTAATTATACTCAATGGATACTTTAGGTTATTAGGTCTTGATTCTCTTGCTGAATATGTGGAGAAAGTCTGCACTTGGGCTGTGTTAATACTTAACTCATTGTTTTGGTCATCGCTGCAGAGCCTGTCTTTCCATTTTATCCTTGCTATCTTTATTGCTCTACTTCTACTAACGCTTTCTAATTCTCTGCTTCAAAGCCCTTTTCTTTCTCTAGTTTCCTTGAAAGCAGGACTCTATCCTATTTATCATTGTATTCGCGATGCCAAAACGTTATTTGATATTTAATATACAATGACCAGATCTTGATTTAGTTGTGCTCATTAATCATGGATATGTGTCTTAGAAGACTGAACAGTGTCCACCAACATGATGAACTATTTAAAAAGCCAAGTCATAGCTCCACCTTACTCACTTACCAGCTGTTTGCACTGCAAAAGTTGTTTAAACTCTTTGAGGCTCGTTTCCCACTTAGTGGTGATAAGGTTAGCTAAATATCTCATGGGACTATTGCTAATATTCGGAGGGAGGATGAACAGAGTAATATTGAGTGACAATATATAGTGGTGAAGGGAGTATATGTATAACCTTAACAGTGATTATTTATCCAACACGTAGGAGCTGAGAGCTAAGGACATCTTACAACGAGTCTTATGGTCCTTCCTGCACATCAAGGCTGGTCTTCTAAACCCAGTGAAGTGTTTAAGTTTGCAAAGATGGTTAGAGTTAACCAGAACTCCCAGAATGACAGCCTCAATAAGGTGAGGGGAGGGACAATGAATAAGGTAAGTCTGGGTAGTGGGGTGAGTTTAAATGATGTCACCACACAAAGAAATTCATAAGAGGGTTTTCTGTCACTGGGCCCCGCATGTGTGGAATATACACTACAGTCTTCAGATTTATTGGCAAAATATCAGAAAAAGGTGAGCTGCAGACAGATCTAATAAAAGCTGGACAGCCCTGTGCACAAATAGCTCCCACTGCAGGCCAGCAAAATGAATAATCTCTGTGTGTGTGTCTGTGTTGTGTAAACAAACTTCACCCAAAATAATTCTCTAAAATCTGTTCATCTACTGACTTTCTCCCCTCACCATTGGGAAAAGAGAATTGAAAATATTTAAATCCTGGCAGAGGGCTGGGGTCTGGGCGGCAAACCAATATTCTCCATTAAAGTCCGAGATTTAAAGATCCATTTATCAAAACCTTTGGTGTGTGCCCAAGTCTTCCTGAATTAATGCATGCATGCATATGAAAATCAATGTTTCCTGCCCATATAAACACTGCAGCTCTGAATCAATCTCTCAAAGCCGAAGAGGGTTAAATATTTAAACAAGCTATGTATTGAAATACATTTTTAATGCCGTGAAGTCATTCTGATGAAAGATTACTCAGGAGCCTTCATTACTGAGTGTAGAGAGTAATGTGGTATTATCGGAACAGATGGCCCAGCTGTCTGTGGGCTCTGGCCCCCCTCAGGGTAGATTCAAATATTACTCCTAGAGTCAGCTGTTGGTAGCCAGTGGCCTGAATGGATGGCTGCCTACGCGCCACACATCCCTACATGACAGCCATGCTGGCTGCTGTCTCCGGGAACATTTCCTTAAGGAGTCAAATGCTGCTTTGATTTGATTTGATTTGATTTCTTTGTAAGCACTTCATGTTTCTGCCACTCGTTTCAAGCGGAAGCTGTTGTTTGGGATTCCAGAGTGGACGAGCTGACCATTCTGCTGCTTGTTATTGGATGACTGCTGGGCTATGCTCAAAAGTCTGCATGGAGCGTGATTTAAGGCTACCCAATTTCGTTACCTGTTTCTGATGAGGCCTCAAAGTGCGTAGAAGCCCACTTCACTGCGCCTAAATTCACAAGTCCTGATCTGTAGCTCATATTCCCTCATTTACTTCCTTTATGGCTTTAGGAAACTTGCATAATTGCTCTGACCACAGTTAGTTTTATATATGATCTCTGATGTTCCTTTCTTTTAGAGCTTTCTCTGACCAGATTTTAAGTCATGTGGTTGTTGAAAAGAATCATAGAGAGAATATTAGTGATGGAAAGAGGACTGGACTCAGAGCCAGGCAGAGGGATGTTGTCTCCAAACATCTTTTCAAACTCCTTTGCCAGACTGCATCTCAGTTTTGTTGTCTTTAAAATAAGATGAAAATTCCTGTTCTGTCTACCTCTAACATCTTGAGGAATCTGTTAAAATATTTTAAAGTATCTGTTAAAATTATGTGTTTCCAATTGTGAGAACTAGAGATGAGAAAATGTG
The DNA here is from genome assembly GCF_041296235.1 of Equus asinus. Lineage (NCBI taxonomy): Eukaryota > Metazoa > Chordata > Mammalia > Perissodactyla > Equidae > Equus > Equus asinus. Next base: position 35,832,361 of record NC_091796.1, on the reverse strand, counting down.
GGAGGTTCTGACACTGTGAGGGGGAGGGTCAGAGGTGTGGCCAGTGTAGTTCGAATGTTTCAGAGCACAGGGGTAATTTGTAGGTTAAAGATAAACTGTGCTGTCCCATCTAAGTCAGATTAGCTAAGTGACTCTGTACATTCTTGCTCTCTGAACCATGTTGTCGAAGGGAATCTGTCATGAAAAGCATTCATCTGAGGCCGAATTTACTTCAGTACCAATCAGGTCACAACTAGAAGCCACGTAGAGTACAATGAGACTATAAATGATGAGTACACATTGTAATTTTGCATTTCAATGATGAATAGAATTTAAAGGTAAATGTAATGATTGATGAAAATCATTACATTCTTGAGTTAAATATTGACCCAATTAGAGATTTTTCGAGATTTTCTAATTGTAAGTTGATACTGCTGTTTGTAATAGGTATTTGGTCAAGAATAACACTGTTCCCTGGGAGAGAAAGTAAAGAACACACACTCTTTCAAGTAGTCACGATTTTCTGTGGAAAAGCCTGAAAAGAAAAAGTTGGAGAGGATTTAAAAGGAACACTCAGCAGCATTCACAAACAGTCTCCTTGTTACAACTCCACTAATTTGACAAGAATCAAATCATCAACTGTAAGAGGAATTGGAGCCAGACCTTTTGAGTCACTGACTGATAGCTACCATTTTCATTAGGTAAAGCCTGTCATTCCCCCTGCTTGCTTATTAGCTGTGGAAGCTGACGGCTATATACATACGGCAGGGGCAGGCAAGTGCCAAGCCCCACAGCCCTGCACTAGTTTGGCATGTTGAGGGTCCCCAGTTTCATTATTTCTTTTTCCTACAGACTAAGTAGTTTCTACATCCCACTTATTAATTTCATGTCTACCCATGAGGCATTAGAGCTATACTGCCGCATCCAACAATATGTCCCTACCGGCAATGTCGCCAATTCATCCTGGCTCCTCATGATTCAGAGGGTTGAATCAATTGCTTCCTGGTCAAGTCATGTGATTACTTCTGAAATTGTAACAGTCAAGGGTCATGCATGAATTTGATCACGATGGAGCCAATACATGAATCCTCTGGAGTATTCCACACAATTTCCTGCTTCTTTTGCTTTGTTTTCTCAATGCCTTCTCCTTAGAATATCTATATGCCACTCCCTTGGGATGTTTGAAATTTTCCCACCCTCTCTGTCCCTAAGTAAGCTTTATGGCTTCCGTGAAGCGTTCTCTAACCAACTAGCCAGGGAGTTATTTTACTCATCAGAACGGTAATACCACATGCTCTTTGAAACACTCCTTTGTCACATAAAATACAGTATCACACTGTTAGCGAGGTGTTGGAGATGCACTAGCAAATTATCCACAGTTCCTATCTTCTGCCACTGAACTAGCCTGTGAGACAGAGAAAATGATTAATCTCTCTCATCTGTCATGGGAATAATACCTCCTCCACAAATTGTTGTGAGGACAAAATAAGAATGTGTGTGAAATCCCTTTGTAAATTTTAAAATGCTACATAAACATAAGATATTGTTTGTATTATGCTTACTTTCAACTGTATTAGCTCTTAATCATTTGTGTTGGTGTATGAAGATCAAGATTTTTTTTGTTGCTTTTAGCAGAGTGATTTGCACGTAAAGATTGAATTGATTGATTCATTTTTTCCTTCAGATTTATGGTCCAAGGTCTAATAATATTTCAAAATCTTGGCAGTCTTGACTAAGGTTTTGAGTTTCCTTTCTCCTTAGTCCTCGCAAGCTCAAATGGAGTTGGTTCCCATCTGTATGAGATTGTGGTCACTCAAACATGGAAACTAAGGGGGTCTGGGGTAAGGGGCCGTGTTCTCCACATAATCTCATTATAGTTTCCTCATAACTTTCCAGTTTAACAAGGGCACCTTGACCAGCTGTTCTTCACCAAATCTTTATTTGATTTAACTAATTTTAAAGTCTACTGATCTCATTTTGGTGTTAGAACTTTTAGCAAAAATATCTTCAGACAGAAATAAGGAAGCAGAATAATGAGTGAGCGGTAAATTTTGAATGTATCATTTTTTTTATTTTTACAAAGTATAATCTGCGTGTATTATTCTACATAATCTTTTGAGTATGCCCACAAATCAAAACACTCTAAAACTCATTCTATAGAAGAGAAATACAAGGCACCTATTTCCAAAATAATATTGACTACAATTCTAATTATTTGAAGAAGCAACTATAAAATCAGTTTTTGTATATGGATCTGTCCAAATTACTCTATGCTGGGATGAGCATTGATCTGACTAACTAGACATCTATGTGAGGAAAAGAAGTAGTGGAAAGTGGCTTTCTCACCTCAAGCTTTAGAGGGCACTGCCATCACTTTGGTAGGCAGAATCAAGAGTTGAGAATGTGCTCAAGGCAGCTACTGGGGAAGGAACTCTAAGTGAATTGCTAGTAGAAGATGCTGCACTTCATATCATGTTTTAAAACATTCATTGTAAGACACAGAGGAACAATTATTTTATGAATGAAAAACAAACAAACAAATGAACAAAAATTGCCAATTACACTCTGATGCACTGTTTTTTTATTTTAAATTTGTTTAAATTGAGAGTTCTTTTAGATTTATTTAGACATAGATTTTATGAAAAACTGTGCTGTATATACATAGTAAAGAAAATGTCGATAATATACACCAGTTTTGGAGGTCCTCAATGCTAATTTACTCTGACTTTTCTTAATTACTTATCTACTTGAACATTGATGCCTATGTGTTTGCAAACAACATTGTCTTCTGTGCATGAAGAGAATTGATGAGTCAGTGTTCCTTAAAAAGATGCTTTACTATTGTCTAAAGGACTTTTTTTGAAACACCTGTAACTCTTTCTGCAAGTTATGATGAGTGTTCACTCAGTGATGACTGCTACAATAGCCACCTAACTGGCAGTAATTGATGTTATTTGGTGATCTCAGAGGTGTAAAATGTGGTAGGACAAATGCATTTTTTTGTCCATGAAAATATGGAAATAGGAAATGAATCTGTACTCAGGGATTAGAAAGTCACAGAAAACCAGAGGTCCATCAAATTCAGCAAGCATGTGGAGGTCATTCCTGGGATAGGTGTAGGATTTGGGGATGACTTTTCTGTACTTTCTGGGGCTGATGCAGTGGTGGGGAAGGGAGAGCAAACTGGGAAAGGCTAGCTGCGTTTAATAATCCAAGCCTGGGGCTATCCTACTATTTTGACACTGGACCTCCACTGTTCCAATACGATTACTTAGAAAACAATGAATACAATACTATTGAGAAGTGACAGCTGCAAATTAGGCATCAGTCAATCAGGCATTCTGAGTGCCAAATCATGGTTTTGCCATTGGAGACTTAACTTCACTGATCCTTATTTTCCTGATCTGAAAATGGAAAGAAAATGGAACTTGCCTCCCTTCCCTCAGAAGTATTGGCTTCCACAGACAATTATTTAATGGCTGTTACATACAAGGTACCCACATGGGTCTAACTTCTTCTGTCTTTAACCATGATCGTGTAGCAGAGGGCCCTTATCTTACACATGAGGAATCTGAGACTGAATTCCTCTACTGAGTCACCAGGCCTTGTTCAGCTCAATAGTAAAAAGCAGAGATGGGATTAAAATTCAGACTTCTTGGGGCTGACCCCATGGACGAATGGTTAAGTTCGCATGCTCTGCTGCAGGCTGCCCAGTGTTTCGTTGGTTCGAATTCTGGGCGCGGACACAGCACTGCTCATCAAACCACGCTGAGGCAGCGTCCCACATGCCACGACTAGAAGGACCCACAACGAAGAATATACAACTATGTACTGGGGGGCTTTGGGGAGAAAAAGGAAAAAAATAAAATCTTTAAAAAAATTCAGACTTCTTAAATCAAGTCTAGTTTTCTTTTATTATATCATGAAAGAACAATTGGGGAAGCTTATAATGAAATGAAGAGATATAGGGGAATAATGCCTTAATATAATCACTTTATGGATAAAGTGGAAAGCTTTCCATTTCTAGTATTTTAATTAAAGTCTTGTTTCTTTTCTCGATGAGGAAATACACAAATTCTGCTTTACTGAAGAATCTTATTTTGTGCCCTTAGATTTTTTTCCTTGTCTTTCTCACCTCCACCACCACCACTACCACTGCCAAACTCAGATGCTGATTGTTTTTTAGAGACACTTGGACTAAATAGGAATCAGATCACAATTTGATCACAACAATGCCATACTTAATAACATCTACGAGACAGGGATACACACACAAACAGTCCAGAAGGCATAAGTGAACATTTACAGAGCTCTTATGAACTTGGCACCGTGTTCTGTGATTTTACATTTGTCAGTTCATACAATGCTTGCCATCTTGCTGATGAGAAAACTGAAGCTTGGCGAGGTTACCCAATTTATCCAAATTCATACATATAATGTCTTTTACTCCACTGCTCATTCCATTCTCACCATTTGATTCTTTCCTTGAGTGGTGGAAATCAGGGACAGTCAGATTCAAATTCCTGTTATAATGCTACAAGTTACTATGGTTTCCTTTGCCAGGGGAATTTCCTTAAAAGGGAATGCATAGGAATTTCAAGATGGCAGATGGGGAAGTAGGTGTTTTAACCTACTGACTACTTTACTTGTAAGGAACACTTGCCATGGTTTTTCTGATTGGTCTGAGTATCTTCCCCAGGAAAGAGGCTTCTGAATAAAATTTAAAAGACAAAGCAAACAACAGCAGCAAACACATCTGCAGAGACACAAACTCAGGTGTAAGGATTGTAAGTGAAGTATCTGGAGTCCTGAGGCTAGTCTCCTTTGAAACTATTCTTGGATAACAGGCTAGACAGTCTTCATCCTAAATGCATAGAGCCTGCTTTCCATTTTGCTTGCCTTCCACATTCCTAGAAAAAGCTGTTCATGACAGCTGAAGCTATCCTATGCAGACCAGCCTCTTTGAAAAGTTGCTTAGAGCACTCATTAACTCTCCCAGAGAATAAATGGATACTTGGGTGAAAAGCCAACACCGTAACTGGTTTATTAAGCACTGACTATATGCACAGAACTAGTCTTGGCTCTTTGGAGGGTACAATGAACATGTGGTCCTTGACCTTGGATCGTTTTATATCTATGCAGGAAAGCTGGATAAAGCATGTGAAATCGAATCTAATAAAAGGATAGACTGTACTGTTGGCTTGGAAGCTGAAGGATGAGCCCTAAAGGAGTTTTGCAAAGATAAAACCACATGGACAGAAAGAGAGAAATAGTTCTTGAAAGAAGTGAGAATTGACTCTAATTCTCAGATTCTTGTTTCCATTGGTATTTCCATTGTAAAAGTTATTTGTAAGGAGACACTTTGGAGTTAAATTACCAGTATCTGGTAGCATCCACAATCGTATCAGCAACCCTTGTCTTCTGTGGGTTTTCCACATTCTTCCTATCCTCCTTTCCTCTCTAATGCAGTCCTTCTTTCTCTCTCCTTCCACTACACTCTGGCTTTTGATACTTCTTTCCCTCATACTTTTCCTTCTCTCCACGGCATTTAACGTATTATATCCCTTTGTATCTTGTCTTTCTCATGATTACTTTGCCCACCCTTTAATCATATGTCTTTTCTTTTCTGATAATACATGAACTAATGAAGGCACCAATAAAGACTCCTGAATTCAGGTGGAAAATTCCTTAGAATCTAATGTTTGGGTTGTCAAGCATTAAAGAGCTTTACGGATCCTCTGCCTAGATTGTCTAAGGGGAACCTCTGACATAGAAGGGCAATGCCTACAGAATTGAGGTGTAAAAAGTAGAGGTCCCAGCACAATAGAGGAAACTGATATCAGCGAATCTCAACTTTCACCTTGGGCTCATGCTCAGTTATTTTAAGGAAGGAAGAAAAGAATCCTCTGCATATTGATTACCTACTATGTGCCAAGGCTTGTCCTGGGCACTTTCAAACATTTAATTCTCCCAAGAGCCATCAAGGTGGATATTAGTATCATCCAATTATAGATGGGGAAACTGAAGCTTAGAAAGTTTAAGTCTATCACCCAAGGTCGTGTGGCTGACAACAACAGAGACTATTCTGCATCTCTGTCACTATTTCTAATATCAGCTTGATTTCTAACTACTTTCCTGCAAGGACCACTGCCACCAGACTATTGGCAAAGGTAGCAATCCTAACAGTTGTCTCAGCCTTGTAGTAAAGCTTTGATATCCTTTTGTTGTTTAAGGCAGGGCCCTGCGTGCCATGCTGAGGAGAAGATAGCAACAGTCTCAGGCAGACCAGGAGGAGACAGGGCTGGGGGCTTGGTCACACAAGTGTGGGCTGGAAGATACAGGAAGTTGGCAAGTCAAAGGCCACGTTCTGGGTAAGTCAGCTAGGCAGGTAGATATCAAAAGCCCAAACAGTCAGGGTCCAGAGACTCAGTGATCACAGAGGCAGGACAATGATTCTATTGAACAGGAGACATGAAGGCAAGCAAAGATTCTAGGACAGGCACTTCTTCTATTGCCTGCTGAGTGTGAGCAGCTTTGGATCCTAGGTGTTAAAGAAAGTTAGAAGGATCTCAGGTGCCCGCAGGAAAACTGTGCCTCTTATGGAGCATAAAACAGAGATGTGGAAATTGTTTCACTGTGGACAGTGCTGCAAAGGGACTGACTTTTATACTGGTTGATGCATCTGAGACTTAGGGTTAGGACATGAATAGGTGCGCCTCATACATTGTTCACACCTCATTGTTGTGTCTATAGAAATCTCTAGAGACAGTGAAGATTTATGGCCTCCAGCCTCGTTATTTCCACCCTCCCTTCCATCTATGACCTGGTGTTAAGTATCACCCTTTTACTCTCATATCTGCTTCCAAACCCTGTCAAAACCAACTCTCTGATTATACTTGGAGAATGACTACAGGAGCATAGGGCACATTTCTTTCCCAGGGGAACTGACTTTACTCAGAGGGAAGCCATGGGAACGTCAGTTAGAAAGTCTCTTTGAGAAAGGACTGAAATGATGCAGGGCCCTCTGGATCCCCTGATCTCCCAAGAAGGAGTGAACAGGTGGCTATTCCACCTCCACATAAGGTCAGCCCTGACAGCAGTCAGTTTTTTTGTGTGTCCTGGAACCATTTTCTCAGAGTGACATTGACATATGTCCCCATAAATAAATTAGCAACCCCATCTCAGCTGACACGTTTGGCAGAAACAAGAAGTTCCTGTGCCAGCGTGTGGGTTAATTCCTGTGCCCATTCCACTGGGAAAGATCAAGCGTATCAGTGTGTGTCCATATCGGCAACACTGGCATGCAGAAAGCTTATTCTTTTCTTCTCTTTCTTGGTTTTCACAGAAATATATTTTGACTTATCTATCTATATAAAAGATGTATGCAATATTATTAAACTAACAGAAAAGGGATAGGTGAGGCAGAAATGGAATTTTACAATTTACAAAAATACAAATAGGGACTTTGCACTGCTTACCTCCAAAATTCTCACTGCACAAGGTGGATATTTATATGCTTTATATTGTAAAGGTACTTCTGGTCAACCTCCATAGAGAATTAAGGTATAAGAAGAAGGTAAACAATTTCTAGTCCCGTCCACCTTGTTCCCTCTGGAAGAGAAGTGATTCCTCAAAAGTGCCTTTATGCCTTCCCATGTAATTCAGTTCACAAAGTTTGCAGAACTTTGTATGTGTTGGTTTCTGTAACAGGCATTCCATGGAATGAGAAAAAAAATAAGTGGACAAAATCTCTGTTACAAATAGTTAACTAGGAGAAGCAATTGCAGAACATAACATGTTTATCCAATAAATATTGGTTGAGCACTTGAAATGTGCCAGGCCCCATGCTTGAAGGAGCCTGACCCATGCCCATCCCTTAGCAAAGCAGACTCTTCATCTAGATAATGGAAGTTTTACTACAAATCTTATCTCAGTTCACCCAGGCAAGATACTTAAAACAATACAGAGCGTTGTGCCCATTCACCTATTTGCTAATTCATTTATACATTTACTGTTCACTTACTATGTGTCATTTAGTCTTCTAATTGCTGGGGATATAATAGTGAACAAGGAAGATGAAGCCCAAGTTCATTTGAGAGTGACTGCACCCATCCAGTGTGATGAGAATGGTGCCTTTCTTCCTCATGAGATTTGGTATAAGGTCAAGATCCTCGTGGACTAGGAATTAGAACAGCTTCTAAATAATTTAATCCTTGAACATAGCCAGTTCAACATATCTGTCTGTGTTTTCATGTGCTAAATGAGTAATAGATATTCAAGAACTGCATTGTACAATATGAAAGTCACTAGCTTCATGCGGCTATTAAAGTTAAATTAATTTAGTTAAATTAATATTAAATAAAATTTAAAATTTGGTTTCTCAGTCACGCTAGCCCACATAGCCACATGTGGCTAATGGCTATCATATTGAACAGTGTAGAATAGAACATTTTCATTATCATAGAAAGTTCCCCTGAACAGCACTGCTCTAGAAGACAACGTCTGGTGTTAATACATTATGTTTGTCTTTTGAGTGGTTTGCTGCAGAATTCAAGATGTAGCTCCCTGCTTTGAAATTCTACATCACCTTCCCTCTACATAAGTTACATGGCATTACTATGCAAACTCATATAGATGTTTATGTTTTCTTGCATATGTCTTTATCCCCTACCAGACTGGAAGCATTTGTGGGCAATGATCATACCATACTCCTCTATACTCTCAATGCTTAGTACCACGTCCAGCAGATGATAGGACCTCAGTAAATGTTTGCGCTGCTAGTGCGCAGGATAATTTCTGATATTCGAGTGCACCCTGACAGACTGTGAGTTGCGCCTCTAAGCAGGAGAGGAGACTTGTGTTACAGAGAAGGCTTGAGGGACAGATCACGAGTTTGGACTTCACCACATTGAGTTTGATCCCAAAGGCTATTTCTGCATATCAAGCCATCTGGAGTTAGCGTGGGTGCCAGGCATCATGCCTGTGCAGTGATGTATCTCATCCCTTGGTATTTAAATGCTATCTTGGCATGGGACACTGGTGTCCACAGTCAGCCACAGGCGTAGAAAAAAGTTCTGACTCCAAGTCGTGGGCTGCAAACTTCATTTCCTTGCTTGAACTTAGTTATCTGGGGCCAGCCACTCACCCACTTCCACAGCTGTGGAGATTCTTATTCTGGGTCTCTAAGAATATGATCACAAAAGCCTTATAACAATAAGAAGGGATTAGAGTTCTAGGGGATGGATTGTGTCCAAATTCAGTCCATAAGAAACTGCAAAATGATGTCTGCTCTGGAAGATCACGTCTGCTCCGGAGGATGAATTATTTTAAGTTAAGTAGCCTTCAGCATTACTCAGTTGCATCAAGATCCAGCTGCCAAGAGGAACAATATTGCAGCTGCTTAATGTTTCATATAGTAAGATTGTCTTCTTCTTGACGTTGCTCCCTCTCTTACTGAGGTTCATTTTCTCAGCTCCCTTGTCTCCTTGTATTTGCATCAAAAAAACCCTATACTCTTTTGCTACAGTTTTGCCTTTGGAAAGTTGAAAGAGGAAGTTGGGAAGCAATAGTTCAGTATTTATAGTACCTCTTTTTTTCAACCCTTCTTCCTTCAAATAAACTCAGTAAGGTAACTCTTATTAACTATTTGCAAATAAAAACTCTGAAGATCCAAGAGCTTAAGTGATTGTTGGAGGTCCCACAGTGAGATAATGGTAGAACTAGCATTAGAAACCAACGCAGGATTTGAAACAGCCTGAAGAGAAATTATATGGTAAGAGTTCAGGGATGCTGGAAAGGATATCTGCTTTCCATATGTCCCTTTGCTTTTGCTAATTAATTGATTATCATGACTATTTACTGAATGCTTAAGATGTATATGACTAAATATTGGGAGTGTTAAAAGGTGTTCACCGGCCTAAGGATGTTTACAATTCCAATTTGACAGGTTTTGAAAAAAAACAGTTAAAATGTCAATGTAATGTATGTAAAAAGAAAAATTAATATACAGGCAATAAATGATAACTGGGCTCAGAGGAGGACAAGAACCCTTCACGTAAGTGCTATGACAGATGAATTATTATTGATTTGTGGGAATGAAATGGAAAGTAGATATTAGTCTATCGTTTGAAGATAAGGGGAAAGTAAGAAAAATGCATAGAGATTGGAAAGTCCAGTACTGACTTAGTCGTTGAGGAACGTGCAGAAATAAAACAAGAAAGGAAGGGTGAATCCAGATCTGAAGGTATTTGATTCCTGGCTAGGAAGTTTTATCTTTATCCTGTGCAATTAGGAGGCACTATTCAAAGAATACTTCAACCTGCCCTTCAACCTTATAGGAACATGCTTATTTGCATCCCTGTCTTTGGTTTTTGATGCTATTCATGCCTTCATTCTACCTCTTTCCCCCATCAGTTCTTACTCTAGTTTCAGGACTTAATCCAAATTCCACCTCTTCCAGGAAAGCTTCTTCAATTTATGCAGCAATTATATATAAATCCCATAATCCTCCACTTACGTGTTTGATTAGGTATGCTTCTATAATGTTATCTGTTCTGCCTGCATAGATCACATAACTCTGTACGTTATAAACACTGTTAAAATGTAAAATCCTTAAGGTCAAAGGATATAGTTTATATCTCCATTTTTTCCAAGTACAGGCCAGAGTTCATGGTAGAGAGAATGATGTTGACTTGAAGAAAACAGGCAGTTAATAAGGAAGAAGTATTGTTTTTATACTGGTCAACTTACTAATATATAACTCTAGTACCTCTAAAAATACGAACTCTTAATATCACTATATAATGTCTATTATTCAATTTCTGCTTTAAGACTGATGGAGAAAATGGAATACATGGTAGAATATAGCATACTTTATCTCTAAAATTACCTTTAAAAAGAAAGCTGACATTTCTTTTGAGACATTTCAAAACCATTCTCTTAAGACATAGTGTCTAGTTTTGTGAATTCAAAGAGTTTGCAGAATAATTATCGGCTTTGGCAAAAAGTGTCTAAACTTTTGAAAAAACTGACTGTTCACTCAACATGTGTTGAAATCCTACTATGTGGGGATGCTGGGCTAGATGCCATGGGAAGTGTGAAGACGTACACAAAGACTTAAGAAAGTCTTTCAAGCCTGCAGGCTAGATTCTGATTCTGACTATCCCTTGTACATCATGCTTTTTAACCAGTTATTGCAGCATGTGAAATTTCCTGCCTCTCCTTCAAGACTACAGATGCTCAATGAAGTTACTGTCTTTTTCATCTTGTCTAGTATCTGGCACATAAAACGTTGGTAACCAATATAAGTTTGTTGAGCTCAATTTTCACGTGCCAGGCATTTTACCTCACATTCCTTCAATTAATAACATAAGTCAAACTTCATGCCAAAGATGAATTCTAGGTCCTCCAAGGCAGATTAATTGCCCAAGACATTCATGTAGCTAAATTATAAAGATGAAAAAATCTAAGAACTAAAGAGTCAAGTATGTAGACAACATTCTTTCTATGGATTACAGACATAATTAAAATTAATCACATTCAGAATTTTTCAAAGCATTACTATTTGGAAGTGAGGTTCTGGATAACTTTTCGTTGTTTTTGTATCAAAAAGGAAATGGCCTTTGGAATACCACTTCGTGAAAACTAGGAAACCGACATCCTTTTTACACATGGTTGATCCTGCGTGTCTGCTCATAGCACAAAGTATAGACAGGAATCTCTTAGTCCGTTTTACTGGGAGAAATCAAGCCTCTGAGATCTAGGATCTAAACAAAGGTAGGGATGTTGGAACTTAAAGACCAGCCGAAGTCAGAATATGTCCTGCCTATTTAATCTTTAGCAAACCTCTTCCTCAGCTCATCCAACTGGAGACGGAAGGTTTTATTATCCCTCCAACATTTGGTTCCATTCTCTGACATTTTTCTTGTTGCCTGTGATTTTACAAAGCATCCACTTTTCACAAGTGAAAACTGATTTTGTCCAAACAGATGCTTATTTCTATATTTTGCATTCTGGAAAAAAAATATGGATATGATTTGGTTGGGGAGGGGGCTAGAAAGAGTTGGGGAATGAAATTGCTGGTGGAAGCACAGCTTGAGCTGTAATTAGAAGCCAAGTGAGAGCTGTAAGCAGGAGGAAGGGAGTCTCCAAAGAAAATTTGTTGTATAATAAAATACTCATTGAAAATATTCTGACAAGGAGCCCTAACAAAATTCTCACTTATCATAGGCTAGATGATAAAATGGTTTCTTTCCCAAGTTTCTGTGAGAATTCGTGATAAGCTAGATTTGGACAAGTTATTCCAAATGAGTCAAACAATCAAATCTTCAATCAATTCCTCAATCAGCAATCAACTCCTAAGCACTATTTTTTGTCCTGATCACTGTTAGGCTTGAATCAGGAGAATTAGGAGGAGAACAAACAAACAGACAAAAGAAAGAAACAAACAAACACAGCTTAGATGTTGTCCAGCAGGAGGTCCTTGCATAGGTGGGAAAGAGGCATGATAAACATGCAATCGGAATGAGCCAGAGAAGACAATACAGAGATGTCTCAGGCATTATTTCTCTCAGGCACAGCTGGCCTGTTGTTCCATTGCTCAATTCAACACTACCTCACTCTGAATCTCTCGACGTTGCTCAGGATTGGAGAGAGGCAGGATGCCAGATGTCCCACCTGCTCGGCAGGCCCCACAGGCTCTGAGGCAGTGTCCCTTCTCCCCCGGTGACTTTGCTGGCCTGTGTCTGAGATGCACCTCACTGTCATTTGGCTGTCTTTGTTCAGAACCTGCTGAGCCTGGCTATGGGAACTGTGTGTATCCCATCCTCAGCATCCTGAGTCTCAGAAGGTGGATTTCATGTCCCCAATGAGGGTAGCTGGTGCAAATTTTAGGGGCAGAAAAGTTTCCTAGAGAGCACTAAATCAAGTAGTGCAGATGACCTTTGTGAATGGAATGAGAGCATCTCTTGGACAGCATCTCAACATTTTACTCCGCCTAACCCTCTCCCCCAGGCTAGGGTGCTGGTTGAAGATATTCTAATTTTCTGCCCAGACACAGGTCACTCAGAGCAGTAAATCGTCATGTTCCCCTCATCCTTCTGTCTCATCTGAGGGGAATATCTTTGCATGTACAGAAGGCTCTCCCCTCCTGGTATACTTTCAGCACCACCCAGATGTAATTGGAATGGTTCCCTTCTAATCTGGTTTGGGCTCTGATGATAACTGCTTCCATTTATACAATCAGAGCTCACTGTTGAGTGACTTTGCGTTCTTCTACATCAAAGGTAATTATTATCTTTATAGTTCAATTAGCAAAAATTACATTTCTGTTCGCCTTGCAAAGACAGCACCACCAAATTTAACAATAACACACTTATTCCAAAACTACTGACTGACAAGATGCCATTATAACATCACACTTTTTTTCTTGTGTTTTTCCCCTTGCTTCCATTACGCAGATGGGTCATATTCAATCTGAAAATAAGAATGCTTCAAATTAAGAATGTTAGACCCATACAAGGCCTTGGAATCCTATAGAACTAACTTCTCAATTTAGAAATGAGGACACTGAAGTTCAAATTCAAGGATTTGCCCCAAATCATACCAGTCTACAAAAGAACCAGTTTTCTAAGCAATGTCTTTAGATTCTTAGTACAGTGCTCAATTTTCCTTCACTTTAAGCTCTAGATGTAGAAAAGAGAAGTGAAAGAGGTCAGGACTAAAGGAAAGAGAAAGTGATCTATCATTTGTGGAGTATTTCCCGAAGCAAGGCATTTTCTACAATTTAGTGTCTTAAACTGGATACCTAAGCCCTAGTCTCTACTGACACTAACTGTCTGTGTGGCCTTGTGACCTGGTTCTCCCTGAGCTTCCATTTCCTCACTAGCAAAAACAAGAGGGCTGGAGAAGAGTATTTCAGGAATTCTTTCTTGCACTATCATTCTGGAACAAGTGTCAGCCAGATCTCAGTTTAAACAGCTAAGCAACTTTGTCTATTGCTCCAAGTGGTGAGCAGGTCCATTTGCTCTGTAGTGGTTTTGCTACATGTTCCTGGATTTAAGCACAATGAGAAACCTTTCAAATAGTTCTTTTCTCTTTGTTCCTGAAACCTCTGGGATTGATGGTCAGGAGGAAGGATGTGTAGCACCCCAGACAGTGATCACAGTGTGGGGGTAGTTGGTCAGAGCTGGGTCCAGCACAAGGAGGCAGCTCTCTCCATCTCCCACAGCCTGCCCTGGCTGTGTGGGCAAAGGTTCTCCAGCAACCTGACAGCCTGTTTCCATATTAACACTGCCTTCCCCTCTCTGGCTTTATTAAACATGTTAAGCAAGATGTTTTGCCATGTTTCCACAGAGTCTGTTGCATTGATTATTCACAATGCCACCCCCCCTCCTCCCATCCTGCTTGGTACCCCTTCCCAACCTTGATTTATTACCCACTATATTGTTCCCAGCACAGACCTTTTTATCATTGTCACATATGTGAGCCTGGTGATGAGATATACTCGGTAGTGGCTGGAGGGGCAGGAGGGAGCTGTGAGAACCAGGCAAGGAGGAAGTTTGCAACTGATTATATCTTTTTCTAAAACTCATCTCTGCTTATATATTGGAGGATCCCAAACATAATTCTCTTTGTCTCTTTATAACATATAATTCCATAGACTATTTGAAGAACAACATTTAGACTTCATAGGCAAGTTTTAGTAGGAGCCTTGAAATAAGTAACAAAGGTCAAGGCAATCAATTATCAAACATCTAGGATGTGCTGATCATGATGTGAAGTGCTTTAGATGGATGATCTAATGTGATTCTATCTCAAAACAGCAAACAAAAGCCAACCAAACAAAGATGCTGTGTTACATATATCCTATTTTATTTCTACCCCTCTTTTTACTGTGAAGAAATTGAAGCACAAACAGGGTAAGTCCAAGGTTTGATCTGTAGATCTTTCTGATCTCAGAAAGGCACTCTTAATAACTACACAAATACTGTCTCCAGATACAATAATGTAGATTTTTCTTAATGAACTGAGTTGGTTTTTTAAAAAAAAAAATTAGTTGAAGCAAAGAAAATATGAAATCTGTTATGGAAGGCCAATAGGTTAAAAAAAAAAAAAAAAAGGAAAGTTGAAGTAGGGGAAGAAGCTCTAGAAACCCGACCATCCAACTCCGCCATGCCTGTGGGCATCCAAGGGCACCCACATACACATTTTTAGAGATCCAGCTTAATGCAACACAGTGTTTTGAAGAGAAAGACAATGATGACCCAAAAGACTAAGTGACAAACTAAGACCACACAGTCAGTGAGTAGTCTCTCTCCCAGCCTGATGTCTCACCACATTTGCTCTGATAGGATGGCCCATATGTATTCTGTTAGGTGGAAGAAGCAGTGTAGTATTTTAATAAGCACTGGGTTAACATATGAGTGTGACAGGTTCTATATCCACTCAACAAATACTGAGTACCCACCGCGTTCCAGGCTCTGCTGTGGTTATTGGAGAAAGAGCAGTAAGCGAAACACACAAAACTCCTCCTATGATGGAGCTTGCATTCCACGGGAAGGGTTAATAAATGAATAAGATAGGGGCCAGCCTGGTGGCGTAGCAGTTAAGTTCTCATGTTCTACCTCGATGGCCTGGGGTTCACCAGTTCGGATCCCGGGTGCAGACCTATGTACTGCTTGTCAAGCCGTGCTGTGGCAGGCATCCCACATATAAAGTAGAGGAAGATGAGCATGGATGTTAGCTTAGGGCCAGTCTTCCTCAGCAAAAGGAGAAGGATTGTCAGTAGTTAGCTCAGGGCTAATCATCCTAAAAAAAAAATGAACAAGATAAGTAAAAATCTAGCTTGTTATTACGCATAAACACTAGGTTAAAACATGAAGCAAGAAAGAGATAAATTGTGTGCATGTGATGATGGCAGGAACTTTAGATAGAGAGGGCAGGAAGGCCTTCTGAGAGAGTGATGACTTGGAAAAGTCCTGACAGGGGCGAGAGACCTAACCTTCTGGATATCTGGGGAAGAATAGTCCAGATGAAGAATACATCATGGGTAGAGCCTCAAAGGAGAAAAGTGTGGGATGTTCTTGAGAAACAGCAAGAAGATTGGTGAGCTGATGTGAGTGAGGAATGCATACGATGCTGAGGTCAGAAAGGTAAAATAGGAGAAGTCAGACTAATGGGCCTTACAAGTTTATGAGTGGCTCTAAAAGAGATGGAAAACCGTTGGAGGCCTCAAAGGAATGACTCTATATGCGCTATTGTTGGGTTCGTTTTTTCATCTGCTATGTTCAGATTATGTTGTAGGGGAGCAAGAGAGGTAAGAAGACCAGTTAGGATTCTAACTCCAATTTTCTCCTTCCATTCTCTCTGCCTGAACATTTCAAACCTATTACAGATTTGAAACATAAAACAAAGGTGAAAGAATTACGTATCCATATGCCCATCACTTAGACTATATCACAAACACTTCGCTATGCTCCATTATGCATCCATCCATTCATCCATTCATCCCATATCTTTGATGGGACTCAAAGGAAACTGCAGGCGTAATCCCTGTTTGTCCTAATAATCCAGCACACACAAAATCAACCAGAGTTAAACTTTTTTCTGCCATTTTTTCCCTTGTTCTTCATGTACAAATAAGTTCGCAAATCTTAAATGAACTTTAATATAATTTTGACAAAAGCATATGTCCCATGTAACATAAAAAAACATTGCAATCATCTCAGAAGCTTCCCTTGTGTCCTTTCCCAGTGAAAGCCTGTCCTCATCCTGCAGATGCAATCATTATCCTGAGTTTTTCCATCATTACTTATACCTGCTCTAAAGTTTCACACACATAGAGACATATAGTATGCATTCATTTCTGTAAGGTTTTTGTCACTCATTATGTTTTTTGAGATTGATTCATGTTTTCCCATGTATTATTAATATATTCCTTTCTATCACTAAGTGATACTTCATTAAATGAATACATCATCTTTTGCTGACGCATTTTCCTGTTAAGGGAGACCTGGGCTATTTCCAGTTTTTCTCTATTGTGAAAAAAGTTGCTATGAACATTTTTGTCCGGTAACTTTGTGAACATATATTTTCATCTATTTTGAGCTAATATGGCTGGGTAAATTAGTGGGCTAGAAGGTAGAAAAATGTAATTTAGTTTTATGATAAACTACTAGAAAGTTTTCAATAATGTTTATGAGTTCTAGTTGCTCTGCATCCTCGCCAATATTTAGTGTTTTCATCATTTTAAAAACTTTAGCCGTTATGATGAGTGTGTAAATGTAAGTCATTGCACTTAAATTCTGATGATTAATAATATTGAACACTTTTGCATTTGCCTAATAGATAGCTCTATATATTATTTGGTAAAGTATTTGTTTTTTCCCCTTCTTTATAGGGTTCGACTTTTTATTACTGAGTTATAAGAATATGCCTGAGTATTATATTTTATAGTAAAAATTCTCAGAACACTAAAATAAAATAGGAACAGAAATCCATAGCTGTAAGCTACCATTGAAGCTATCAGCAACTGCTGTGCTAACTGACAGTGTCCAGAGATTTTATTTTAATGTATTAACTTTTGCATTTGTCACATTAAATATGCATTAACTTTTTTCCTAGAGTAAGCTGAAATAGAGTGTCAAACAACTAAAGGAAAAATAAGTCAAGAAAAATGTCAACAAAACAGGAAAAAATATAGAAAGTTAGAAGTATTATACAGTAAAATAAATCAAAATATATAATTTACTACAATAAATATAAATGAACTAAGCATTCAGGTTAAAATCAAAATTGCCTGATTATATGAAAAATACAACTGTACACTCTACTGTACACTCTTTACAAGAAAACTGTTTAAGATATAGACACCCAGAAAAGAAGAAGAAGATTGAAAAAGATACATCAGGAAAATATTAAGCAAAGGCAGGTGATTTGGCTATACCAATATCATATAAAATATAATGTTATAGAGATAAGGTGTGCTGCTACATAAGGATTTTAGTTTGCCAAGGTGATACGAAAATTCTAAAGCTGTATACACCTAATTCTATGGCTTTAAAATATGTGAAATAAAAATTTACAAAACTGTGAAGAGATATCAATAAATCTATCATCAAAATTTATTAGGAAAATACAAGTCAAAACTACAATGGGATATCAACTTAGAACACTCAGAATGGCTATAATTACCAAGACAAAAAACAACAAATGCTGGAGAGGATGTGGAGAAAAGGGAATCCTCGTACACTACTGGTGGCAATACAAACTGGTGTAGCCGCTATGGAAAACAGATGGAGATATCTCAAAAAATTAAAAATAAGAATGCCATATGATCCAGCTATTCTGCTACTGGCTGTTTATCCAAAGAACTTGAAATCAATGATCCAAAGAGATTTATGCCCCTCATATTCATTGCAGCATTGTTCACAGTAACCAAGATGTGGAAGCAACCCAGATGCCCTTCTACAGATGAATGGATAAAGAAGACGTGGTAAATATACACAATGGAATACTACTCAGCCATAAAAAAGACAGAATTGTCCCATTTGCAACAACATGGATGGACCTTGAGGGTATGATGTTAACTGAAATAAGCCAGACAGAGAAAGACAAATACTGTATGATTTCACTCACATGTGGAAGATAACAAACAGGTGGATAAAGAGAACAGATTAGCAATTATAGAGGCAGAGAGGGTTAGGAGGTGGGAGAAAGGGATAAAGGGACACATATCTATGGTGATGGATAAAAATTAGAAAACTGGGGGTTAGCACGATGAAGTGTATTCAGAAATTGGTAAATAATAATGTACACCCGAAATCACACAATATTATAAACCATTATGATCTCAATAGAAGTACTTGAGAACAATAAAACAAAAAAATTGAGTTAACATATTAATGGTCATAGAACAAGCAAGAAAAATAAGCAGTCAGATTATAGTATATATGAAGAAGAATATTCAAAACTTGACAGATCAGACATATAAACAACATCAAACCCAACAACTGGAGAACACAGATTTCTTTCCAGTACATTTGGGACCTTTATTTAAACAGATCGCAAGATAGGCTTTGAAACACATCTCAACATATATCAAGGAATCTAGCATGTTCTCTTATGACAATACGATTAGTTAAAAAACAATAAAGAAAGAAAACTAAAACAAAAATAACACTATATAAAATATTAAAATAAAGTTCTAAATAATGCACAATTCTAAGTAGAAACCATAGTGGATATTTAAAATACTTAGAAAAAATAGTAATGAAAAACTCATGTATCAAAACTTGTGAGCCAACTGGCAATTAAGGAAACAAATAGTCTTAAATGCTTATATTCCAAAAGAAAAAGGGCTGAACATCAATAATACACTGTACATGTTAGAAAACAGCTACAGAATAAACCCAAAGTAAATAAAAAGAAGGAAATATTTTTAAAGAAGAAAACAGGAATTAGTAACATATAAAATAAAGACTCCAAAAGAATCCATAAAGCCAAAAATAAATGCATTAAAATGGCTAATAACACTGGCAAACTTCTGGTAATAGTGATGGAGAAAATAAAGTAAAACCACAAATGAACATCAAGTTTGAAAGAAGAGCCACAGAAGAATTGTAGTGGAGTTTAAAAAGTGAATAGGAGAACACTAAGAACAACTTTATTCCAATCCACTTGAAAATTTATATGTAATTGAAAAAATTGTCAAAAAATATAAATGACCAAATATGACCGTATCCTGAATAAGAAAATATTGTTAAAACCATTGACATTTTGAAATGGTTAAGAGTCCTTCCAAAGAGAAAACGTATCTAGATAGTTTTACATTTTTAAGTATTTTTGTCTTAATCAGGATTCCCCAGAAGCCGACCTTGAGTTGAGACAAGGATTTGAGTGAAAAGTTTCTTTGGAAAATAATTCCAAGAATCACTAAAGGAGGTGGGAAAGGAAGGCAGAATGGAGAAGGAATCCAATAAAATACAAGTTGGTGAACAGCTTGCCTGCGAGCAACTGAGCCTGACCTCAGAAGAGACATCTTGATAATTATGTACTCAATGCCTCCAAATTTTCCCATCTAGGAGAAAGGAAACTGGGCTGGGTGTAAACTGGCATTCATCTATTATTGGTTGAGGGCTATTCCCAAGGGCATTTACTCTGCAGCATTGTTGCCCTGTCTTGGAAGGAGTCATACTGGCCTCCAAGAGGCAGAGAAAAGCCTCAGGCAGAATCACTAATATTTGCAGTAAAAAACTATCTGTGTATCTGGGACTGGTAAGTGCTGAGAGTGGGGCATTGATGCTCTCTGCTATAACTAACTAACAATTAAGGAGAAGATAATTCCAATTGCCCCAACATATCCATAGTACTAAAGAGAAGTAAAATTTTAGGCAAATACATTCTTACTAGAGACAAAAAATCTTAAATATCAGTGAGTCAAATTTAGCAGTTTGTCAAGTTGGGTTTATCACAAAAATGCATATTTGATTAAATAGTAAACTGTCTGTAAGATAGTGTAATACATAAACAGATAAAAAAACAAATAGTTATAAGGACATCTCAGTAGATAAAGAAAAGTATTTGGTAAAATCTAACATCAATATATGACAAAAAACCTTACTAAATAAGAAACGGGATGGAATTTTCTGATTCTGACCATCAATTCTGTTGTGTGGGTTCTTTCTCCACACCAAACAATTGTGACATCAGCTGGGTGTCCTACAATTCAAGTCAATTCTCACACGATCTACCTGTGATAGTGCCAGATCCCACAGGTTAAGGACTCAGTTCTACAAGACTGCCCCCCACTTCAGATGTCATGTCAACTCCAGGTTGCCACCTGTGATTCTGACCAACCAGCTACAGACTGGAGGTTCCCACCACTCCCTCCTTGGGTTTGATTAATTTGCTAGAGCAGATCACAAAACTCAGAGAAACATTTTGCTTATTAGATTACCAGTTTATTATAAAAGGATATAACTCAGGAACAGCTAGATGGAAGAGATGCATAGGGCAAGGTATGAGGAAAGAGCTTCCCTGCCCTCTCTGAGCCTGCCACTCTTCAAATCTCCACATGTTCACTGACCCAGAAGCTCTCTAAACCCCCTCCTTTTGGGTTTTTATGGAAGCTTCATTACATAGGCATGATTGATTAAATGGTTGGCCACTGATGATTGAACTCAATTTCCAGTCTTCACCCCTGCAGGAGGTCAGGGAGATGGGACTGAAATTTCCAACCCTTTAATCACGTGGTTGGTTCTCCTGCAACCCTCCCCAATCCTTAGGCATTTTCCAAAAGTCACCTTATTAATACAATCTTTAAAAGACACCTTTATTGCTCTCATCACAGGAAATTCCAAGAGTTTTGGAAGCTCTGTACCAGAAACGAGATGAAGACCAAATATATATTTCTTATTACAAATCACAATATCACAAACTTCCTTAACCTGATAAAGAAAAGCAACAAGAGTAACAAAAACTAGAGATAATATTCTACCACATGGATAAATATTTTAAAGTATTTTCTTTAAAATCAAGAATAAGGCATTGATGCCTATTATCATCATTTGCAGCCAACACCATGCTAAATATTTCAGCCCAGTAAAGTAAGACAAGAAAAGATAAATTAAAAGGAGAAGAATCAGAAAGATATAAACAAAACAAATTATTTTCAGATGTTATGATTGTTTACAAAGCAAACCAAAAAAGCATTTACAGAAAAATTATTAGTAATAATAAGAGAGTTCAGCAATGCGGCTGTGAGCTGTAAGATCAATATACACAATCAATTGCCTTTCTATATACCAGCATAATTCAAAAAGATAATTAAAGAAAATATTTCCTTTTTCAATAGCATCCAAAAATATAAGATGGCTGAGAATTAATATAACAAAAGATGTGCCAGACTTCTAGAGAAAATTATAAAAGAAGGCCAAAATAAAAGGAGAGGTGTATAATGTTTATTGATAGTCTCTATAAAAATGTGACCATTCTTCTTCTATTGATCTGTATATCAGTGTAATTACAATCAAAACTCCAATAGAATTTTAGTGGAATTGACAAGCTGATTCCAAAATTTATGGAAAAGCATATGACAAAAATAGCAAGACTTTCCTGAAGAGCAAGTTGCAACAATTATACCTTCCAGATATCAAGACACAGTACACAACTGAACTGACTAGGGCACTGTAGTGTTTGATTAAAAAATAAATTATTTCATAAATAAAGCTGTATTATGGACAGATAGTTGTATATCCCCCAAATTAATACGTTGGAGCCCTAACCCCTAATGTGATAGTATTTGGAGGTGGGATCTTTGGGAAGTAATTAGGTTTAGATGAGGTCTTGAAAGCGGGGCCCCCATGATGGGATTAGTGTCCTTATAAGAAGAGCAGAGATGCCAGAGCTCTCTCTCTCTTCACCATGGAGGGGGAGAGTGAGAAGGCAGCCATCTGCACACCAGGAAGGAGTCTCACCAGGAAACAAATCTTCCTGCACCTTGATCTTGGACTTCTCGGCCTCCAGAACTGTGAGGCATAAATGTCTGTTGTTTAAGACACTCAGTCTGTGGTATTTATTATAGCAGCCTGAGCTGACTAAGACAGGCTGGGGCAACTAGTCATTCATATGAAATGCATATGAATATAATAAACTATATGTAATAATGAATGTAATGTGCATTATAAATATGGCTATATATTTTTATAAAACAATATCTAATGTAATCTTTTTATCATACATCATACAAAATACAATTCTAGGTGGAATAAATCCTTAAACATAAAAGGTAAAATTAAACTATTTAGAAGAAAATATAGAATGATCTCTCTATGAAACAAGGTATGGGAAATCATAGTAAAGACAAAAACAAAGTATATTAATATAAAGGGAGTTACTGATAAATGGGACTAAATTAAATTGAGAAATGTCTGTATATTAAGAGACACTATATTAGTTTGCTTGGGCTACAATAACAAGAGACCACAGAATGGGTGGCTTAAACAATAGAAATTTATTTTCTCACAGCTCTGAAGGCTAGAAGTCCAAGATCAAGGTACTAGCTGGTTTCTAGTGAGATCGCTCTCCTTGACTTGAAAACAGCACCTTTCTGTTATGTCCTTACATGATCTTTTCTCAGTCTGAACATGCAGGGAGAGAGAAGACTGGTGTCTCTTCCTCTTCCTATAAGGACACCCTTCCTATTTAGTTAGGACCTCACCCTTATGACCTCATTTAACCTTAATTACCTCCTTAATGGCCCTATCTCCAAATGCAGTCAAATTGAGGATCAGGGATTCAACATACGAATTTTTGCTGAACACAATTCCATCCATTACAGACACCATAAAGATATTAATTTAAAAATGAAAATAAGGCACAAAGTAGAAAAAGAGATTTGCAACACATAGGCAAAGGAATCAAATTTAGAACATATTAATAACATAAATCAGTAAGAAGAGACCAATAAGACAACAGAAATCAGGCAAGAGACTTGAATGGGCTTTCACTAATTTGGAAATATAAATGAACAATTAATTTATTAACATAAACTCAAGCCCACCAGAACCCAGAGAAATTTGAATTAAACCAGAAGGAGATATCATTTTGGACCCACATGATTTATGAAGATTAAAAAGTTTGATAGCACTAAGTATTGGCAAAGATATGGAACAGCAATAAAACCACATTACTGTACAATTGGTGCAAAGCCACACATATCCTCTGCCCAGCAATTGTAGTCCTAGATAAATGCGAAGAGGCAATATGTTACATGAAGACCAGAAAACGTGTTTATGAAAAAATGAAAAAGGAAACACCTAAAATATTCATCAATACGAAGTAAAGACATTATGGTATAATTTTACAAATGGATGACTCATAATAAGGAAAAAGTGAGTTACACCTATGTACATCAACCTGGATGAACTGCAGAAAGTATCCCATTTAAAATATAAAATAAGTCACATAAAGTTGTAATAATACAATAGTTTCTGATAGAAAGTTCAAACAATAAATAACACCGTTGCTTTAATGCTCTGGTTTGTGTGTATGTGTGTCTTGTGTGTGTGTGTATGTTAGAAAATAAGGAAGTGCTTTAAAAATGATGGTGTTTGTCTAAAAGACAAAGCAATTTGCTTGAAAGGGCTCTCATTGGCCAAATATGGGACAATTGGAGTACATCAGTCTTCTATACCTATGTAACAAATTACCATAGACCTAAAAACTTAAAGTAACACCCATTTCTTAGTTTTGTAGAGTAGAAATCCAGGCTCAATTGGGTCCCACATTCATGTATTGGGCAGTCTACATTTATATCTGGAGAATCTATCTAAGAATCCACTTCCAAGATGATTCAGGTTGTTGGTAGAATCCAGCTCTTTAAATTGTAAGACTGAGGTCCCATCTTCTTGCTGGCTGTTGGTGGGAGGTTGCTCTCAGCTTCTGGAGGACACTAGAATTCCTTGTGATGTGGCCTCTTCCATTTTTAAAACCAACAAAGGAAAATTTCTAACATGAAATCCCTCTCATGTTTTAAGTGCTTCTCATTGGGAAGAGGCTTGTTCCTTTCAAGTTTAGGCATTACTGAATTATGCCATATAATGTAACCTAATCATGAGAATGATATTCCACCATATTCATGGGTGTCTCTCACATTTAAAAGGAGAAAACTGTGCAAGCTTTTGGAAAATTTCAGTGTCATGTTAAAATTATGTCCACCACATTGGGCGTTAAAATAAATAATGATTGTAAAAATAATCCATGGTGATACGATTAAATAAATACATAAATGTGGGAGAAGAAAAGGCTACTATTTAGAGTAGAATGCCGAAAATACAAGTAGAAGAAAGCATGGAGTTAGAAAATCACCATTTGTCAACCATCATACTAATAATTGATTCAGGAAGAGTCACCAATGAATGATAATGAAAGTGAGAGAATTTTTATTGAGTATCAGATTGGTCTCAAAGAATCTTCATAGAGTTGCTTATGAACAAGAGAGAGGAGAAAACAGTAATTTTATAGCAGAGAAATTTGGAAAACATCACTCTAACCAAGTGTGTCACCAGCAGTGGGACAAATATACATCATGTCTTTCCTGATATGGTGAACTGAGAAGGACATTATATCACTTCTTTTGTACTCCTGTCGACGATGCATAACCCAAACCTAATCCTGAGCAGTCTTCAGACAAGTTCAAATCGAGGGTCTTTCTATGAAATACCTGGCCCAGCTCTTCAAAAATGTTGAGCATAGGAAAGACAAAGAAAGTGAGGAATGAATCCATATTAAAGGAGAATAAAGCAATGACAATCAAATGCCATGGAATCCCACATTAGATCCTGGATTAAAGGGATGGTGCATTTCATACACTTTTCCCCAAGCCCGCTCTCTTTCTCTAACACAAGTTATTATCTCCCACCTTGACTGGTACAAAAGACTGTCAGTTAAGTCTCCCAATCTCTACTCTTGCTGCTTCTAAGAAACTTCCCATACGTCAGCTATTTCTTTTCCAAACATAAGTTAAATCAGGCTTTTTTCCTTTCCCCCTCACACGCACACAAACCAAATTAAGAGCTATGATGGTCTTCTAAGGCTTTTAGAATTAAAAGCCAAAATCTTCATCATGATATAAATGTCTAAGAATACTGTGGCTTTCATTAATTTTGTGCCATCTTCTCACCCTTTCTTAAAGAACCCTAGCTCTCTCTGACCTCAGAGCTGTCTCTCTCCCACCTCACTGTCTTCTCATATGCTGTTCTTTTGCCTAAAATTCTTTTCCTGTGTATCATTATGATGCTCACTCTTCATGATATTGATGTCTTTGTTCAAATAGCTCTTCCGAGAGGACTCCCCTGACCACATTAACTAAAGTTCCATTCACCCTACCCCTTTCTGTTCCCTTATTCTGTTTAATTTTTCTTCATAGCGTTTATCACTACCTGAAATTAAATGATAACTTAGACTATGTACTTCTTTTTCTTACAGCTTCCATGACCCCCCTCCCCCAGGAAGATCAGTTCCCACGATTACACTTTCATAATGTGATGGAACATCTTTGATAGTATTTGGCATCTTTGAAATGTTTACACGATTTTATAATCATTGGATAGCTGTTTGTTTCATCAAAAGCATATAAATTCTATGAAGTGAAGATTGATTCAGTTTTTTTCCCCCTCATAAATATCTAGCATGTTGCAAAGTACATGGTAGTTTCTCAATAAATACTCTTTGAATGGATTAATTTAACTGTGAGCTCATAAACATCCTTCAAGTTCTTCTTGCTTGTGTTCTCTCTTCTGGACCTCAGATCCAAAGCAACCTCAAAGCCTGGACCAACTTTATTCTTCCTTGTTCTATCACCCTCTTGGCCATGGTAGACCAAGACTAAAATATAATGATTAATAAGTATGTACATTTTAGTGTCTGAAATATAGATTATTTGGTAATTAAAAATCAGGACAAATATACCAAGAAGTAACAGGAAAAAAGGAAAATATAAAGAAAGTAATTAATTTTGGCAAAAAAAGCTGTGATCCCTAGTACATGCTGCTAGGATATTGCTAGATGTACCATTTTCAAAATTTTTGAGACCATCACACCTTGGAAGTCTTTAGAGAGGTGTGATGATTTGCCTCTGGCCTCAGGGCAGGACCTTGGCAACAGATAAGCTCAGTGTGGCAGGGTATGAGGTAGAGAACTGGGAATGCATAGCTGAGGAGGTCTATGTGGAAAGACAAGGCACAGTGCTTAGGAGTCAGAGCTGTCTCCAGGCATGGTTCAAGTGCTGGTCACCATTAACATTTGAAGATGAGGCAAGTATCTCAGTATATTAAACAGAGGGGGAAGTTTGCATCTGAAAGGTGGGTCTATGGCAGACAAAAGCCAGTATTATATCCAAATGCTTTTGTCAGCAAGACCAGAAAGAGCAACCTGAGTATGTGAGCAGTTTCATTAGGGAGATAAAGAATCTAGCTCAAAAAAAGACAAAGGCAAAAACTTAATTATTTGACTTGTGGTATCCAGGGGCCTCTTCATTGATATTTGAGTATTCAGTCTCTCTCTTTTAATAGAATGGATCAAAGAAAAGAACAAATGAAAGAGGAGAGAAAATAATAGACATCAGGCCCTTATCGTGTCCAGGTATTTCCATGAATTCTCTCTCAATCTTCAAAGCAGTCCTTCAAGATGGGCAAGCATGTAGCGAAGAAGTGGTATATTGACATTACCTGGGGAACAGTTTACCAAGAAGAAACCTTTCTAAATGCTCTAATCACCAGTTCTTTCCTCCTCTTGAGAATCACTGGGAATATTAATTTCAGGAAGATACAACATAAACTCAGATTCTCATTTTACTGAATAGGAGAAGGAGATTCAGAATGGATAAAATATTTCCCAAAAGTGACATAGATAGATAGTGTGGTAAGCAGAATAATGGCCTCCCCAAAAATGTCTACTTCCTAATTCCTGGAACCTGTGAGTATGCTGTGATACACGGAAAAGGGGAGTTAAGGTGGAAGACAGAATTAAGTTTGCTAATCAGCTGACCTTAAGATACTGTGGAGAGATTATCCTGGATTACCTAGATGGGCCCGATGTAATCACAAGGGTCCTTAAATGGGATAGAAGGAGACAAAAGAGTCATTATCAAAGTGATGCAAGGCAGGAAAGACTTGATTGGCCATTGCTGCCTTTGAAGATGCAAGTGGGCCTTGAGTCAAGAAATGCAGACAGCCTCTAAAAAGTGCAAAAGACAAGAGGATAGATTCTGCCCTAGAGCCACCAGAAAGGATCACAGCCCTACTGACATTCTTGATTTTAGCCCTGTGAGACCTGTTTTGAACTTCTAACCTCCAGAACTGCGAGATAATAGTTTTATGTTGTTTTAAGCCACTAAATTTGTGGGAATTTGCTACAGCAATATCAAGAAATTAATACAGCCAGTAAACTGCAGAATTCCAACTCAAAGCAATGCCATTAACATTTCACATGCTGCCCCACTGACTACCCTCCTGCAAGGTAAGAGAGTACAAATACAAAAGTCCAGTGTTCGAACTTGTGAAGGGTCAAACCTGCGGGGAGAGACACCTAATTCTCCACGGATTGAGTGAGGCTGCTGCTTCTTAATTACACTACGCCTTGAGACGGGGTGTAAGTCAGTAGTTCTTAACTTTGAGTTGAATATTGGCATAATATAGGAGTTTTCAAGTATTGCTGATTTCCAGGTCACATCTCCCCATAAATTGTCATATCCCAGAATCAAGTGCATCAGCAATTAGCTAGACTGTGAAGTAACAGAATTTGTCTACAGTAACCCCTGGTTCTGCTTCCTGATAGCACATACATATACAACTCTGTCTTTCCATCACTTAGCTTAATGTTGGCATTCTCAGTGGAAACCTGCTATCATAAGTTCTCTATTATGACTCAAAACACAGAAATAATGGAGGAATATTGATAAACATGACTACATATATATACATATATAATATCAAAAATAAGTGAAGACCTGTAATTTTAAGTTTGAACTGGAAATACTAACATAAATATAGGGGTTTTAAAGAAGGTACTTTTTACTTCCATCTATTTAAAAGATCTAGAAAGAACAAAGCCATTAGCAATTAGCACATCGAGAACTCACATTATATTCTGAAAATAACCATTCCCATTAAAAGAAAATAGAGTTCCTAGATTTCAGATCTGTGACAGAAGATGTTAATCATGAGCCTGGAATACGTTTTCTTATGAGAAAGCAAGGAAACTATCAAAGACCCCTGAGGTCATCTCAAAAGCACTCAGGGCCTAGTTAAAGAGGGAGAATTTGAATAACAAAAATAATAATGACTAAAATGAATTGGATATATTAGATATGATTAAATCCATGAATTGTCAGCAATTCTAAAACAATGTTGATCACTTTTGGAAGATACTAGGGAATCAATTCTTTATTCTGGAAACAAGCAAATAAAGGCAAGGAAACATTTATATCACTGTGGTAGATTGAAGTATTGGACCCAATTCTTCACCCATCCTCCATCTGCCGTGTAACTTTGCAATTCCTCCCAGTGAAAGACAGAGAATACTTCCCCACCCTCTGACTTTGCCTTAAGCAATGTGATAAATGGAAGTGGGGACACGGGGTAACAAAGTGCCAGTTTTGAACAGAGGTCTTATGAGACCTCCCATGTACATCTTGTCCCCTTGCGCTTTTGCCATGGCTATGAGTAAATCCTGCTCCAGCTAGCCTGCTGGTCCAAGGAAGATGAAATGCACATGGAGCAGATGCAGACCCAGAAAGTAGGGGAATGCTGCTCACAGACAAGATCAGCAGAGCCACCCCAGCCTATTAGCTTTACACCTAGTATTTTACCGATGTTGTTGATTATTACCTAGGTACGTTATTTCATCAGGGATTTCAAAATGGTAAATATCTAATTCTAACATTATTTTTTCATTTATTAGTTTGAATATTTTTACAAAGAAAAGCATTCCCTAATTGATTATTTGGTTGCCCTGATATACCATTTTAACAAGAGTCACGGGTAACAAACAGCCACGAAATCTCAGGGACATTCAACAGTAAAAATGCATTTCTCACATGTTTGAGAAGTTTATAATTAATGAGTAAGGCTGACAGCACCTGAAATCCGGGTCAATTTTAACACCAAAAACTTGAAAAAGACAAAAAAATGGATGAAAAACCAAACTATCTGCCTCCTCATAAAAATACACACCACTCTTATGAAATTGTCACTCTTGTCAAATTGTCCTGCCTGAATTTGATAAAGGCTCTACCTCAACTACCAGTTTATGGAAATATAGGGAAAATAGGGTTTTGTTAAACACCACCACAGGGATGCAATCCTTAAAATCCGGAATAGGGTAACTCTATAGGGCAAATATCCTGGTGTCTTCAACAGACAGACTTAAAGAAGAAAAAACAAAAATAAGAAAGAAACTTAGATGAAAAAGAGAGACTCAAGGAACTCCAGAGACCTATTTTGAAACTTGATTCAAATAAATCAAATGTAAAGAAATATAAATAGGGAAAATTTAGCACTTGCTGACGTTGTTAAGGAATAAAAAGTTTAGGTGCAATGTTAAGGAACAAAAATTTTAGGTGCAGTGATGATTTTGCGGTTATTTTTAAAACATGATATATATATGCATTTGTATATGAATCTATATAGAACTATTTATAGAAGAACTTATGTTAAAATGATGCAGGGGAGGGAAAATGATGGTGGGGCAAAAATAGAACAAAATTAGCCATGAGTTCATAATTGTTGAAGCTGGGTGATGGGCCCGTAGGTATCTTTATAATATTCTCTCTTCTTTTCTATATGTTTAAACGTTTCATGATAAAATTTATGAGTGAATAAATCAAATATGGTATATCTATACAATGGAATGACATTTACCCATAGAAAGGAATGGAGTACTGATACCTGCTA
This sequence comes from Equus asinus, assembly GCF_041296235.1. NCBI lineage: Eukaryota > Metazoa > Chordata > Mammalia > Perissodactyla > Equidae > Equus > Equus asinus. Next base: position 35,801,930 of record NC_091796.1, on the reverse strand, counting down.
TGACATGGATGAAGCTTGAAAACACTGTGACACGTGAAAAAAAGCCAGACACAAAAGACAAGATAGTGTATGATGCCATTTATTTGAAATGTCCAAAATAGGCAAACCTGTAGAAACAGAAAGTCGATTAGCAGTTGCCTAGGGCTCGGGGATAAGAGGATTGGGAATGATGGCAAAAGGAAACTAGGTTTCTTTTTCAGTGTGGTGAAAATGTTCAGTGTGATGATGGTTGCATAACTCTCCGAATATACTGGAAACCATTGACTTGTACACTTTAAATGGATAAATTGTATGGTATGTTAATTATATCTCAATAAAGCTGTTACCAAAAAAAAACTTTAAAAAAAGTTTTGTGTTTTTTTTAAAGTGAAGAATTATCCTGTCGTTGAGCATGGATAACTCAGTGTGCAATAAATCTCTGTGTTCTGCTTTGCAAAGAGACTTTTCATTTTAAGCCTAATCTCTCAGTTATGAAAGAAAATTATTTGTTACATGACAATAAGAATTTAGATATTAGAGGGGATGTTTCAATGATCTTTGGACCCAAGTAAGAGGAAATTATGTCTTGTAAGTTTAGTTGGAATCAGACTTTGGGATTCATTCAGGCTCTGGGTAGGGAGTCTCTAAGCAAGCCTGGTGTAGTTCAGTAACTCAACGTCAGAGCTCTGACCAGGCTGGCCAATCCCCAAAGAATGGGTTTCAGGACTGGCCCAACAGCTTCCACCTCAGCATTGGTTTCCTGCCTTCAAGCCTCCGATCCTGGTCTCTGCTTACACTCTAACCATATATAAGTGTCTCTTACCTGTCATTTTGGTTATCATTATAATGAATGCTGTGGGTCACTGTCCAATATGCCATTCTGAATCTGCATAGACGTTCTTGTGGTTAGTGCCACAGAGTCGATTCCAGCTCCTGGAAACCTAGCAACCCTGTGTACAGCAGAGCAGAACCCTGCTCAGTCTTTTGCACCATTCTCTCATCTTCTAGAGCTATATCAGACAATGCTCCACTGCTATTTATGGCCAATTTCTTCAGAAGTGGAAGGCCATGTCTTTCTTCCTAGTCTGCCTTAGTTTGGAAGCCCCATTGAAACCTGTCCCCCAGGGGTGACATATTTGAAGTACCGGTGGCATAGCTTTCAGTGTCATAGCAACATGTAGCCACCACAGTATGACAACCAACAGACGGGTAGTATGGTTCCCTGACCGGGAAACAAACCTGGTCTGCGATAGTGAGAATGCTGAGTCTTAACCGCTAGACCATCAGGGCTGGTTCTGCATAGGCTTCTAGACTGGTATTTTTCTGCTCTCCAACCTACTCTAGGTGGCTCTCTGGGCATATTATGCTCATTATCACTCAACTTTTGATTAATGATAATTATAATTTTAGAGTAGGGATTGGTTTAGGGGGTAAAATTTTACACTTGTGACACTGTATTATACAGTGAATTAATAATTGGATATTTACCTGTATATTATCTCATCTCCATAATTCCTAGCCACCTCAGGACATTTTCTACCATTTTGTGTGTCAGAAAATTGGATGCCTCAGAAAACCAGAAGGAGACAGGGTTGTTATTTTTCTGACATAGACACTAGTTAGTGAGAAAAGGCACTTGAAGTTCAAAAGCCTGTTTTTGAGGTCAAAACCCAAACTTTTTATGTAATCAACATATTAATTTACCTAACTAACATATTCAGTGAGAATGTACAATGGCATGGGGGCCAGTGTTGCCTACTGTTGAACTACTGATGAGTCCATTGACTTGAAAGAGAGAATGTGAATTAGAGGGAAAACAAGCTAGTTCAACAAAGAAAGTGAATGTTCTTGAGATCCAGGTGATCTTGCTTGAGGTCTGGGAATAAATGGTTGTGACATGTTCCAGGATCTGAGAATACAGGGCAGCCAAGATCTGCTTTCTGACTGGAAGTCTGGGAGGCTGGAGCCACATTGTAGTCCCTGTGCCACCACAACACTGAGCTGTGGAATCATTTAGGACAGAGAGAGCCTAAGATGATGACTACATTTCCTATGAGCAGAATAAAAACAAAAAAAAGATAAGAAAAGGAGTCAACCTTCCTCATGTCTCTGAGAACATCATATAAGGCCACTGTCATGATGGAATGAGCCCACAGTGGAAAGCACCATGGAAGCAGGTCCAGAAACCATGTAGGAAGCAGAAGCTTCAAGGAATGTTAGTTGCAATGGAGATGATATCCAAGACCCAGAGGAGTTGATAGTTCATCCCAGCAGATACCGACATGGATGAATGCTGTGGACTGTGGGTCAGATACTTGCTCTTGAGCATTAGGTGACACCCCAGGAACTAAGCAGAAGAGAAAAAAATCATTGAAAGGACTGAATTTAAACCTGGAAAGGTGAGTTGGACCATGAAATGAATATGGTTATGTCTTCTGTGATCAAGTGGATTCGGAGGCTCAAAGCAAATAAATAAATAAAATTACAGTTCCTGCACACCTGAGAGAGTGAGTGAGAAACTGCCAGTCATGCTTCAGTTTACAGGTCAGAAACTCTGGAAGTTCTCAAATTTTCATTCATAAAATATGTGTACGATTATTTTGCTCTATGACAAAGTAGGGGTGATGTTGCAAACATTATTGCCTTCTGTTTATTATTTATTTTCTTTTATCCTGGTTTTTATTTGTTGTTGTTATTGTTTTTGTTTGCTAAACCAGATAACTTCTTGGGAAGCATATTAAAAGAGTTGAAATTTAGATAAAATAAATTATTTTCTCTCCGTAAATAGCAATACACCATGATTCTTTGGTTTCAGAGAGAGCTGACTTTGCCCATAACCATTGTAAAAATAGCATAAATTCATTAGCCTTTAATGTTGTTTTCAAATACTACTATTTATTTTAGTAGAAATTAAACTACACTAATTAAATTTTTCTGACTATAAAGGGGTTAAGTGTAAAAACACTGAAGGATAAACCCAAGATAATTGGCACCATAGTTCTAAATTAGCACAGTGATTTTTTTGGTGATTTTTAAATGTTGGAGGCCCTAGCAAGTGCCCATGGAGTTGCTTCATGATCCAGCTCTGCCACAAATGGAAAGTCTTGGCCCACTCAGATTTCCACCTCACATAACTGGACCAAATAACCTCCTCACTTTTGCTTTGTGAGAAAGACTTTTAATCTCCTTTTATGGAAGACAAAAGGTCTATCAATCACAATTGCCCTCAGATTTTTTGACACTGGCTGAGTAGCTTGGCTTTCTGCCTTAGGTCCACAAGCCATGCTCTCTTGCATCACTCTGGTGTTCTCTTCCCACGAGGATGGGCATGGATACTCTTCTTTGTCCCATCTCATCCCTTAGAGTGTCATCTTCCTCCTGATCCATTTCTACCTTTAGCAACTAACCCATTTCTGCCTACCAGGAGCCATTCAAATATAAACTCTACAAAAATAAAGTTAGTGTGAATGGAAAGAAAGTCTGGCCTAGTGAGTTTCCTATCAGCTTTAATGTTTTTCTCATTACTATTCTCATTGTTATAAGTTAAAAGTACTGGACTGGTCCTGAAATTAATCCCAGTTCTGTTCATTTCTAGTCTTATGATCCCAGGAAACTCAAAAACTCATCTGCACATTAGAATCATCATGGATCTTATAAACATTCCAATACCCAGGCGATACCCTAGACCAATTAAATCACAATTTCTGGAGGCAGAACATAGGCATCAGTGGATTTTGACATTCCCCTGAGTGATTCCAATGTGCAGAGTTTGGAACTCATTGTGCTCACTTCTTTAAACCTTAGAATACTAATTAACCCAATTTTTATAACCTCACCGGAGATCCTGACTTTGTAGGCTTTAACTGATATTATATATGGCAAATTCCTTTGTAAATTGTAACTTAAGTTAGTCGTAAGTATCTTTCATAAGGCCTTCTAGTCTAGGAGTTAGAAGCAAAGTAAAGAAAGTTTGTGGTTCTTCCAGTTGATAGAATTGCATGATAGGTAATAACAAAGAAAGGTCGCTCTGCCCCTTCCTCCTCTTCCCCTACTTTAGGCCCTCCCTCTATTTTAACCACAAAATGTGAAACAATGTGGTGAACCCCAGACACCAACCCCAGGAAGCCTCATGCACTTCCAGATTAGGGAGCATATACAATGGATGAATTTATATTTTAGAAAATCCTATTTGCCCCCTCACCCTACACTGTCAGTTTTACCTCAGTGCCCCCTAAAGCAAATGAGAAACAACAGAGGGATTTATTTTTAAACAGAATGTTTTAAAATAAATTTGTCCGTATTTAATATAAAATAAAAAATAATTTTTTTGCACAGTTAGGGTTTTTTTAATTTTATTTTTGCTAGCTAAGACTGTTGTATAAATTAATTTGTATATTCCCTTCCATACTAAAGTATAATACTTTGTGATAGAAAAGGCATTCAGTTAATATTAGTAGAATGAGAAAAAAGGTGGAAGGAATGAGAAGCAGGAGAGGAGGGGTGGAGACGCCCAGCTGCCAGCAGAGTTTATGGTAGTGTGTAAGCTGTGTTCATGGATCCAGCCTGGGAGACAAGAGAACTTGTTGAGACAAAACAAAAACTAATTTGAAGGGAAAGGACCATAAGTGGGTATAATCAGTGCAAAGACAGATTTTATGAGCCTCCTAAGGCAGGGGAATTCACACGGATGCACACACATATTCACACACAGGAAACCCAAGAGATGGAGTTGTATTGGCAGTGATTAGTCTCACTGAAGGACCAAGGCCTCACATGTCTTTAGCCACAATAAGCAGAGTCCTTGGTCATTGGCCAGAGTTGCTACACTGACACACATGGTGGGAACCCTGAAAGTTTCATTGGAATAAGATTACACAGCTTCTACCTGACAAGCTATGAACTGCTATGCAGATTCAAGGTGAACAATGAGAAACTTTGATCCCTGACTTGGGTAGTTTGCAATCAATGGGAAGACATGCTTTATAAGAAAAGAACACATTAGTAATTCTATTCAAATTACAGCTCAAGTACATGTATCCTTGAGTTGGAAACAGATCTACCTAACAATTTACTGATATCTAAAGCAAAATTTCTGACAGGCATTTTAACTCAGTGCACACAAAACTCAACTATGGTTCTGTTCTATCAAAACTTTCACTTCTTCTCCTTTTCCCACTATCTGTGAAAGGTACAACTATTTACCCAGTTGTCCATTTTGGTTACCTGGGAACAGCTTTTTCCCTTTCCCATCTGCAACCAATTGGTTAGCAAGGCCTAGCATTTGTAGGTTCTAAATATCAATAAAATATTTTCCTTGTGCTCCATACCATCTAAAACTGTTATAGTTTATAATATTACTAGCTAACACTTTTATAATGCTTACTATTTTAGTATTCATAAGTACCTTCTGAGGTAGATATGGTTCTTATCCTCTTTTTATAGAGAAGCCAACAAAAGTTCAGCAAGGCCCAAGGTCATTCCACAAGCAAGTGACAGAGCCCGATTCACACCCAGAGATTGTTCTCCAACTTCATTTCCCAGCACTTACGCCCTATATTTACTTATTTATTTGTCTATTTATTGAAGTAGTAAATTTTTATCTGAAAATAATTTTAGACTTACTGAAAAGAATGATAAAAAGAAATACAGTACACCCTTCTACCATAGTCCCAAATGTTAAATTTTTTCCACACTCTATCATTTTCTTTCCATATATATGTATATTCTTCTTCTTAATAGTATTATTAATTTTCATCACTGTTATTGTGCCATTTGAGGGTAAGTTGTAGTAGATATGATATCCCACAACTTCAGGTACTTCTGTGTGTATTTCTTAAGAACAATGATCCAAATCAAGAATTTAAATTTGTTACGATGCTATTATCTAATTTATAGACATTCATACTTTGCCATTTGTTCCAGTAATGTTGTTCATAGCAAAAACAATTTTTAAGAAAATCTAGCCTGAGATCCAATCAAGGGTCACACACTGCATTTAGCTGTAATATCTGCTTTGTCTTTTTTAATATGAAATAGTTCCTCAGTCTGTCTTTGTCTATTTTATCCTTGACTTTTCTTTTTTCTTTTTTTTTTTTTTAGGAAAATTAGCCCTGAGCTAACTGCTGCTAATCCTCTTCTTTTTGTTGAGGAAGACTGGCCCTGAGCTAACATCCGTGCCCATCTTCCTCTACTTTATATGTGGGATGCCTGCCACAGCATGGCTTGTCAAGCAGTGCCGTATGTGCACCCGGGATCTGAACAGGCGAAGCCCTGGCAACCAAAGTGGAACCTGGGAACTTAACCACTGAGCTACCAGGCCGGCCCCTACCCTTGATATTTTTTAAGAGAGTAGGCAAGTTATTTTGTAGAATGTCTCTCTATTTGTAATTTTCTGACATTTCCTCATGATCAGATACATGTTATACAATTTTGGCAGGGATACAAATAAACAAGTGTGTCCTTCTGTGTGCATCGTACCAGAAAGCGCGTCTTTTTTTTTCTCATTCCTGGTGACGTTAAGTCTGATCATCTGATTAAGGTGGTATCCTCCAGCCTTATCCACTTAAAACTATTTTCCATTTGGAGTTAATGAATATTTTGCAAAGAGATACTTTATGACATAGTGTATATTTCAATTATGCCAACTGACTTGCAGTATCTTTCATGTGCCAAACGTGAGCTTGGGAGAGTGGTTTTACAATTTTTCCTAGAAGCTTGTTTCAAAGTGGTAAGTAGATGTTACAAATAAAGAATAGAAAGCATATCTCCAACAGCTGTTAATTTAATTTTAAAATAATCTCAGACCCACAACAATGTTGCAAAATTAGTACAAAGAATTCTTGTGTGCCCTTCACCTGGCTTTCACAAAGGCTAACGTCTTCCATAACTGTAGATCAATTATCAACATCAGGAAATGGACATTGATTCCATACTATTAACTGATCTGCAGACATTATTCAAATTTCACCAATTGTACCACTAATATTCTTTTTCTGTGTTCCAGGGTCCAACCTAAGATGACATTATTGAATTTGTCTGTCATATCTCCTTAGTCTCTTCCAGTCTGATACACTTCCTCAGTCTTTCTTAGACTTTCACAAATTTGTATTTTTTCAAAAATACATAACAGTTATTTTATAGTTATTTTGCAGGATGCCCACTCTACTCAGATTTATCTGATGTTTCCCTATGCTTAAAATCAGGCTCTGCGTTTGTAGCAGGAATATTACAGAAGGGATGCTGTATCCCACTCACGAATCACACCAGAAGGAACGTCATGTTTATTCATCCCACTTTGGATGATGTTGAATTTGATCACCTGGTTAAGATGATAGCTAGATTTCTCCAAAATAATGTTAACTTTTTTGCTGTAATAGGTATCTCTTGGGGAGATCCACTGAGACCATGAAACTGTCCTATTTCTCATTGTACTCTTGCTCACTGAGTTTAGCATCAATGACTTGATGTTTGCCAAATAGTGATTTTCTACTGATATTATTCCTGCTTCATTTATTTATTTATTATTATTTTTTATTTATTTTTTTGTGTGAGGAAGATTGGCCCTGAGCTAACATCTGTGCCAATCTTCCTGTATTTTATGTGAGATGCGAGCACAGTGTGGCTTGACAAGTGGTGTTGTGTCCTCGCAAGGGATCCAAACCTGCGAACCCTGGGCTACTGAAGCAGAGCACACCAACTTAACCACTATGCCACCATGTGGGCACCTTCTACATTTATTAATTGCCATTCTACTGTAAGGAAGAACTGTTCCTACTCCCTCATTTTTTTTTAACTTTCTCGATTATTTATTTAGATCAGTATGGAATCAAGGCTACTTGTTTTATTTCGAAGAATGTAATTCACCACTATAGTTATTTATTTTGAGGGGCTCACACTGTCATAGATTTGGCCATCGAAAGTTCTTTTGAGTTGTTCCTGTGTCTTTTTAAGATGTCCTCATCATTTTTTGACTATTTCTTTAGTTTTTGGCATCTCAAGATATTTTAGACTCAACTTCTACTTTGCCTGTCCCAGACCTTGAATTAGCTATGCCTCCAATGAACTCTTCTGTTTTAGCAGAGAATGGTATTTAGAAACGAAAATATGGACATTAGGTGTGTTCATTGTACCTGAATGTCATTGGTTCTAAGCTCTACCAAAGAACAGAGCTGGAAATATATGTATTACACAGGCACACACACATTTTTATCTATTTCTATAGCTGTCTATCTGTATATGTATTGAAAACCATTACTTCATACATCCAATTCCAATCCAACACCCAGAGGGTTCATTCTAGTTTTCTCTTTCTAATTATTTGTAATTCCTTTTCCAACAGTGAAGAAAACTGGCTCTCAGGATCCATATAAATACATTTATTTATTTTCCCAATCCTTTAACCCACACAAAGTACTCTCAAAAGTTTTAGCCCATACCACTGTCAAAACTAATTTACTAATTAGACAATCATGTTTGTGTACAGTTCTTTTAGCCTTAGGCATTATAGTATATATCAAGATATCATTTCTGAAATTATTTAGGTTAGTTCATTTTTCCCCCATCCTCTTCACTGTGGTCAGGTTATTTGGAATAAAGTTAGAGTCCTCTGTTACAGTTTGTGTTCCATTTTGAATTCCCCAAATTCTGCTTTATCGTTTAATTATTTATTTTTTTGACAATGTGAAACATTAACATTGTTCTGTCAAAATGATACAAAAAAGTATACTCAGAGGGGAGTCACTAGCTTCTCATGTCTGCTACACTCATCCCATTGATTCTTTTTGTCTACCCTGTTCCCCCTCATATTCTATAGGTAGTGAATCCCTTTAATTTCTGGCTTATCTTTTCCATATTTCATTTTTGCATAAAGAATCAGGCGCATGTGTATTTTTATATATATGTACATGTGCCCACACATACGTAGCTTACATGAAACGCAGCAGGCCATAAAGACATCTTTCTTCCACTTTACTTTTTTCACTTAAAAATATGACCTGGAGGGACTGATCCAGTGGTGTAGTGGTTAAGTTTGCATGCCCAGCTTCAGTGGCCCAGAGTTCGTGGCTTCAGATCCTGGGTGCGGACCTACATACTGCTTATCAAGCCATACTGTGGTGGAGTCCCACAGACAAAATAGTGGAAGATGGGCACAGATGTTAGCTCAAGGCTAATCTCCTCAAGCAAAAAGAGGAAGATTGGCAACAGATGTTAGCTGGGGGCCCGTCTTCCTCACACACAAAAATAAATAAATAAAATATACAACCTGAATTTACTCCATATCAGTTCATAAAGATCATCTTCATTCTTTTCATAGCTGTGTAATACTCTACAGTATAGATGTCCCATAGTTCATCTTTTCAGGCTAACTTTTCCATGTCCCTGTGCACCCTTTTGGTATATGAATGCAGGTCTTCCTTTATTTATGTGAAAATTTCATAGATTATACATTCATATATTAGTACTGATGCATTGTTTTTATTTTATTTTAGGGTCTCCAAATATGTGAACATTACCCTTCTTTGCTTGTCCTTAATTTTTACCATTTTTTGTCTGGAACTTCCTGTTTTTTTTTTATCTCACTTAGATTCTTTTGGGTCTTTTCTTGGCTTTCTTCAATGTCTCATTAAATATTCTCTTGACCGTATTAGTCTTCAGGCTTCTTGTAAGCTGATCTTTATTTCTGGGTTAATTTTTTTCCCTTCCCTCTCTTTTCTGAGTTCATACAACTGTTCTTTCATTTCTTTCTTCTCCTTTTTCATTTCTTTTCCTTTTTTGCCAATATCTGTTCTTCAATTTTAATTTTTGATTCAAAATGGTTTTCCTATCCCAAAATATTTGTTTGAACATATTTAACTTAATTTGAGTCTTGTCTTACTGTTTCTTCTGATATATGGGTATTTGTTCATGAGGAATTTCATCACTTGAGGCGTACTGAATCTTGTTTTCTGATTTTTTAATGATAACTCTGCATGGATTTAATAACTTTTTTCCTGTTAATATTTTAGTATTAAAGTCATTTAAAAGATTCCTTGGTTGATGGTACCCTCTTTTTTTCACTGTAGCAAAGTCCATGTTCTTTAATGGACCGTGTGTGTGTGTACTTGTGGTGGGAGAGATATGTGTGTTCTCTGAAATTTTGGTTCTCATGGTCTTATAGGACCCTGAATTTCCCTTTTTTGCATCTTTTATCCTTTACCACTCAATTTCCAAAGGACTTCTTTCCCTTCCTTTTTGTTTGTTTTTTATCCCCCAGAAACTATGTATTTCGAAGCCTGTCACTTCAAATCCTGTGCGTTTTTTCCCCTGAGGAAGATTAGCCCTGAGCTCACATCTGTGCCAATCTTCCTCTTCTTTATACGTGAGTCACTGCCACACCATGCTTGATGAGTGGTATATGTCCACGCCTGGGATCCAAGCCTACAAACCCAGGCCGCCAAAGTGGAGCATGTCACAATCACCCACTACACCATGGGGCTGGCCCGGAGTCATGTGAATTTTTAAGTCCCTTTCCTATAAACTATTAGACTGTGCTCTGATTTACCAAGACACTTTTTTTTTAATGTTTAATATTTTTACACATAGCGTGGGCTTAAGCTTTCTGGCAGTGCTTTGATATCAACATTGTTCCCATGATTAGCTCTCCTGTTTCTCTTCCCCACAATTTTTCTTGGCCTGCACTCACTTGCCACAAAACCTTGCAGTAGGAAGTGAATGTGAGAGATTGCTTGCTGAGATTTGGTGCACACACACACACAATTACAGTTATTTTAAAGTTAGGGTAGTCCACTTTTCAAGTTATTCTGAGAGTATGAAGGGTTTTCTGTATTGTTTTTAGCTATCCAGAATTCGCAAGTTACTAATTTGAAGGAAATTTTGTCTGTATGTTCCCAAAGGTTCAGAAACACTACATTCCTTTGAGGCAGACTTCTGCGTCTACTTCCTTTGTGACAGTCATATCTCTATGCAGTCCTCTAACTGCCTCTGTTGCCTTTCATGGGTGCCAGAGCAATCAATTTATGATGGAAGAGAGCCCTCTGTCCCTAGAGATAGTGTGTATGGCTTGATCTGCTCTTCCCTTTCCCCATGGCTTATTTAAAAAGGTTTCATTGAATTTCGTGCATGTTGTGCTGCTTGGGTGTACAAAATATTGGCAATGTTTTATAATAAGTAGCAAATCATTATTATGTGCTTTGGTGTTCATCGTATTATCATTAATCATCGTAAATTCACTGAGTGTATTCACACAAATAAGGTAGGTAATTCCGAAGATAGTTTATTCATGAAACTTTCAATTTATTAATGTGTTTTCACCTTTAAAGATACAAGCAAGGAGTTAAATCATGTTTTTCAATATCATCAGCATCAAAAGGACTTTATGGAGCCTCTGTCAGTACACAGTTCTGCAAAAACTCATCTTTGGCAATGGCAGAGGACAGAAAATTCACCTTTGGTACTCTCTTACTCCCTTATTTTGGAATCACCAGCATCCCCCAAATTCTCATGCTGAACCTCTCCTTCTGGTTATCCAGATTCACCCATCCTTGCCAGACTTTATATTTAGGTGTACATTCTATATTTCTCTCTCTCTTTTTATTAAACTCTAACCTCTAATAAATAGCATGAATATACAGTGCATCTTGGGGACATATGCATGTTATTAGGAAATATTTTGTCTTAATCAAAACAATGAAATGCTAACAGTGGAAATTTGGGCACCATAGTAAAATAATTAAGGGACTTTTATAAGCATACTTCAGTTCATTTCACCCGGAAAACTCTCTCTTTTACTCTTTGTTTTTTGAAACATATCTTTAGAAACAGGAAACTTTCAAATCCTGGCTCCACTATGTAATATCCAGGTGTCATTGACAAAAAAAACTAACTTCTGAGCCTCATTCCAACTTCCGTAAGATAAGAAAAATAATACCTTCTTGACAGATAATGTTGAGGTTAGGGCAAGGAGGATGTGACATTTTTAATTCTGATCATCATGTTTAAAGTGAGGATAAGATCAACAATTATTTGATGATCAAATGAAAAGGCACATGTAAAGCATCTTAAATTGCTTAGCACACGAAAGCTACCCAAAATATGTTAGTTTTCCTTCCTGACTTACTGATGGCCCATCCAACCAAATATTTTGAAACAAAGAAGGTAGTCTTAATTGGAAATGTACAAATTTGACGGTTCAGGTTTATTCAGCCTATGTACACAGTGGCATATATATTTACTAGAAAAGGAGGGGAGAGACCAGGACAGACAGTGGCTGCTCAAGGGGAATTTGCTCTCCTCTATCCCTAAAGGAGGTCTCAAAGAGGATGCAGAATGCTGGAAATGGAACACATAGAACTGGGCCATACAGCTTGGACAACACTGCAAAGCCTTGATCACTTCTATTACATTTGACAAAGAAGTGATAGAGATGGAATAAAATATTGCTTATTCTACCCTATCTAGACTTTCCTCTGTTTCTAAGGTGACTAAAGATCAGTCTCCCTCCCCCAGTGGAATCTTTCCACTGACATCTCACTAAGTAGATCATTCTGGTTTTTCCCATCTCTTTTGATAGTCTGCCTTATACTGTGCTAATGCCTGCTTGGCTATATATTTTTACCCCTGGTATGAGTTCTGCCTTTTGGAGCCAAAATCGGTCCATCAATCAATCAAATAGCATTGCTCATATGTTTCAGAGCAGCCATGCTGAAGCTTCAGTACTCCACAATCTACATTCTGGGTTCCTCCATCCTTTCCTCACATCATAAGATCATGCCATCCTGTCTGTCCCTCTGATTTGTCAGCTCCCCATCCTGTCTATACAATGGAACTGTCAGTTGAATATCATACACCAGATATGCTCTGCCTGATAGAGTAAGCAATGGGTGGACTAATAGAGTCCATTAATTCTTAATCAGATGTAACCTGAAAGTACTCTTGCTTTCTGCCAGACAGAATAAGCATCAGTCAAGGAAATCCCCAAAATCTATTTCATGTAAATTGTTTCCTTACATCTATGCTTGCTGTCTAGACTGCCATTTTTACTTGATAAATATCATCTTATTAATTTGCCCCTGTGTTTTCAATCTTCATTTCATCATCCATCAATCGACTGTCCTTCCGAGCTTCATATTAAATGCAAACATTTTTTAAAAGTTCTATTGATTTATCAAAAATATTATCAAACCACTAATATATAATAGATGTAATCGTTAATAAGATGTTCGTAGATTCTGTCTTCAAAAGTTTATACACTACTGGTGGATACATACAGGTTAATAAGCTAGACTTTTTTTTATCTCAAGTGCTGTACAAGGGGAATTATATATCTGCTGTTCAAGCAAGAGAGACATGGAGAGAGGAGATATTAAATAGCAGCCTTTTGTAAATGTTAATTTCTTGATTAAGTTGTTTGTAGCATCATTTGTAGGAAAGTGTCTTTTTCATAGGAAATATGTACATAAGTATTTAGGAGTAATGGAGCATCATATCTGCAACATACTCTCACTTGATTGAAAAATGATAATAATGTAGCACATATGTACATATAAAGAGAATGATAAAAAAAATTACTAGTTGGGTAACTGGGTAAAGAGGAGTATTCTTGAAATGTCTTTGTGTGTTCTTAGTAAATTTGAAATTATTTCAAAATAAAGAGTTAAAAAAAACCCCATATAGGTATTGGTCCAAGATGAGACATTGAATAATGGTAGCATACTGTGGCAGAGTTGATAGAGCCAAATGTCCAGAACCTTGTGCTATTAGCCACCCTTTTCATTGGATATTGATTTATATCGCATATACACTACATCATTCAAACATAGTGAATTCTATGTCTGTGGGAATGTTGAAGAATTACTCTTGATTCTTTTCAAGACAAAATGAGAAAGTGACATGCTAGTATCTGTGTAGATAGAGAGACCAGTGGAGATCTAAAGTCAGTATTTTGGAATTCAGCTTTGAGGAGAAAGGTGGCCTTTCTTCTTACATTGCATAAGAAGCCATCTCTTCTCCACTCATCCCCAACTTTAAACTCATTTCTAATGGGAGCCACTGAATGCTGAGTCATATCATTGGATAAATTGGCATGTTTCATTGATGAAATAATTTGCAGGACACTTTTACAAAATTGGAACCTTTAAAAGATGTTTTCACTCTGAGTAGTTTCTTTAGAGCTTCTTATCCTAGAAGGACAAGAATCCACTCTAACATGTGGACATCTGCACAGAGAATAAACTCAGGAGAGAGAAAAGCTGCTATTCTTGTAGCTCCTTCCCCAACCTATGACCTCAGGAAGCTGCAGTGAGTTCAGAGTCAGGAGCTGTGGAGCCTAGGACTGATGCCGTCAATGACTGGGCCACTGTCTAAATCACTTCTCCTCTCAAAAGCTTTAGTTTCCCATCTGTAAAAGGAGGGTGCTGGACTTGATTTTTCCATCTCTAACATTCTGTGTTTCCATAAGCATTTAGTGCTGTTGTATCTTTTTTGTTATGACAGTAATTAGTGGTTCCTTTCTGGATTTCTTGGAGCATTTTTGAAAGGTTTATAGCTTATTCTTGATGTAGATAAATGTTTTTAGAATATTTGGTTTTGTTCTTCATGAATAAAAAGGTGATTGAACAAAGCATACATTCATCATTCCATTTATTGCCCTGAAACAACAAGTGTAATTTATAAACCAATAATACTTTAGAGAGTGTTATACACATGTATGAAAAGAATGCTTTAAATTAATGGGAGGCCAAGAAGACACTAATCCAGCATCCCCTGGAGGAAGAGGTAGGAACTCAACCAGAGAGGAAACTTAGATACATTCTACTGGATAATATAGATGGTACTATATTACTTTTACTGGAAAACTAATAAAGGGAGAGAAAAGATCAATGACTTTGGGTTGGCCTCCTCTCTGTTTTCAAAGATTCTGTGAGAATGAGAGAGTCTGACTGTCACAACAGGTTTCAACCGGAACCAAAGCAAAAGCTAGACTGTATGTTAAAGGACGTATCTAAAAGTCTAAAAATATTTGTCTTTTATAAAACATTCACAGAAACATGATTGATGTTTTTTGGTTAAATTTAAGAAATTCCTTAAATTTCTTAGCTGTAGTAATTAGTGAAAATCAGAAGAGGTCCACTTTAGAATGACTATGGCCCACAGAAGATGACATTCTTTAAGAATTAATGGAATTAATGAGAATTCTTTGGTGGCTTTTGTCTGTGATTATCAAATGATTTACTTTATAAACTTGCTGCTTAGTATGTAACATTGTAAAAATGATTTCTTACTCAGAATGCCCTTCATTCTTTCATTGCACAAGCAAATCTCCAACACCTCACTCGAATGTGATTTATGCTCCAACTTCCTTCCATTCTTAGTCTCAGTCACACAATTTCCCATGTTTATAGGCATAGCTAGAACTCAACTATCTCTGAATATCTTACCTCTATTACTTACCCAAAGTGTAACTAAAAATCTAGGAAGACACAAAAATTAAGTTTCTGAGAAAATAAAATAAATGTCAGTGAGTTCGTGCACTAAAGCTTGTATACATTGTACAAAGGGGGCCATGTATGATATGTTGCTGGACCAATTTTCTCTTAATTAGAAAACATAGTGATGAATTTGTAAAGATTAAATAAGTTAATGTATGTAAGGCACTTAGAAATTGCCTAGGACAGAGTAAGCATTTAATAATAATTATTATTATTTAATTTCCATGCCAATAAAATACTAACAATAACAAATTGAAAGGAGAGAGAAACTGTTACGAGTGGGCGCACTCAAAATAGAGATAGGTAGCATTGTAAAGTAATGGAAAGAGCTAGCAAGGCGATCAAAATCAGGCATAAGAACTCAAAATAAAGCCATTGTTATTCATTTGGTACAGATCCAAACACATCTGAACAGAGTCAGAGGCATCACTGTTATAGTACATTTCAGCAATAATAGCTGTTAATAACAATAACTTTGAGTCATCAAGAACAGTTGAAATAATCTTCAATATCCTCTGTCTAAGAAAGCATGCAAATCTGTAATAAAAATTTATAGACTCCCATTCAAACTGGTTATGATTTTAATGTTAATGTTTCACCCATAAGCTCTCTGTAATCTAGAAAACCTATTTTCTAGACTCTTTGAATAATGTATGTCTAGAGAGTAAAAGTTTACGTCAATTATGTTCATTTATCTTAGTAATTTCTACACATAGTTTTAGCTGCCTAAGTAGATACCATAGTTCTCAAGGACAAAAATTTATCTCTAGCCATATTATTCTCAAAGTGCATGACATACAAGTGAGTATTTAATTGCCATTTATCTCGCATTTAACAAAATAGTGGATTCACTTTTACATGTTTGGTGCTTGGAGACCATAAGATCATCTAGATTAAGAAAGAAAAGTAGAGTCAACATTCAATTCCTCAATTTGGGTTTGCTTCATTCAATAAATGTATTTCTTAGGCTCCGTTCACAAGAAGCAATGCCCAGATGGGGGTTCCAGTGAAAGAGGTTCGTTGAAAGTGAGATCTAAGAAGAAGAGGGCTGCGAGACAACAAGTAGAGGTAAAATAGTAGGGGAAAATAGCTAAGCAGGGATGTTTTCTTTAGGAGAGACTGGCTTTAGCCTGACTCACAGAGAACCCTGGGAATGACTGGCACCACTGAGCTGGACCACAAGGGCTGGTTTATTTTACCCTGATGTCATTGCCTACTGACTGCAGCCTGGCAAGAGTGAGGATGAGGGGGTTACATGGTACATGAAGCTCCCAGGTGAGAGGTGGCTCTCATTTGGCAGAGGGAAGTTATCAAGAAAAGGAGAAATCTACGAGCAGTTATCAGCAAATAACACAGTTCTTGAAAATGGATGATGTATTAGGAGGTGGGTGAACTGTCAGGTAAAAGCAATATTAGTGGGGTAAAAACAGCGAACACTAAAGTCTACCTCTTGTACTGCTCACATCCACTTACTTCTCACACTAAATTTGCATCATCCAGGAATAGCTAATCCAGCATTCTGATTGGTCACAGTTTCTGATAATACCTGCTAGGAGTAGAAAGAATTGCTACTGCAGTTGTCCTGAGGCTCTAACCATGCTCGTCATTTCTACTACCCATCTAGACCTCCCGCATCCTCAACCACTACTTCTACTGTGCCAGGTGGGTTGCATGGTGGAGTGATTCAGACCCTCACCATGGAGGGATGTGACTCGCTGATACCATGCCCTCTCCATGCTACAGCAATATACCCATCCACTTATAATTGCAGGGCATGAGACTATTAAAATAAGCTCCAATGGATCACTTGCATGCCAGACATTCTTCTCTTGCTCCCATTATGCAACAGTAGTCCTACCACCTCATGATGATTGGGTCAAATACTCCATTTTGTGCTTGCTGGTCTACTGACAGGAGGAGACCAAAATGAATTTGAGGTAACCACAGCTTTAATAACATTCTGACTGCATTCCCTGGTGGAAACATCTTGCCTCTGGACCCCTGGACCTGTAGTGGCAGAGACTAGATGCCCAAATTCCCAAAGTGGGTCACTGAAGGTCCTAATAAGCAGAGACACCTTACTTTCACCCCTTGGTTTCCAGACCAATGCATTCCACTTTTAGGGATCTAGCACTATATAATGGCCATTGTAAAGTATATCCTCTCTCCCACAGAATGGCACCCTATTTCACAGGGTGTTATTTTCAGCTGCATTTTTGAGACTTTATTCTAGTGCTCTATCAGGCTGACAGTTTCTAGATGGTGTGGTATGTGGTAGGAAAGATTGTGACCCACTTGCACCTCCTTTGTCATAAAGTGGGCCTTTGGTCTGAAGTATTATTATGCAGGATCTCACATTCTCTAAGTCCTCAGATGGAGGTAGCAGCTGAGACATGGTGGGCAAGAAAGGCAAACCCATGCTATATACATTAGTCAAACTCAGTTTGAAATGTTATCCCTTCGAAGGCTGAAGTAATCATCTTAAGGCTGGCTGACCTCCTTGAGAGATGATACCATATTGAAGGGACCTATTTGAGCTTAATTTCAGAAATACCATCTCCATTTTATGATGGATTGCTGTTGGGCCCACTTGAACTTATAAACGTTGGTGTCTGACAATAGCTATCCCATAGTGTCAACTCTAGTTGCATAGTCACTTGATGTCTCATGTTCAAATGCTCAGTTTCTACCAGGGCCCAGTAGCATAGTAAGCACTGTTTTTCTAATGGTGTAGAGTTCTCTGCTGCTGATGGCATAGCCTTGCTCCAGATCTAAAGAGTCTGTCCTGAGATTTTATTTTTGAAGCTTACCAGAGGCTGAACCAGGAATATTTCTCTACTATATATACCCCTAGTCATATGGGTTCTTCTGGCATATGGGTCATGTGGCTCAAGTGACAAGTCTGCTTTACAAAGTCTGGATCTATTGTATAATTTGCTCTTGCTCTGTACTCTGCTCAAAACCAGCAACCTTCCATGCAATGCAATAAGATCAGAGTAGGGTTCCCAAGTGTGAAATATGCCGCTTCCAGAACTCAAAGACGCCTGCCAAATATTGTGCTTCTTTTTCAGTCGTAGAAGGTACAATACTTTGGAAGAGATACTCAAACATGTCCAGTATTGCTGCACCCCTAAAAATGTCATTCATGAATCAGGCTCCTTGGTAGGGTTTCTGCCCCATCATTTGGAGTATGTCTGTCTTTTAAAAAATCCTAGCATACTACCCACTTCACGCTCATCAGGTTTAATTGACATGACGTCATCAATACAGTGGGCTACTGCAATGTTCTCCAGAAGATCTAGACAGTCAAGTCCCTTCAGATTGTAAAAGAGAGCAGGACAATTTGTATAGCCCTGAGGCAAAGTATACTGCTATGCTTCCCATCTGACTGTCAACCGCTTCTAATCTCCTTCTGATGACTATTGAAAAGTGCAGTGTCATTGTATTCTATTAATGATCTTCATAGACCCCTGTGGGCCAGGCTCCCTAGTTGGTATTTTGCCCTCATTGCCCATTACTGCCATGAAACCCATCTTGCTTCTCATGGTTAAGTGCTGCCAGCTGGTCTTTGCCATTATAGCCTCCTACGGCTTTATTGCTACCACGAAGTTCAGTCCTGTAATGTCATCTCCTAAATCCATTCCAACCTGACAGATGACACAATCATTGAATTTCTCAACCAAACTGGTGCCCCCCTTATCAGTGCATTTCTTACTCAACTTTGTAAACAAAGCCTTCCAGAGGGATAGTCAAATGCTAGGTATTCTAGTTTTATATACTAACCCCATTTTAGCCTTCCCACTTCTCTGAGAATTTAATTCTTTAGTCGACAGTTTACCACAGCAGTTCACGCATTTCTTCTGTAATTAATAAGTACCATCTCTTTTCCAAACTTCTCCCAGGGACCACGCAAAGTATTAAATCCTGTGCCATAGGAGTGCACCTTACTATCTCCCTTATCCAGTTTTATATCCCCCTAGAGCCCTCAAGATCCATTCTTATATGTAAACACATCCTGCAGCACTTTGGGTATATCACCCCTGTTCTCCTTTAGGAGTCCCAACACTTCCACACTGAATTATGCTAAACATTTGACTTTACCTATGTATCTGATGGTCAAGAGGAAAGATGGAAATAGATCTTGCACATGGCAAGCATTCCCTTTGTAAGGCCTGCCTCATTTGAGGCCTCTACATATTTCTCAAGCAAAGAGGAGAAGGCCATATATTTCAAAAGGAGCACCAATTTCTAGAGTCTTAGCAGTGCTCGAGAGCATTCAGGGCAATCAGGGTGTTGAAGGGTCTTAAGTACATCTACCTGGATATTTCTGTCATGAGTCTCAGCATTCCATTTCTTCCCTACCTGCGCCCTGATTTAGCATAGCAGATCTTCCGAAATTCTCCCTTCTCTGAAGTTCTGCCACTCTTATGATTAAGTTCTTTATCTGGTCTTTAGCTCTGTCTCCTCTTCAACTGTAGGATATAAGCGTTTCATTAAATGCTTTAAATTGCGATTATTCAATCTGACTTTGTCATGTTTCTCCCATCAATGCATTAATAGCCCCAAGTCACCCATTTGGAGAGTCCCTGTAGTTAATATTTTCCCATACCTATCAAAGGTCAGAGACTTTACTCTAGCTAATGCATCTTCTTCCACCTGTATCTCCTTCCAGGTCCTTACAGGTGAACGTCTTAACTATCAGATTTCTAAAGAGTTCCAAGACTATCAATACTTCATCTACTGCTCCCAACAGGGCTCTCATTGACATCAGGCCATTAGGTTAGTAAACGACCAACCTCCAGGATCCCGTATTTATTCTTCTACATCTTTTATATCAACTTTCTTAGGTTGAAGCCCCCTAGAAGCAGAGCCTGAAACATGTGAAATTTTTGTGAAAGTGATTTATCAAGGGCATACACTCAGGAGAAGAGAAAATGGAATTAGGATATGGCAGAGAAAAAGAACCAAGCAAGAATCTTTACTGGAGTTTTGCTTCAGTTTAATCACATCTGGAGTGTAAACTGTGCTGAGAGTTGGTCTCACACTGAAGCAAAGGCCAGCCTTTTGTACCTGTCAGTTAGTCGTTGGCTGCTGGCTGCTCAGAGGCAGGGCGGTAACCTCCAGGCAAGGTGGCTTCTGTTTAGATAAGGGCCATTTCTCAGAGAAGGAGTAGCAGTGAGATTTTAACAGGGGAGCTGGCAGGGACCCTAAGATCTCCTGAAGTAAATGAAACCAAAGTGAGAACTTGTGCTCTTCCATAGAGTTTTAGGGGCATTCCTTCAAAGTTGAGTCAGAGTGTGCTCAAAGGAAGATTGAAATAACATTAGAACCTGGTAAACCTCACCACTCACTTTAGACCAACCCTTGCAGATAAATATGATGCAGGTAAATATGATTTTTAAAGTATTTACTATTTGGATCAATCAGTGATACCAATAATCTATTTTCTAGTTTTTGTAGATAGTTTTGATTTTTCTTATATAAAATATGTGCCAACCCGCTGTTATCAACAAGTTGTTCATTCAGCGAACATTTATTGAGCATTTCCTGTGTGCCACGCACTGGTTAAGAGTTGAATTCTTAATCATTTCACCCCTAATCATTTAGAAAATTTGTTGACATCTTGTATTTATTTATACGCATCACAAAAATTAGGTTATTATAAGATAATAAATGTCATAATTTTTGTAATGTTTACCTTATTATGAAGGTTTTAGCTTTCAGTATACAGTGAACTCTTTCAGATCTATCACAGTAAGGGGAGGTATTAATCCAGCGATTATTGTATTATAGCAATTTCAACTCTCTTAAAGCACCTTGCAACTGAGTTCACCAAATATAAATTAAATGCTTACTATATGAAACTCACGTCTTGAGCAATCCAGAGGAAAAGTATGAGTAGTTCAGTCTTTGTCTCAAATGGGGGTTATAACCTAGTGATCTCATGGTAATTTTACATCATCTATGCAAAACAGAATTAGAAAAAAATAAGCATGTTTTGGGAAAAGCTGTTTGTATGTGTGTGTATGTAAAAACTCAAAATACCTGGTGCCGTGAGTGTGTATCTGCATGCCTTAGGCCATAGCTAATTTGTTGTTTACGGGTAGAGCATAGAAGCGTTTGACATCATAATCAATGAATCATTTGGAAGCTGTAACTTTTGAATATTGCTATTCTTTTTGATTGAAAAAAACCCCAACTCTCTCTTTGTTCTTTTTACTGGAAATTTTCATGAATGCTATCCTATTTTCAAACACTGTACATAGGTTAGGCCACAGAGAAGCTAGCCATCAATTGAAAAAGAAGTTGAATAAATAAGTAGCTTTAATTATACGCGTTGACTAACATCAGGCTGCAGAAAATGCTGTGTGGTAAGTATGTGTTTTAATTACACAAACCAAGTCCTCTGACTCTAAACTAAACCCCAAATTTTTTGCATTAAGTATGTAGATGAAGAGGGTGTTCTATAATGTTCTATAGTGTGGAGAGGGGTGGGAATGCCTCTGAGGAGAGCTGCTGCAGAATGTCAAAGAAAAAGGGGTGTGAAGAAAATAAAAGAGCCTTTAATTAGGTATTAAGGTCTAAATGGCATCACTGCTGACAGAATCCTGTCAGAGAAAGGTTTCAGTGGGCCTGACAACACCGTGAGAAGTGACAGGCTTAAGCACATTTTGGTCTTTGGTGAAACTACTGTTAGGATGAGATTTTATTATTTTATGGGGTGTTTGATCATACTTTATTTCTATTATGTATTTCTTCTTAACCAGATCACTTATCTAGTCGTGTATTATGTATGTTCTAATTCTTATGTTTAAATATATGTGAGAGAGGACAAATAGTTAGAATTTATATAGTCATACTTCATATATAAATAGTCCATCATTGATTTGTATTTGCTGGAAAAAATAAATCTCATCTATATAATTCTAGCTCTGCAAGTTCTAGGCCACTCAGTGCCATCTGCTAAGACTCTGGAACTAGGATTGCCACTGTGGCAGTGGAGATGCCAAGGAAGTGGTACCATCCTTAGGATCACTACCTAGACCTGATAAGACAGCATCACAAACAGGGCCTGGGATAAGATTTACAGATAAAGAGTTTTGGAGTTGCAGGTCGAAAGGTAGGTTCACCCAGTGAGTTGCCACTTCTGGAGCAAGTAGACTGTGTGGAATCCAGGCCAGAGGGGAGGCTACGAAAATGCTGGGCACCTGGGCTGGAGAGGGATGGATGAGGAAAGCTCTGCTTCTTCCATATTCTTATGAGGGCTTGTCCAGCCGGCCACAGAATCTGCTTCCCTGTAGAAGACTCTATCTTGACTTTCATAGGTGTTTGACTCTTGGTACATTTTAGAATCTCCCATTTGTGGTTCTGTCTGAGGAAGTTAAACAAAAATAACACCCCACTTTCTATGTTCCCCAAGTGAGTAAATTTTACGTTAAGAGGAACACAGTGGCCCAAGTTTTCATCTGAAAAATATAGACTTGCTTTGAACATTACTCATATGAATATAATCCATCTTTGTTTAGACAAAACTGGACTTCAGGAATTTGAGTTACAATAATATTATAAAATCGTGTGTAGCAACACCAAGTGTCCACAGGTGAGGATTCAGAGCAAGTGCAACTGTCATACGCTGCTAGAGGGGGTGCAAAATTATTAGAACCACTTTGGAAATCAGTTTTTCAGAGTTGGAATGGTTAATTTTGTGTGTCATCTTGGCTGGGCTAAGGGATGCCCAAATAGCTGGTAGAACATTGTTTCTAGGTATGTCTGTGATAGTGATTCAAAAAGAGATTAGCATTTGAATTGATAAACTGAGTGAAGCATATGGCCCTCTCCAATGTGAATAGGCATGATCTAATTTGTTGAGGGCTCAAATAGGTCAAAAGTGGAGAAATGGAATTCTCTCTCTCTTGTTTGAGCTGGGACATCCATCCATTTTTTCCTGCCCTTGGACACTGGTGCTCCTGGTTGTCAGGCTGTTGCACTGAGACTTATACCATCATCCTCACACTCACAACCTCCCCTTTAACCCCAGTTTTCAGTTCTCAGACCTTTCGGCTCAGACTAGGAGTTACATCATTGGTAACCCCTGTTTCTCAGGCCTTTGGACTAAATTACATCAATTACTAAATTGGCTTTCCTGGTTCTCCAGCTTAAGATGGCAGATCTTGGGACTTCTTTGCCTCTATATTTGCATAAACCAATTCCTATGATACTTATCTAGATAGATAGATCTCTCTCTCTCTCCCTCTCGCTCTCTCTGTGTATATATACATACTACCTATCTATCTATCTATCTATCTATCTATACTATTGATTTTATTTCACTGGAGAAGCCTCACTAATAAAATGTCTAACAGAGTTAAACATACACTTATTCTATGCCCTAGAAATTTCTCTCCTAAGCACTCACCCTCTAGAACTAAATACGTTTCCACAAAAACATTTTTATGAGAATGTTCACAGCAGCACTATTCATAATATCCCCAAATAGAAAGAACCCAAATGTCCACAATCGGAGGGTTGAATAAACAAAATATGATACATCCTACAATGGAACACTATGCAGCAATAAAAATGAACAAACTAGTGATACTTATAATCACAGATGAATCTCAAAAATATTACATTGAACAAAAGAATCTGGACACATACTGTAGGATTAATTTATTTAATGTTCAAGAACAGGCAAAACTCTGTATAATGATTGAAAGTAGAATGGTGATGATCTGGGAGTAAGCATTGGTGGGGAAAGGGCACGCAGGGAATTCCTGGGGAGCCAGGAATATTCTATGTCTTCATTTGGATGGTGGTTCTAATTATATTTTGGCATTTCACTGTATTCAACAAATTGTGTCTTAATAAAAACATCAATTCGTGCCTGCCTCTGGTATCAGAGAAATCCATAAATTCTCAGTTCTCAGTAACCTATCTCACTTTCATGAAATTGTGGTAGGGATACAGGGTGAGGAGAAGTGACATTTTAATACATAGTAGACATATTTCTTAATACCTTTGCCACTTCATGGTAGACTTTCCATTTTCCTGGAACCTCAGGGCCCCTTTCAGGTTGTAGGTCTCAGAGGGACCAATTGGTCCAGCTCAGGCTAAGAGTTTCAGATCCAAGGAGCCCAAACTAAAGCCTGGTATCATTGCCTAGTTCATTCAGGATGGAACGGTAAGATAGGCATTTTTGAGACACATCTCCATGGAAGGCCAAGAGCTACAACCACATTTACACAATGGAGCAGAGGGCAAACAGGAAATAAAAGCTGAATTAGAGCACACGGAAGATAGATATGCGTGGATTTGGTCATAAACAAACAAAGGACATCTTTGAAGATGAGAATCAGAGAATGCTTAGCTTGCCTTGATTGGTGTTCAGGTGGAATTCTCAGTTTGGCTCCCAAACTGAGCCCTAGCTTAGGTTCCAGTGCTCTGAAACATGGCTCTCTGGCTGATGGATGCTGTGATACAGTCCTATATGAAGACTATAAGCCATATGTTTGCTTGTTGGCAGAATAGGAAAGGGAGATAGTACCGACTACTTGTCCTTTTACTAAATGAGTGTCCCCCTCACTCCGACTTCCACTACCTTCCAGCATATATTTGATACTCTAAAGGCTGGGGAGCTTTTAACTGATTGAAACAGTGTTCTTTAGGTCCCCCTTTCCCCTAAGAACATCACACAGGCCCCTGGGCATGGCCAGAGTTCAAGAAAATTTGTCTAACTAAAACTTGCTCTGGTCTAAAATCTCTTACTTTTTATTTCTTCTAATCAGTTCCCCTAATCAGGCATATGTGATCTTGTTCATTCACTCCATCATTCTCTCATTAATCTGACAGATACATAGTGAGCAGCCTCCACATGTAAGGAATTCTGCTGGGGATGCAGTAGGAACAAAACAAACTATACCTGCTCTCCTGGAGCTCACAGTAAGGTGGGAAAGAGAGATAATTATAAACACACAAATGCGTATTCTGTGTGTCAGGAGGTGTTTAGGACTGAAAACAACTAAAAGGATAGACAGTGAGGATCCACTCTACTTTGCACAGAAGGTCAAGGAAGGCTCTATGGAATGAAAGAATAAGCCATTCCGATATGCAAAGGTAAATATTGGACCTGGGGACCACCATTGCTTCCCTGAGATTCATCCACACAGATGTGAAGTAATTTCACATCCCTAAACTGGTGTGCAGAGCAACCTGTATCCTCAATGATCCTATCGCTGAGGCTCCCATTCTGAGGCTTTCACTGTAAGAATAGTTTTCCTTTGAGGTATAAGTTACACACAGCAAGTGCACAAATCTTAAGTATACAACTAGAAGAATATTCTCTTATGTTCATAACTGTGTAACTATCAGCCAGATCAAGACCTTGAACATTTCCAAATCCCCAGAAAATTCTCTCATTCCCCTTTTGAATCAGTGCCATCCCCCTAAGATAACCATTATTTTGACTTTTATCATCATAGATTAATTTTGCCTGTTCTTGAATTTCTCATAGTTTGTTCAGTGTGTACTCATTTGCCTCTAGCTTCTTTCCCTCCACATAACTTTTTCTGGTGATTTATCTATGTGCTCATGTGTATCAATAATTTGTTCATTTTTATTGCTGTGTAGCATTCCATTTGTAAGTATACCATAATTTGTTTCCCACTGCCCGCTGATAGACAAGTAAGTTGTTTCCAGGTTTTGGCTATTACAAATAGTGCTCAGTGGACATTCCTATACGTATCTGCACACAGAGATCTCAAAATCTAGCAGGAAAACAGATATGTAAACATAACTTACAAACATGTTACTAGAATAGTTACTAGGAAAGTATTCAAACAGAGGTATGTACAAAGGGGGAAGAAACAGGAGTAGGAACCAGGTCCTGGTTCATGAACCAGAGAAGACTCCATAGAGAAGGGAAGAAGGAGGCAGGCGTGTTCCGTCTAGATTTTCCACACGATGGTGTGGAGACGGCTCAGCAAACAGCTTCCAGGCCTCACCGCCAACAGGTCTCAGCATGTGTGTCAGAACCTACATTTTAAACAAAGAGATGCTGATGCAGGTGGTCTCAGTACCACACCTAAAGCCAGTTTATGCCTTTAACCTCCATATTAACAGCAGTGTTTAATGTATGAAGCAAAGGTATGCAATACAATCTTACATAATCCTGTTTAAATTCTTCTGTAACATTGTATGTTTAGCATAAGCTTGGATTTGTAAACAAAATCTCCATATCAGAACACATTTTGTGTTTGACCCGCACGTACGCGTTAAAGTCTTTTCTAAGAGAATCATTATAATGAAATTTCATTATTCAGAAACGTCCAATCACCCACACTAGGGGATGTGGGAAGAAAGGGACTTTCTTCCCAGATGGCCAGAGAAAAACTCTGAGATGACTTTCTGATGACAGAAAAAGCTTTGCTGTATCTCTCCAATGTGAAAGAAAAGAAAGTCTGCATGCATTTCTGCCGTTTTCTGCTTTTCCAACAGCAGTGAAGCTAAGACCAGAAAATAAAAGTAATACACCATCTTTCCATTTTCCATGCTACCCACTAATAATTTTTCTTCAGCTGATGGGATAAGGGAATTAATTGCAAAGCCAAGAGTCCAGACCTAATTTATATTTGAGAAGAAAAACTTAGTACTCTATTTTCTAGAACAAAAGTGATCCTGACCAGCAACATTGACATTGCCTGGAATCTTCTCAAAACTCTGAGTGGGGCCCAGCAATCTACGTTTTAAAAATCTCTCCTCAAGTTTGCAACCCATTAAACAAGGAAGCGTGGGTGGAAATCAAGCGTTTACTTTTGAAGGCGTGAAATGGGAAGTAAAAATAGATAAATAAATAAAAGCACCAGAAAACAAGATCAATAGAAAATTGTTATCTATATATTTTTCTTCAAAGTGTGTTTTGAAAGAGCATCTAATCCAATTAACAGTTATGTTTTGTTGATGTTTTAATTAAAATAAAGTAAACTTATATTAACAATTTTTAAAATTACGTCCTCTATCTCAGATACATGATAGAAGACTATGGGTGTTTTTATCTAATCCCTCAGAGTTCCTTCCCTTCTCTTTTTTTATTTTCAAAATTGGATTTATACTTATTTATAAAATTAGCATAATCAGAAATGAAACGTTCTCTATTGCTTTTTTAGGCAAGAGACATTAGTTGGCATCCTTGCCTTTCTTCTCGTGGATCCCCCCATTCATTCCCTTATCTCACAATTAGCATGCACTGCAATCTCTGCCACCAACCATGATATTACAATGATTGTTTTTTACTTTAGCATCTTTTCTCCATAGTTAGAAAGTTTGAATTTCACTATAGTCATTTAGATTTAAATCCATGATTAGATTGTTTCAATGCCTACTGCTGTTCTCCTCACACACAACCTCTCCTGTAGTACTTTCCATGTTGAGTTATCTCTCGTGACTAAAATGTGTTTGTTTGCTCAGCTTTATTTTGTCCCAGTCAGTGGTCCCTTCTGGCAAGCTCCCTAAATTCTCAGTTCTTAAAAAGTGTGCAAGTGTGATATGCTTCCAGAAACCTTCTCTATCTGAGCATGTCTGTTGCTTTCAAAGCAAAATTAAAAATTTACTCAGTTTAGATTTCTTTGTTTTCTTTCTGTGTATGTGAAGCATTATCTATCATTCATCTTTCTAACCACATATAATATAGTTTGTAATTGCATAGTAAACTGTGTCTTTATTTGTTAGACTGTGCCTTTCTCCTGCTAAAATGTAAAGGTCATGAGGTCAAGTAATGTGCCTGTTTTCACAGAAACACTTCCAAGGATTTCATCAATAAAGAGGAGCAAAGACATCAACAGCAGGAAGGGGACATGCAACTCAGGAAGATGGAAGATATCACTCATGTTTGTTCATCAATAGGAATTTGCTGTAAGAAGAGAGCAAAGAGAAAGGAAACACAGGGTTAAAGGGATAGTTATAGAAGTAAAGTCCTTCAGTAGTCAAGAGGGTAGGAGAAGAAGAATAGAGGGATTTTCTGAGGTAGGAGAGGAAGCAGGTCATCCACTGTGTCAGAAGAGATGGTGAGGGCATGCTGAGATAGGTGAAGGCGGTGACGGAATTGTATGTGGGAAGGTAAAATAGTTCTCTTCTGATTGCTCTTATTTTATCAGTAAATTAAAAGACAAAGAGGCAATCAGTTGAGTGATTCAGAGGAAGGATATTGAGATGAATAAGAAAAAGGTACGCAAATAATTACTTGGGGACTAGAAGAGTTAGCTGATGGGAGGAAATTTAGCACAGTTTCCTGGTACCACTGAGGCCTTCTTCATGTTGGTCATCACTGATTCATGTCAGCCTGACTGGGGGTTGTCTTGCAGCCACCCCACTGCACCACAGGAGGTATGACAGAGGCAGAGAGTTGGATTAAACCAGGATTGGTGTTGGGCCAGGAGATTATGAGAGAGCAAGAAGGAATAAGGAAGTTGGGGATATGCAACGAGCAATGGATAGATATGAAATGTAACATAATGTAAGCTAGAAAGAGTAGGAAACAAATTTAAGGCAGGACCTGTAGAGAAAAAGTGGGTGGGTGCAAGAGAAAGAAAGTATTGTTAGCTTTGAATTATTTAGAGTGATAGCGGGCGTACTTGTGAAAGTGAGCTGGAGAGATAGAAGGTGGTGGTCATAGGGGTGTGCTAGAGATGAAATTCTGAATATAGTACAAAGCTTGAGAGTAGGACTGTGGGTGAGAATTGGGAGGTGAGGTGGAGAAAACCACAGAGGAAGTGGAGAACTCAAGGAACTGAGAGGGTGCAGTCCATTCTTACAGCTTGATCTGTTGCTCTATAGCTTTAACCCGTCTCTGATTGAAATCTCTCTGTTCTCCTACCATATTAGACCTCTGAGACCTGGTTGTGAACCCCACTCAGTTCTGGCTTTGGAAGCCAGCCCTGAGCATCTCAGTGTTACAACCAACCACTTTGCCCTTTGCTGGTGGTCCCTTCTGGCAACTCTAGGATCCAGCTAACTCTAGGATCATCCTCCAGGGGCATTCAAGGACTTCTGAATTGTGTCTAACTGCCCCATGGAATCTACTTTTGCTCTAATTTATTCTAAATCGCTCCTCTGCATAAACACCAGGCTGTACAGCAGCCTGAGGACTGACCTTGCTCCAGAGGACATGCAGAGGATGTCCGTCTGTCCTGGGCACTCTCCTCACCCCCTTTAATACAGTTTCCCTAGAAGTCTCCAGAACGTGGGACTCTAGGCCTATGTCTTGGTATATTAAAGAAAGAGAAAATAAATTTAGAAGATCCTCTAGTTGTTCATAAAGCCTTACTTTCGAGATTATCTTTTACAAAGGAAGGTAAGAAAGTTGTCCTTGAGAGAAATTTGGCTTACGGGGTTCCTTTTCCTCTGGGTAACCACACCCACATTTTTCTACTTCCATTAACCTTGAAGCTAAGTCCTGAAAGCAAGAGGTGAATAGAAATTAAGGGATAAAATAAAATCCATTGATGAATATTAGCAAAATACTACCCTGTTTTCTTAATTTTGAGGCATCTTGGCATATTGGAAAGTGAACTATGTCAAAAGACATGAATGTTAGCTGGACTCAGCGAGTGACTTTCAGTGTGACCTTAAGTAATTCACTTCATTTCTCCCAAGTGCAGGTTCCTCATCTGGAAAATGAGGGTGTTGGCCTAGGTGAACTCTAAGGGACCTTCCAGCTCTAGCAATCTAGACCCTTAAATAAGGCTCAAAGGCAAAAGCAATATCATGATCTATTGATAAGTTGGGTTTTAAAAATGTTTTCACTAATCTTGGCTTTTATGTTATTCAAGGTCACTGGACAAAGAACACAGTGTGCATAAAGGAACTTGTAGATTTTGCTGTTTTAGGTCTTCCAGAGTGGAGATAGATGCATGTGTCTGATGGGTACTACTGATTCTGAAATACTGCAGTCAAAAGCGTCATAGACCTTCAGAAAACATATGACTAGGATTTTTCAATAAAATATTAATAAATTGACCCTTATTTATGCCTCCTCACTAATTGAGACTGGTTTAGATGCATCAAAGAAATCTGAAGTGAACAAAAGTAAAATGTTTGGAGAGATCTTCTTGTAAGTATTATTCTTAACATTTCTCGTTTCATTACCATATATTGTCAGACTAGAATCCAATGATTTATTTTTTTTTTACTCTTTGCAAAACAATGAAATGAACTTCTCCAATGCATCTAATTGTGGACTGATACCTTTTGCTGCCTTAACAGAATCATCGATTCAGGCACTTATCTGTATATCAGTATTCTGAAGCACATGAGCAAAATTATACAGAGGAAGAAACTGAGAAATTGGGGTGCAACACCTGAGTTCCATCCAACCTCTGCCAACAGTAACTGCGTTCTTAGGCAAGTCACTATTCACTCTAGGCCTTGGGTTCCTCATGTGAGATTGACAAAGATGGTGACTGAAGTCCTAGCCCATGGTATTTTGTTATAGCAGCTGTAGTAGTCTAATACAATGCCTAAATTCCACGTGGGTGCAATTAGTATGCTATTTCTGAGATACCCATGGATTTGTGTTCCCTTATTATTTAGCAGAGTTTGTTTTACTTGTACTCAAATCAGCATTTTAATTTCAGGGAAAGGCAAGTGGTAGATTAAGCTCAGCTAGAAGGAGAATATGGCCTAGAAGAAGAAAATGAATCCACTGCTTTCTTGATGAAGAACTCTTGAGATAAGAAAGGAGGACCAATTAGAAGAAGGCGTGATCAGTTATGAGCTCCACCTCCCTGCTTACTGGTCTTTGAGATAAAAAATGGGAGGAGATGTATTATGTAGTTTGACAGGAAATATCTAGGACAGAGGAGATTTTAACTAAATCCTTTCAGGAACTCTAGGAAGAACCACTGGATAAGGGTATCCAGAGCCAATATGGGCCATCACTAATGCAATTAGGAGGGTGAAAGTGTGTGGCCAGGGAGTGAATAGCTAGCATGCACTCCTGCCCTGCCCCAGTTCCCACGAGGCATGGACTCTAACTTGTAATCCAATGGTAGGTAGGGGTCCTTTTGTAGGCGTGAGGAGGGAAGGAGGGTACTCTGGGAGATAAGATGAAGAAAGGGGTTGAAGTATTCCTGCAGGCTCTGGGTGGCCTGGCCCTGATATGGAAAAGCATTACAGAGCTTCAGAAGGTCTAAGGACCAGCAAAAGTAAAGGAGAAGCTGTGTTAGCTGAAAAAAAATCACTGGACCCTTCTGGACAAGAAGGACAGAGAAAAAATTATCATCTTTTAGTGTCGGCACAAAGCACAAACAGGACTCACGAAAGTTGGGCTTCTCCCCACTCAGGCCGTGGGGCTGCACATACTTCTTCCCAGAGTACAACAGGAAAAGGATTGGGGGCAGAACCCTGAAGGACGTGGAATCCATTCAGAGCTTGCTCTTTATAGGTGGTGATGGGGGGTTAAGATACTGGATTCATATGAACGTACGTCTTACACCATCTTACTCAGTGAGGGGGCTGGCCATGTAAGGGCGCAGGCTACCCAGAGACTGCAGGGGCACCTCAACTGTACCACTGCAGTGTTAGAGAAATTAAGGTGATCTATAGTCTGTTGCCCTTCAGAGTTGTAGTTCTGTGAAGTTTGCAGTCCCCCCACATATGTCTAAATTGGCAAAGCACATCAAAATCTTCAACATTCCTTGTGCTTTCCTCATAAAAGCATGTGGCCTCTGCTTTGTTTGCATCTCCATTACAGGTTAGGGAAAGACAAAAGGAGAGTAGGAGTTTGGAGGATGATGCTCATTTTTCAGGTTGGGGCACAGAGTCTTAGTGAGTTCCTCTAATTTGCTCATGGTAACCCAGCTAGTAAGTAGTGGATTTGCAAGGTATGCCCATGTTGTATGAACGCCTATGGCAGCACCAAGCACAGTGTCTGGGCCAGGTCACACCCTCAGGGTTCATAAGCTCCATCCAACTTCACCCCTACAGTCTGGGTAATGCCATATTGGTAACAACTTAATACAATCGTAATAGGTGAAAGGATCCCCAGAACCTCGCCCCAGGAGGTGTCTATATTTTCAGAGGGAACAGGGAGAAGTACAAGGAACAGACTAGAAGAAGGAGGAGAAAGGAAATCAAAGAAGAGGCAGAGTACACAAGGCTGGGAAGCTCATGGTTGCTCTGTTATTGTTCTATTCACTCAACACATAATTACCGGACATTGTGTATGTGCAAGGCACTCTTCTAGGCTCTAGAAAAACATCAGTGAATAAACCCGCCATACATTCCTGCCCTTAAGGAGCTTAGGTTGCACTAAGAGGAGAATGACAAGGAGTATAATGTGCTAGTTAGTATGTTGGGGTGAAAAGAGAAGAAAAAGAGAAAAATAAGGAAGAGCTGGCAGATAGGCAGTGTGGCCAATTCGATCTCAAATACAGCAGTCAGAGAAAGATTCCCAGAGAAGGCAATATCTGAGCAAAGTTTTGAGAAAAATTTTCTTATATTAGGTAAATTACTAAAATTAGGATAATTACATAAGGAATGAGGTTTAGCTGTTTTGTATCAGAGACTAATCCTGGTATTCATGTAAAACAACAGGAATATTGCCACTAATTGTTTGCCTTGGGACAACTGGCAAGTTTTTCTATAAAGGTGTCAATATATCGGATGTGTTTACTTGGAGCCCAATGAGCAGAAGAGAGGTGCCGGACTTCCAGGTCTTGCCCTCCAGAGCTGAAAAACTAAATTAGTCAAACGAAAAGAATGACCAGCCATACCACTGCCTGCTTTGTGCCAGGCGATTTTGTCAGAATTTAAAAATTAAAAGAAAAAAGGAAAAGCAAAGACAAATAATTGGGTGTCTGGCTGGCTGAGGGCCTGACACGCTTCTCTTGGGCGGTGTTTGTTCCTGCAGACAGACACTACGTGCAATTTTGTCTCAGCAGACACTGCCACGTGAGCTGAGCCGGCTGTGAACTGCCAGGCCCTGCGGCTAACAGGCCCTCAGCAGACAAAGGGCAGAATGGGTTTGGAGGGTGACAGTGGGTGTGGGAGAGCTCTGGCTGCAGGCATCAGTGCCCAGCACTATGTCTATCATCAGCCCCAAGCCGAGCAGTCTGTGGAGAGGACACAGGGTGCAGCAGGGGGCCCAGCTGAGGCAACCAGCTGAGGGTGGCGGCCTCCTGCCCCGCAGCTCACAGATGTGAACAGGTGCTCTCTCCACCAGCCTATGCCCATTCCGGGCTCCTCATTACTAGCCACTAACAAACGAGAAATCAATATCCACGTCAGCTTCATGCCATTGGAGTTCTGGAAAGCAATTTGGTTCCGGGAAATCTAAATGGTTTTGAGGCTGTGGATGCCAGTTACAGAGTCATTGTATAAAAAGGCTAAGAGTGCAGGGGGCGGGGACTGATTTAAGTCCAGAGGAACCAGAGTACCCACTGAAGCAAATGTCGGCTTTATGTCAGAGTGGAAATGTGGGCTCTGAGCCTGTTCAGCCATAAGAACTCAAGGGGGCTGCATTGAGTCTGTGGCTTAGCGTGGGAGGGGAGCTGGGGCTAAGAACAAGAGTGCCTTTACTGAAGTCTAAGCACTGGATAATGAGTATTCCAGGGAATGGAGAGGGAGAGAGGGAAGCACGGATACGAGAGAGAGAGAGAGAGAGAGAGAGAGACAGAGACAGAGAGAGAAAAAGAGAGGGAGAGAAGGATTTTTGTACTTGCAAACTTAGGAAAAAAATTAGAAATGATAATCCCCAAGTTGTTGATAATGGTTAATATAGGGGGGGAAGATTAGAAGGATTGAAATAAAAATTTTTAATTCTTATTGTATACAATTCTAAAGGTGGTAGGGATATGGGTAATTTGTGTTCAGTGTTTTACAAATAAAGCAATACATGTATACACACACATACAAACAGGTATACTTATCTGTATCTTCCTCATCGTTAAGTAGGGAGTTAGTTAAATTCCTAAATTTGAGTCAAAGGAGGCCTATACTTATAGCTCAAAGTTTGGCTTCTATCTTTAAATCAAACTATCCCTCTCTCCAAATAAACAGTATAACAGGCATTTAACTGGAATGAGAAGGTGAGAATAGTAACAGGGTCAGAGGAGGCAACTAGGAGCCTGTACAAGGGAGGGGACAAGAAAAGCCATCAGAGGGGAGAGACAAGGAGAGAGCAGAGAAACAGGGGGGAGTTAGGAGCTCCTGAGGCCAACGTTATCATCTCCTCCACTCTTTTGAAGGCTAGTCCTAGCTGCTAAAGGTCAATAACCAAATCTGCAGCTATAAGGTGATGACCTATCTGGGTGACCTGTGTTCATCACTTAAGGTAACTTGATGTGAGGGACAAAATGAGTTACCCAATGGACACACTGCTCTGTCAATGCATCTTTGTTGAGCATCTAGTGTGTGCTTATTTCTGTGTGAGACACTGCATAAAAGCAAAGATAATAAAGAAATTATTGCTTTTGTAGTTTGTCTATAGAAGAAGATTCCATAAAATACAACCAATATCATGTTAGTAACTTAAAATCAATGGGAATCAGCCAAGGCTGCAAGTCAGGGCTTGAACCATGTTGTTGATTGTTGAGATATAAGAAAGTTATGGAGAAAGTGTTAATAACACAGATTAAACTTGAAAAAGTATGTTATGTCTGTAATCATCACATTATGAACAGCACAAAGAAATTAAAGAAAACTTCTTCCAGTATTTAAAAACAATTAGTTATCTGACTGAGCAAAGAAGTCACTCACTTCTCATTGACAAACAAATGAAATTCCAACATACATCTTAGTTGTCTTGCTAATGTCATACTTTATTGTTACTGTAAAATAAGGGTGACAAACTGTGGCCTCCAGGCCAAATCCAGACTGCTGCCTTTTTAGTACAGCCTGAGAAATAAGAACGGTTTTTACGTTTTTAAGAGACTGAAAATAAAGTTAAAAAAAAAAAAAAACTATTTCAAGACACACGAAAATTGTAGAAAATTCATATTTCAATGTTCATAAATAAAGTTTTATTGGAACACCACCATGTTTGTGTATTTACATATTGTCTAGGACTGCTTTCACGCTTCAGCGGCAGAGTTGAGTAGTTGTGACAGAGACTGTGTGGCCCACAAAGACTAAAATATTTACTGTCTGGCCCTTTACAGAAAGAGTTTGCGACCAACTGCCGTAAAATGAAAATATTAACCCATTTTCATGTCAGAACTACACTTAAAGAACTGGTTGTTAAACATTTACCAGGACACCACTGGGCCAAATGGTCAATAATCTGAAGATGATCAGCCAGGTCTTAGGGGAACAGGGAGGAGAGAAGCAGGCATGCTGATCACAGGCTTACGGGCCTCTGCTGCTATTTGGTACCAGCTGATGGCACCCATCTCCTCACTGCCCTATGCAGCTCCATTTACCTCATTGTCCCAGCAGCCTGTGAAACACATATGGCTTGAAAGCTGAGATCTTCACTCATTTACTCAGCATCAGGGACAAAGGAGACCCAGTCACAGCACTAAACTCTTCTTCCACAAGTGGTGGCTCATTTGGATAGAAAGATTTGCTCCCATTTTGGTTCCATTTTCCAAACAAAGGTGCTTTTTAGCTAGCAAAGGGCTTAACATCCTGCTTCCCAATGTAACGATTTTCATAACTTATACTTCTTTTGTTCTTGGATTAATACTGACCACATTTGAACAGGCAAATGGCTAACCAATTAGCTTGAATTCTTTACAGTCAGGATTCGCCCTGTGTCTTGATACGCCTTTCTTAATCTTCCCTTTGAAACATGTTTTCTCATTTACGCCAGAAGTAAATAGCACAAGTAACAGGGTGGTTTTCTCCCCCTTCTTCTTCTCTCTCTCCTTGAAAAATAATGCTGAAGGAATTGTTTTGCAGTTGAAAATTAATGTAACCTATTATGTCCAGGAAATTTCTTCAATATATTACTTGCCAAGCCCCTCGGCCATTGTGAAGAAAATAATTTTAATTTATCTCATTTTTCACTGCTGAGTCAATGATTGTTTAACCTAAAATGCCATTGTGACTAAGTGCTCAAACTCCGTGGTCCTTGGCTATTTCACGGGAACTCGGCGATTACAGCAACGAGCCCGGGCCTTAGAAGCACCGAAATTGTCATATTAAAAGGGCCACTGTCAACTTGCTTTTGTTTTTATTGTTTTTAATTTCTGCTTTTCCATCTTCTCTGCTATTTATAATGTTCTCTTTAAAAGTTAAAAAATAACATCTCTCTCCTTAGCCTCTTGGTTATTTTCTGTTAGTGAGCGTTTCTTCTCCAGCTTCCACCACTTTTCCTGGGGCACAGAGCAATGTCGTCACCTTGGGTTAATTTGGCTGTGGTGACTAGGATCCGCCTTGTGCTTCTTATGCACTTTGACTCACTAAGACCAGGCCAGCATCCCATGGGAATACAGAACCACGGCGATCACAAAGAAAAGTCCTTTGAATCATTGGTAAGTTTTGTTAGAAGGTTCCACATCAAATAAAGTCCACTGTAATTTTCAAATCCTCTTAAGGTGTTACTGTTACATACTTACCTTTTCCATATTTACCTTCCTAGAAAAAACCCAATCTGCTATCGTCTTACATTTTGCATTAGGGATTTTATTTTATTTTTTTCTTTGTGCTTTACATTGTTACAACAGGATTATGTCTCATTGTGGGTTCCCCAGAAAGGAGAGCCTGAGACGAAGGAGTGTGTGTGATTATGCCATTTGGGGAGTACAGCCCCAAGGAATAGAGGTGAGGGATCAGGGCTAATAGAAGTAAGATATAGAAAGAAAGAGTCAAATATAATGATGCGTTACCAGCTGGCCACTGCTGTAGTCAACTGCTTGCTCCATCCTACGAAGGTGTATTTCAGAATCATCTCTCTGGCATCAGAGAGGAGGAGGAATTTTCTACCAGTCCCTGACAGCATTGGTCACAGTTTACCCCATGGGTTATTAACCTCACTGCCCTCAACTTCTGGAATATGCATGCCTGCAAGCTGAGCAGGTTCCTGTGGCTTTTCACACTGCCAACAGAGAAATTCTGGGCCTGAGACACAGGCCTGAAATCAGGCACTCAGGTTGTACCAGCAGCAAGCCTCTGGAGCAAGCAGAACTGATCACCAGAGCACGAGCTGAAAAGAGAGACAGATGAGGCTGAAAGATTCTGAAATAGTGAATAAGAGGCATTTGATATAAGTACTTAAATTCAGAGCAGATATTTCTATCCACATTTTACAAAAGAAGGGACAGAGTTCCAGAAGATTGAGACTTCTTGCCCAGAGACACAGGTATTGAGGGCTTCCTGACTCCAGCCTGTTCATATTCCATTAATTCACAATGCATATGTCAGCATCTGTGCTTGATAGTGGCAGGTCCCAAGCTTTCCTTTCCATCCTACAAAACACTCCAGAACCTGGAGGAAGATCTCTCTGCATCATTCTGAGAGCCAAGAGGAACTTTGTCTCCAACTTACCCCAAAACTACACATATTGGCCAAAGCCTATACAGAAATACATCTATGCCTCTGTTACTCAAGATTCTTCTTAAACAGTAGGAAGTGAAGACGTTTCTGTGGCTTGGAAAAGGTCATTTACTCATTCAAGCCACTGGGGGGACTATTGATAAATTGCTGCTTGATTTCTGTGCAGTTTCTTTGTGGCTCAATCTGCCATAAGGCTTGAAAAGGCCTATTTTATCCACTGGAAATGAATATTCAATCAGCCAATATTTAGTCAAGTACACTGTGTATTCAAGGTATTAAGATGTGTGCTCTGGAAAATGATAGGGTACTAAATCACAGTCTTTCCCTCAGAAGGGTTTTAATCTAATGAGAAAGCAAGGAACAAAAAGCAGGACTGTTCCTGACTGTAGGAAGCACTCTAGATAGAGGTGCTATGAGAACTCAAATAGAGAGTAACTGATTCCGACTCAGTATAGAAGAAAGTTTAACAAGAATATGGTGTGTAGATTTGGCCTTGAAGGGTGAGCAGGGTTTCAGCAGAAAAGGGATGGTGAGAGATTAATATCACCTCAAACAAGGAACTCTGAAATGGCATAAAAATAATTAGACAAGTTAGAGTGTAGGGTGGCTGCAGGGGTCATGAAAAGACTGATACAGGGGTACAGAAAGAGCGAAAAATGAGCAAGTTGGAAAGGTTTTTTTTCTGGGGTCAGCCAAAGGAAATGTGAATGCCTGTTTAAAAAAAAAAGCAAAACTTGGATTTTATACCATTGAAAATGGAAGCAGGAAAACTATTCATGGCATTCTAGAGCTTGGCAGAGGGATGGGTAGTCAAAGATGCCACCTAGGTCATTTTTATCTGATGCTTTCTGATCAGTGCAGGTGGCTGAGAGGTAAAACACCTGGGAAGGCTCCTAACTGCCTTACAACCACTGGGGAAAAACTTACCTCGTCTCATTATCCCTAAGCCAACTCAGGCACTCCATTTCCTCCTCATAAAACTTGAGCCATCCTACACGGATGACTGGGTGGGTCTCTCCTAAGAATCCAAGGACCAGCATCTCTTCTAAGCAATTTATGACAAGAACTCAGTTCAAATGTAGATTTCCACCACTGCCACAGTTCTTTCAGGTGCCACCATGAGAACATTTGAACTTCTGAACCCCTACCAGGCGCTTGGAATTCATCCCAAGGTAAGTAACCAAGAAGCAGGTTGACTCTTTCTTGAAGGAAAAGCTCTGCTTACAGAAAAAAAGTTTTGCAAAATTTTATCTAACTATTGAGCAAATACTTCAATTTTTTAACCTCATGAAAACTCTTACACCTCTAGGAAACTCAGCCAGTGCCAGCTTGCTCTCCACAGAGGTCAATCCAATCCTTTTGCATGTCACTAAGCTAGAGTTCAGAACTCCTCACCTTATTGCCACTGCCATACTTTTCTGTGTGTCTTTCAACTTGGTTTTTCTTTGCCACTTTTTCCACCTCACTATGTTGAAAGCTCCTTGCTTTGTAAGCAAACATTCTACGTTCTCAGCATTATCCCAGGATGTTGCTTCCTCTTACTCTGCTTAATTGCAATGAGATTGTTCCAACACCTGTATTTTCCAAATCTTCCTGGAGATTCTGATTCATTTGGCCAGGGCAGAGCTAGCAGGTTTGGGA
Source organism: Equus asinus (assembly GCF_041296235.1). Lineage (NCBI taxonomy): Eukaryota > Metazoa > Chordata > Mammalia > Perissodactyla > Equidae > Equus > Equus asinus. The sequence goes on along the minus strand of NC_091796.1, from coordinate 35,762,337 downwards.
AACGCTGCTCTGGATTGGCCAAACCCCAAGCAGAGGCTATTCATTTTTTCTGTCATCACAGACCATGTAAGCATCCCATTGCCATGTCCAGATCAGTATTCTTTCATCCTTATGCAAAGAAAAAAATCCAAAAAAATCCTATTTTAGACTCCAGCCATGTGAGTATACCAACTTCTTCAATGTTTTCTGCAGAACTCTCAGGTATTCATCCTCATTTAGTGAAGACTTTGGAACCTGATTCCAGCCTTCCTCAATACCCTATCTTCTGTCATCATAGTAAATGACATAGTGACACCCATATAGTAGATCCAGTGGAAGCCTTTGCCCTCATAGCTCTTTTTAGGTCATCAGCTCCAGAGTCTATCGCTTCAGATACATCTCTCCTTTTAGATAAGCAAGTGTGGACCATGGCCTGTGAATAGTAGTGAGATATTGGTGAGAACCAGAATCTTGGGAAGAAGTTGATCAAAAAACTTGATGATACATGTGGTTTCAAAGACAACAATATAAGAAAGTAACAGAGAATCGCCCATCCCTCAAAGAGATGGTTAGACAAAACTAAAAATCCCGGGTGAAAGAAGAGAGGGAAATGTAAAACCTGAAAGAATTACTAGAGCTAATTATTGAAAGGATCTTATTCCTGAAGCCTTGGCCTAGACAGGCCCTGACGTGTGAGGGGGAAGATTGGCAGGGACTACTTCAGAAATGCACTCCCACAGCTACACCTGGAACCTTTGCACCACATTGAAAAGCTCTGCCCCTGAGGTCTTACAGCCTAACCACCCAGGTCCTGGTCACAACCTCCCAACTTCCCCTTTCATCACTTACTCTCACTTTAATAGTGCTTCACCTGAATGAACCCAACAGTCCCTCTCCCCTCCCATTTCCCCCCATACCTCCTGGCTTCATTTTTCATTCCTTTGCCTGCTGAGCCCAAAACCAATGAGGAGTAACTTTAACCAATTTATTGCCAGCCCTTCAAAATTTTCCTTTTTCTCCTGCAAAACTCAAATCTTGGGTCAATTCAACTATCTGCCTATATCAGGGCTATTGAGAGCTGCTGGGGGAAATCATATTATTGTGCAAAAACTATAAGAATATAACAATGGTCATTAGGGAAGGTGGGAGAGGTCTGTAAGTAAGCTAACTACAGGTTACTTAGGACATTTTCAACCTCAAGAATCCAAGTTAGCCTCTCTGGGAATAAATAAATGCAGTGGAATCGAGAAGGCAGAAGGCAGGACCTGGAAAGTGGGAGGGAAGAGTTAAGAGTCAACAATCAACTACTGTGAGTCATAAAATCAGAAAGGCATTGAACATTTAGAAGGAGAACTGGCCCCATAAAGAAAACAATGCCTCTTAGTAAGCATATTATCTGCAACAAAGCAAAACAAATTTTCAAGCATCTTATTGAAACTGCTGGGGAGGGAAATCATGAAAAGTTTCTATTAAGCAAGGGATAGAGAATGGAAATTAATAATACGATGCTGTTATTACTAATTTAAGATCTATAGAATGCCACTGATCTGACCTTTATTTATTACAGCGTTGCTTTTTACTTTGTTTTGGCCAGCATAGCATAGTTGGGAAGCAGAAGAGCATGGTGGTTGAAGGCCTGGGCTTTGCAGCCAGACAGCCTGGGTTTAACTCTCAGCAATGCCACTCCTTAACTATGTGATCCCTGGAAGATTCCTTAATCCCTCCATAACTTGGTTTTCTCATTTGAGAATAAGAACTTCTTTATTATTATTTCTCAGCATTTATCTCGAGTTTACTATGAGGCATGTATGTTCTAAAGATTTTACAAATTTTAACACATTTAATTTTCACAACCCTATTAATTCTATTAATAGAATAACTCTACTATTTCACAGATGAAGAAATAGAGGCACAAGAGGTGAACTAACTTGCACAAGGTCACACAGCTAGAGAACAGCAGTGTCAAGTTTCAAACCCAGGCAGCGGGACTCCACTGCTCTTACCCACTCTGCCTTCTGGTACACCTCCCTTTTCACAGGGTTTTTGGAGGGGAGGGTGTTAAATTAGTTCACTACTCACTCACTGCAGTCAGGCATCACCCCTCCCTTGTCCTCTTAATATCTTCAAGAGGACAAGTGGCGAAGAGTGAAGACTGCTTGCCACAGGGCAGGCAGTGACTCTGAGGGGAATCATCCAGAAACACTCTTATGAGAAGTTTATTGGGGGAAATGAATGAGTGAAGGGAAGCAGGTGTGGTGGAAGGTGTGGTAACGTTTCATATGTGATACATCATGAACATAGATTTAACTGAGAATAAAGAGCGAGTGGAGACTGAAGGACTTAACAACTAAGAGGCTAAGGGAGTAATTAATGGAGAAGGGTCTCAAAGGAGGCAGAAAAGGTGATTTAAGGATATACAAAGGGGGCCAGCCTGGTGGCACAGTAGTTGGGTTCACATGTTCCGCTGTGTTGGCCGGAGTTTGCCTGTTCAGATCCTGGGTGCGGGACCTATGTACTGATTGTCAAGCCATGCTATGGCAGGCATCCCACGTATAAAGTAGAGGAAGATGGGCATGGATGTTAGCTCAGGGCCAGTCTCCCTTAGAAAAAAGAGGAAGATTGGTGGCCGATGTTAGCTCAGGGCCAATCAAAAAAAAAAAAGAATATACAAAAAGTAGGGCTCACCCTCTGGAGGTCTGAGAGCACCAAGAATGTGGAAAGATATAAATAAGTTTGGTGAAGAATGGAAGGCAAATTGAATTACTTCACTCCTATTGACCTTTCATTACTCAGTAAATATTTGTTGAGCCAATGAGTAACTTGTATGCTCCTGAAAGGAGAGACTATGCCTTTTAATTTCTCAAGCATCCCAAACATACATTTGACACTTAATTAGTACTTTTACATAAGGCTGCTGCAGCTGATTCTGTAAATGGTCTGAGCCTAAACAATTAATTCAGTTGATTCCTTTGAAAACCATACTGACCTACAATCTTTAAACACAAAATGATAGAGCCAGAAGAATCCTTGGAGACCTTCTAATAAGGTAGGTACAATTAAGAGCAGTTCACGTGAGGCGTTTTGTCTGCAGACTGCTTTGTTTGTTCTGTAGCTTCTTGTGTTAGGTTTTGTAATAGTTTCCACATTTAAAAGATGAGAGATTTCCTATTAAAATCTCTACTTTCTGGTCTCTGTTGAGAAATTCGGATTTTTTTTCCTGAGAAGACAGTCTTGCATTCTCGAACAACAGCAATGAGCTGGAGCTGAGAGACCACTGTCCTTCTAGACAGGTTGGTTTTCCGGTTTCCAGAACCCCTTTCAAATCCTCCACTCTGCTACTTGGTCATTTCCATCCTCTGTCTGAACCCTGTAGGCATTTGAGTTTGTGGCACCCACAAGGAAACTGAGGCAAGGACATTGAAGTGCTAGTCTACATAATGGAGCTGGAATTCAGGTTTTCTTGTTCCTCATTGTTGTCACTCTCCCACAGTAGCCCCATTCCCCAATTTGCTTTTGGAATAATATCCCAGAGTGGTGATTCCATTGGGCCTGACTGTGACACGGGGCAAGCTAGGCAATGTAAACGAATCCTAATCTAAAAGGAAATCTTTGATTATACAATGCATTAGTCAGATCCACATTTAGATTATCATGATCAGTTCTGGTCATCACATTATAAAATAAAATATTGAAACACTTGACAATGCAAAGAGAGAGAGATGAGCTTGATCTTCTGCTGTGATTATATTGTATTAATGACTTCCTATCATGTTACTGGTTTCTGTAGCCTATTAGAGAAAATAAAATGTACTAATATAACGGGAAGGGAGCTAAGAGAAGAGCCACGTAACTTTGCTCAGCATTTTGAAAGGTAATAAAAAGCTCTATTTTTTTTTCTTTGAAAGTAGGTACTGCTTTTCTAATAATGGTAAAATGATTTATTAATCAATAAGATTGTAAATTAGAGAATTATTTATTCAACACTCCAGACAAAATTGTATCATTCAAAAATTAAACTGAAGGCAAAAAAAATAATAATAAGGGAACTGGCATGCTTTTCCAATTGGTCAATGTGCCCAGGATATAATTTCACATAACGACATAGTGTGGAGAGTAACTTGCTTACCAAAGACACTAATTCTTTCCACAAAGAAATAAATTTCTGAAGGATTCTTGGTGTCACTCAAGATTTGCTGCTTTTCCCAGCTCACTGACTGCTGATTGGGGTGGCGAAGTTAAAATGGAATTCAAATTCTTAAATCTTATGTCTTTTGGCACAAAATGACAAAATGAAGAGGTTTAAGCCCTGGCCACTGAGCAACTCTAATATGATTATGCCCAGTTTGTATAGTATTCCAAATAGCATATTTGAGTTCGGGCCTTTGCAGATGCCAATTATAGATACTATTAACCCGTTCCAAAGGAAAATGGAGGTTATTTCCCTTACATTTGTGTCTCACCTCATCCCATCCCCTCCCTAGATGTGAAGATATTGATAATTTCTAGTCCTTATATTAGGTTATGGGTTCATAAATGTTTGTCTTTTACTTAAAAACACGTGCAACATTTGCATAAATACTTTTTATATATCAAATAATATATAATGACACTTGGAGATTTCCAGGTTCAGCTCAGAGATGTATAGAATGGGAAAGAGTATCACTCTCACACACAGAAAAAGAAAACAGCTGGACAAATCACAAATGAATGACTTTTCCTAAGTCCCCTGAGAGCTGAGTTCACAGGTTAAATTATGGAAAGAGATAAGAAACTGCAAAAGGAAACAAGACCCAGGTATTTACTTATTTGGAGTGGAAGCCACATAAACTGGTAAAAAGATTCAACTAGAAAAATTTAATGAATTGCTAAAGGTTGAGTGTGGGCTACCTGAGACTGTAAAGCTCCTGAGGGATGAACACAATAGAAAGATTTGTATTCTTTTCCAGAATTTTCTTCCAGTAATCTCACCTGCAATTCACAAGTAGGATGAGGAGAATCCAAGAAAGCTTGTCTTAATGGCTGGTTGGTAAAGGGTAGCAGCAACCACACCACCTCACCCCAACTGTCCTACCTACCCCAAATGCCTCAGGCTGCAGGGCATGGATCGTAAAAACCCCAGCCTGTGAGGGGCATTGTTGGAAACACAGTAGGTGGAGGTTAGAAAGATGATTATCATGGAAAATTATGGGAAAAATAGCCTTAATCTGGAGAGGGAAGGGCAGCAAAAACTGGAACCTGAGGGAAAACCACAGCAGCTAGGGAAGCAGGATAGAACAAAAAAGAAAAGTTCTACCATGGTTAGAGGCAGAAATACGTGTTAGGCACAGCATTAAAATGGAATGTAGAAAGGTAACATAAACAAACAAGCAAACAAACACATACACAAAAAATATCAACTCAGAATTCTCTACCCAGTGCAATAAATCTTCAAAAAAGAAGGAAAAATAAAGATTTCTTAAACATACAAAAAAGTAAGGAATTAACTGCCAGCACCCTTACTCTATCAGAAGTGTTAAAGAAAGTTGTACAGGCAGAAGGAAATGGTATAGGTCAGAAATGGGATCTATGTAAAGAGATGAAAAGCATCAGAAACAAAACAAAAGAAAAGAAAATAAATTAGTTTTATTCTTATTTTAATTACTCTAGAAGATAATGGATGGTTTAACGTAAAAAATAATAACAATATATTGCATGTTTATAGCATATATACAAGTAAAATATATGACAATAATAACATGAGAAATGAAGATGGAAGATGGATTAGAAATATACAGTTTTAAGGTCTTTATTATACAAGTGAAGCCGTATTATAGCATTTGACTCTAGATTATTTTAATGTCTAGTCTGTAAATCCTTGGGCAACCACTGAAGAATTTTTTGTAAAAGAACTTTAAATAAATAAGTCAATAGAGGAGATAAAATAGAATCATAAAACAAAATGCTCAGTTAATCCCAGAGGAAGCAGGAAAAGAGAAAAGAAAAAAAGGAAAAAATAAAAATGGCTAGCAAGATGGTATATTTTAATCCAATGATATCAATAGTCACTTTAAATATAAATGGTTTTAACACCAGTTTAAAAGCAGGTATTATCAGATTGAATTTAAAAAAGCATAATCTAACTCTATGCTCTCTATAAGAAACCCACTTAAAATGTATAATAAAAGGTAAAGCCTGGAAAAAGATGTACAGTGCAAATGCTAACGAAAAAAGAGAAATTACATATGGATAACGGGCCAATTTTCCAAGAAGAAAAGAAGATTTTAAACATGTATGCTCATTTTACTTTAAAAACGCATGAAGCAAAAACTGATGGATCTGAAAGGAGAAAATTCACAACTAGAATTGGAGACATCAACATTCATCTCTCAATAATTGACAGAATAAGTGAGCAGAACATCAGAGAAGATATAGATGACAAAAACTATACTATCAACCAACTTGAGCAATCATAGAATAGTCCGTCTAACAACAACAGAATGTACTTTCTTTTCAAGAGCACATTGAACATTCACCATGATAGACCATACTTTGGACCACAAAAGATACCTTAAGATATTTAAAAGAATAGAAATGATACAATGAATGTTCTTGAAACACAATAAAATTAATCTAGCAATCAATACTGGGAGAAAGTCTGGAAAACCTCCAAATATTTGAAAACTAAATAATGCACATCTTACTGACCCATAGATGAAGAGAAAGTATCAAGATAAATTTAAAATTTAAAATACTTTGAATTAATGAAATTTTAAATACAATTTAAAAATTTGTGGGATTTCAGCTAAAGCAGTTCTTGGGGGAAATGTATAGCATGAAATGTTTATATTAGAAAAGAAGAAGGAAAACACTTTAAGAGATTCCACTTTAAGAGATTAGTGAAAGAAGAGCCAATTAAACACTAAGCAATCAGAAGGGAAGAAATGATAAAATTTTAAGTTGAAATCAATGACATTTAAACAGAAAAGCAATAGAGAAAAATCAATGAAACCAAAAGGAGGTTTTTGGAAAACATCAAAAATATTGATAAACCTCTGGCCATGTTGACAGAAAAAAGAGACATAGAGACATAAGTTGCCAAAATGAACATCACTTCCATCCAAAGATATTAACAGGATAATAAAGCAATACTGTGAGCTAGCTTCACAAACTTGTCAACTTAGACAAAATGGACTAATTTCTTGAAAGACAGAAACTACCAAAACTCACTCAAGAGGAAATAGATAACTTCAATAGTCCTAAAGTTCTATTTTAGAAATTTAACTTATAGTTAAAAACCTTTTCAAAAAGAAAACTCCAGGTCCCAATGAATTTACTGATGAGTTCTACCAAACATTTAAGGAGAGAATAATAACAGTTATGCACAATCTCTTCCAGAAAATGGAAGAGGAAGGAACCCCTTCTAACTCATTTTATGAGGCCAGCATTACCCTAATGGCACTACAAGGTATATAGATTTCTAGAAAATAAAATTATAAACCAATATCTTCATGGACATATACATAGAAATCCTCAAAAAATATTACCAGACTGAACCCAGGAATATATAAAAAGGGTGATACATCATGACCAAGTACAGTTCATCCCAGTCATGCAAGGTTGGTTTAACATCTGAAAATCAATCAATGTAATTCACTATATTAATGTACTAGAAGAAAAAAAATTATGATCCTCTCAGTTCATGCAGAAAAACCATTTGACAAAAATCAACATCTTATCCTAACAAATACTCTCAGCAAACAGTATGAAATATATGAAGAATCTCTCAACTTGACACAACACTTCTATGAAAAACTATCTAACATCATACTTAATGTTGTCAGACCAAATGCTGTTCTCCTAAGATGAGGAAAAGCACAAGAATGTCTGTCTTCTATTTACCTTTGTGTTAGACTTTCTACCAAGTGGTATGAGGTAAGACGAAATAAAAATCATCCAGATTGGAAAAGAAGTGAATCTATTTATATTCACAGAAAACATGATCATCTATATCAAAAGTCCCATTGAATTTTTAAAAAGATACTAGAATTGATATACGAAGTTGATAAAATGGCAGAATACAAGAATGATATTCACTTATCAATTATAATTCTATATAGTAGCAATGAACAATCAGAAATTGCAATAAAATACAATACCAGAGCATCAAAACATACATAATACTTAGGAATAAATCTTACTAAAGATGTGTGAGACCTGTACATTAAATTTTTTTAAAATATTGCTTAAATTAAAGACAAATAAGTGGAGATGTGTATCATGTTTATGAGTCAGGTAACTTAATATATTAAGATATCAACTCTCTTCAAATAGATCTTTTGCTACAATGTGATTCCGATAGAACTTTCATTGGGTTTTTTCTTAGAAATCAGTAAGCTGATTCCTAAATTCATGTAGAAAGGCAAAGCACCTAAAACAGCCAAAAGTATCTTTGAAAAGGAAGAGTATTTGAAGCTTAGGACTACCTGGTTTTGCAACTTATCCAAAGCTCTAAGAGTGAAGGGAATGTGTTGGCGCAATGATAGAAAAATAATCAATGGAAAAAATAGAGAGTCCCGAAACAGACCAACACGTATATAGAAAACATTTTTAATAAAGTAGCAAGGAAAATTCATAAAGAAGAAAGAATCTTTTCACCAATCAGCTTAGAATAGTTTAAGATCAATATGCCAAGCAAAATGAACTTTAATTCATACCTTCAACTAGACATAAAACTTTTGACTAAAAATAGATCATTGAAATCAATGTAGAACTTAAAAATATATGTCTAGAAGACAATTTAGGACAAAATCTTAATATCCTTGATTTGGCAAATATTGCTTTGATATGTACACTTAAGGCAAGATCCATAAAAAAACAAGAGAGAAAGAGACAAACTGAAATTTGTAAAAAAAAAAAAAAAAAAAAGAAAAAATTATGTCTTCTCTTCAAAATTACTGGAAAGAAAATGAAAAGATAAGCCACAGATTGGAAGAAAATATTTCCCACTACTTATATGCTAAATTATTTGTACCCAGAAAGTGTTTTAAAACCGTAAAATCTCAAATACATATAAATATATATATATATATCTTTAAAAGATTTGAGCAGACATTTGTGATATATGGATGATATATGGGTGTAAATAAGCTCATGAAAACATGCTCAACATCATTTAAAATTTAACTACAATAAGATAACACCAGACACTTCTTAGATGGCTAAACTTAAAAAGACTGACCATTCCAAATGTTGCAAAGACATGGAGAAACTAGAATTTACAAACACTGCTCATGGGGAATGTAAATTGGTACAATCACTTGTAAAGCAGTTTGACAATTTCTTCAAAAGTTAATCACACATATACCCTATGATCCAGCCACTCTATTCCTAGGGATTTATGAAACAGAAATGAATACATATGACGAAACAAAGACTTGCAACACGAATGTTCAAAATAGGTTTATCTGAAATAGCTCCAAACTGGAAACAAGAAACATATCCATCAATCGTTGAACGAAAAAATAAATTGTCATGTAACTATAAATAGAATGCTACTTAACAATGAAAAAAAGGAGTGAACTATTGGTAAGTGTAACAAGACTAATGGTTTTCAAAATGATTATGCAAAAGTAAAAGAAGACAGAAAAAGAGAAGATACCGTATGACTCAGTTTACAAAAATTGTACAAAATTCAAATTAATCCAAAGTAACAGAAATCTGCCCAGTGGTTGCCTGGGGATGAAGGTTTGGGTCAGGAAGGAGTGGGAGAAGCAGATTGCAAAGGGTACGTGGAAAGTTTGGGGGTGATGGATATGCTCCTTATTTTGTTGATGGTGATGGTTTCACAAGTGTGCACATACTTTGAAACACTAAATTCTATTCTTTAAATATGTACAGTTTATTCTATGTAAATTATACCTCCAACAGTCTTTTAAAAATTCAATGATCCTCTGCTACCTCTGTGGGTATTCTAGAGAATGGGAGGAAAAAATATACATATATATAAAATAAAAGACAATGTACTCCTTTGTTGGCTCAGATACATTTTTCAATATACTCAGTGAGTTGGAGAGGATGGTTATAAGGTTGATAAAGTCAGTCTATGTAAGACCATTTGAGATTTTTTTCTTTTTTCTCATTTTCATCTCAGTTCAGCCCTAGTGGACCGTAGCCTCTACACTCGTTTTGTCAGTGGTAAAAAAAAAAAGAGATTTTTCCTCTTTGTAAAGATTTTCTCAACGTGGATGATCTTGGAGGCTCTACCAATACAAGAACATCTTTGAAAATGTCTGGTAATATTATTCTAATGGGTTATTTCCCTCAGAAATGCACATAAAAATGAAGGCAAGAATTCCTACCAATAACACTGATCAGTAATAATAATAAAGTTAGCAAGGGTGCTGCAGATAATACTAATTATGGTAATAATGAAAAAAATAATGGTTACAATTTATGGGAAAACCAGAGGCAATTTCTAAGCACTTCAATATGCCATCTAATTTTTATCCTCACATCAGGCTTATTGGGTAATAACCATCACCATGTTCAGATGAAGAAGACATGGTACTGAGAGGTTAACATCTTATTGAGGGGCACTCAGAGAGTTATTTGTCTCCTCAATGCCTGGTACATGGTAATTGCATGTCAGTCAGGACACTGGCAGGAAGGAGCTAACACAGCCAATGTGTTTAATTGAGGAGGAAATATTTATAGCATTGTGATCAGGGTTTAAAGAAACCAACTAAAGATGGTGAAACTTGCAGAGACTAGAAAATATGGGAAACTATTAGCCATCACAAACCCAGAAGGAAAGAGAGTCTTTCCAAAGTCTGAAGAAAGCTTGGTACCAGAGGAGAGAGAACAACCAGTAGGAGTTGTAACTATACACGGCAGTTGCAGCTAGAACCAGAGTGAGGGAAGGAGGGAGCCAAGGAAGGGTGGTGAGATAAATATCTAGATTTTTCTTTCCTTTTATACTGTGCTCTCTTATTGTGTTCCAATTGTCAAACCACCTGGCAGCAAGAGGGTCAGGTAGCCCAGATGACGAAGTCTTTAGAGACCAATCCCAGGTACAAAGCAGGACAGAGAAGAATGGATCTGGTAGCATCTTCCCCTTCACTTGCAAGGGGAAGCTTGCCGCCTCAATACAGATGAATCTCAGATTCCTATATGTTGTCACTATTATGCCAATAAAATCATTCTCACATGTGAAAACTAAATTGTAATATATGCTTCCTAAAACGCCACGTAAAATGTAGCATTAGTTGTCTCAAAATATATCTGCTGTTGTTACCAGATTTGTCTATGGTTATAAGGCCAAGGTTAAGAATCATAGCTTCCATTCCATGACCTTTTCACCCTCAGACAGCATATCAGCTTCTTGAGATTTTTTACCTAGTAGAAAACCCCAAAACTTTCCACATGATCCACATCCCCAGTGTTCCTGTTGTTATGGGTTTGCTAGTGTTTCCTCCTACTGTTGGACATAGGAGAATTATGAGGTATCCTGGTAAATATCCTAGAAGCTGGGAATAGTTCTTCCTGCCAAAATTGTGTAGTAGTAAAATGGTAGAGGATCAATCATGCTATCTAGTAAAATGACTCCATTTCCGCCCAAGGGGAGAATTTTCCTCCATCACCATCTTTCAGAGACACCCCTTGAATTGACCTGAAATGCAAGAACCACTCATTTGTGCTGGTGACAGTATCCCATGAAGATTCATCTGTAAACTAGGCCTATGGTTTCTCCTTCTCTGTTAGCTGCTCATCAGGGCAATCCCGGAAGTGGCCATTGGTGTGATTGAAGAAAAGGAAGGAAAGCAAGTTTTCTTCAGTCTTTCACAGTAATAGCTCTGATCTTTTATTATAAAATACGGGTTGTTTGGTGACTGTAAGAGCTGGAACTCATAGGAAATTACAGAAGACATTTTAATATAAAAGAAAGCTTTCCTATGAAAGACTTTATGTTTCTTCATGCTTCATGAGGGCAACAAGGCTTCCTTAGTTACTAAAATCCATATTAGCTTTGAATGTTTTACAATATCTCAAAGTTTTCTCGAGGCTAAAAATAGAAAAGTGAGACCCCAGAAGCCCAACACATATCATAGCCTTGGTTGTAGGAATGCTGCATATTTACCAAAATATGAAAAGAGAAAACATAGCAAAGGATGACAGCACTCAGAGGACAGCAAATCAAAGAGGTAGATGGTTTTGCTCGATCAGGAGATTGGAAATGCAATATTCTGAAAAATGGGTTTGTACTTCCAGAAAAGACGTAGGCTAACTAGACCTAATATTGGTTGGATCTTCATTGCCATGGACTTCCAATAATTCCTTCGAAATGTTCATGACTTCTATACAGGCACTACAAGGTCATTTTGATAACTGATATTTAAAATTATTTATAATCCTGAATAAAGCATTTTAATAAAAATTTAAACAAGGTTATTTGAGCATAGATTTAAGAGTTGAACATAGAATCAAACTTATTCTGTGCATTGCAAAAAGCAGGTGGGATAGAACAGCACTTCATGTATCTGTAGTACATTTTCGAAAGCCTTATTTAAGTGTCTGTATGGAAAATATAACGTCAAGAATATACTCCAACCCATTTCCCTCAGACTACCTTTTCCTTTACTGACTGGAAATATCATAATTAAAACCTCAACCATCATGAAAATCATATGACTCCTCATGAACATAACACTAAATTATTACAATATCATAAGGAATATTTATCTTTTCACCTGCAGGATAATTTTAGTAAGTAACATGTCTATTTGGTTCAAATGCCTGAATTTCATTTATGGCAATATTTCTGTCATCAGTTATAAGCTCCCTGAGACCCAAGATTATGTCAGTTCTCAACTTGCACTCTGCTTTTCTGGGCATTGATATCCATGGCAGCTTTGATTACAGTGCTGTTGTCCTCAGTGACCTCACTTCACTAAGTGAGGCCAAATTGCTGAGCCCAAGTTCAGGGCTTTTCCAATCATCTTATCTGCCCTCTGGACTTTGGTCATCTTTTTAACCAAAGAGAACTCTTAGTAATAAGGAAGATAACATTTGAGTATGTACATGAGTACCATTAATCAATGAATTTGTTCAACAAGCATTAACTGAGTATCTGTTATTTTTGAGAAGACTTATAATACAGTATATTCACAATAGTAACTGTGGAATTTCATTTTGGAGGAAATTAAGGGTAGCAACATGGTTGGGGCAGTGATGGACACCTTTATGTAGGCTGACTTTGTGTGGGGACAATAGAAATTATCCTAATCCTGGCATAATTATTTCTTCTTTATAATCAGCTGCTCATCAATTGAGTGACATTGTAGCATTGTCAATAATGTGGTCTGTATTCCAATAGAGTCCAAGCTTCCCTACAAGTTCAGGAAATGCTTGGATTGTCTGTAAACATACTTCTGTGTGTGTGGGATTACAGTTATCTTTAAATATCCCCTATGCAGAAAATTCCCCAGCAGGTGGATTCAATTTCTAGTGCAATTTAGAATGTAAAATTTTTCTTCACGCAAATTTTGTTTTCAATCTTTCTATGTTTCTTGACCAAATTATATTGAAAAAGATTTAACCGTTTCTGGGTACCTCAAGGTCATCATCATGAGTATCAGTTATTCTACTGTGCTCCAACAGAGTAATGCTCCTAGTAACTACATGCTTCCCAAGGAAAAGCCCTAAATGATGGTTTTCCTGCCTCTGTTGTCTTCTTCATTACCATTAGTTCTACCTTTTTGTGTCTCTATATGGCCATCCTGCCTACAACCTGTAGCACTTAATATACTCTGAATTTTTGGTGAAGTACCAAAGCGTGAGTTTTGCCATTAAGCAGCATAACCATTAAAGAGGGCAGCCTTGAACAATTTGCTCAAATTCTCTGAATTTCACTTTCCTCATTTTATTTCCAGTTTCTTAACCTCTTTCACAATCAGCTTGTTTATCTGTTAAATAGAGAAAATTATAAAACAAAAACTTATAGGACATTTTTGAGCATTAAATGAGATGATAAATGAGATGAATAGGCTTGTGATCTGGTAAAAACATAATAGAAAGTAGCCAATATTGATATTACCACCATTAAAAGGGACAATGGATATAAACTCCTTGGTATGCAGGAAGTGCTCAATAACTATTAGTTTCTTTCCTTTTCTCTAAAAAAAGACTAAAAATGTTTTACTTGAGAATGGTTTACCATCTGTGTATGTGGAATAAAGTACATGGGCTTTGTGGTTCTCTTTTCCTCACTGCTAAAGCCATCCTTACTTATTTCTGGGTTCAAAGTTATGCTTCTAAAGTTTAGATGGCTGGACGTCTTCCTGTAAGGCAATGGTGCAACTATATGTCATGCCTAGGGAAACCAAAGAGTATAATTATCTGCCTCACTTTCCACTGTAGGTCAAGATTTAGTTAATTGACTCCAGTTCATTTTGCCCAGGGCATCTCTTCTGAGACAGATACCACGGTCACTAGTATTAGCTGATAGGAACTATGATCCTATAGAGAGAAAAGAGAGATGAGGCTCTCCCAGTCATAGAATTCCCAGTGACCACGAGACAGTCAGTGGCTGGTAATAACTTCCTCTCCCCTCTGACTTGGAATGGATTGCAGGCACTGACCTAGAGGGGAAAGGCTTCATCTCCCAACATCAGCCAATCTCATCTCATTGCAAGGGAAAGGCCCCTCGAGACGTGCTCCTATCCATCATGTGGACAGCTTTGGCCAAAGTGCCCACTACATCACTGGCTTTAATAAAAAGTTGCTGGAGGCTGCAGTACTAGTGACAGATGTAAACTGCAGCATGGCCAGAGACTAGGAATTCTCCCAAGGTGGAAGTACACTTGAGGAGGAGGAGGAAGCAAAGGAAGGAAAAGACAAAAAGAGGAGTGACAAATGATAAGGCAACCACTTCAGAATATCCATTAAAAGTGAATTTAATAAACTGAAACAGACTCTAAGGGGGCAGCCTTTAGTCTGAAAAGACAAAACCTGAGAAGAGAAATGACGAAAGAGTACAAAAGACACAATAAAGTAGATCAAGAAAACATGAAACTTTTCTATTAAATCCAAGAAAGCCCAAACTAAGCGAACAGTTGGGTACCCTAGAAATTTGAAAGACATAAATCCAAAAAAAATTTAAAAAGTAGTAAATTAATGCAATTATCACACAACTTTATCAACTTGAAAATGTAAAAAATTATCAATTAATTTTTAGAGTGCACATAGTAGGTTTTAAATAAAGTTTTTCAAGTGAATAATGGTCCACTAATTAGTCAATGTCCATAAAAGTGACAATCATCACTATTTAAAGGCTTGGTCTAGTCTCAAGTGATCAGCTTATGTCTTGTAACCGAATATTTCTCATAATTTTTCTTCTGATTGACTCAACATCACTATTTTCAGTAGTATAAATAATCCAGCAGTCTTCTCAAGAAGTATATAAACTTGAAAACTAAAATTTCCTCCTAAGATACACCGTACATATGCACATACACGCACAGAGACTCAGATAACTATGACATCCAAACCAAGCACAAATATGCATTGGATGTTCTAATAGGTGGGTCTGAGTGGGGTCCAGGATTGCATGGTGCTAAAAACCCTTTCCCAGCGTGTCTTAGGATGGGAGTGGATTAGCATGAGAGTCAGAGGAGACATGGCAAACCTCAGGTCCTGGACCCATGATGGTCCTATACAGAATGTTCTCACTGACTTATGGTGAAGGGCATCCCTATATACCTCATTGCCTTGCATGAAATCCCTCATTATTAGTGGGACAGCAATCATTACCTCTGCCTGCTTTTGCAAATATTGAGTATGTACCATCTGCTAGGCAAAAGGAATACAAATTTGGAATTGTTCACTGTTGCATCGTCAGCACCAGAACAGTGCCTAAGCCATCACAGATGCTTTATAAATATGTATTAAATAAATGAACAAAACAATCCTTGTCTACAAATACTATTAAATAACGTAGAATCTGATATAGCTGGTACAACGTGACAAAGATGCAAAAAATGTACTTCCTTTATTTTCTTTAAGCTATTTAAATTTCCTGCTAAAACTACCTGCCAGGTAGCCAAAAGAATAACTAAAATTTATTAATTATTTCACTCACTTCTGGCCTAATCAATCTCTTTCAAATAAAGAAGGTCCACGAGATAGTGGATTTTTGTCTGCTTCCCAGTGCAAAGAATAGTGCCTGTTATGTTGCAGGTGCTTGATACATGCTTCTTGAATGAATGAATGCATCCATAAATAAGTATGTAAAACTCAGCTTCTTTTGGAACTATGCTCAGTTTTTATATACTTTCCTCCTCTTCTCACAATCCTCCCCCAGATGGCATCCAGATGTGTGGGACAGAGGCCCAAGCTTGTATCAGAAGCTGTGAAGTGTGTGGCCCAAACACAAGGTCTGTCCTCTCAGTTAAGTCAGGGCCTTCTGAACTTATCTCATTGTCTTGGTGCAGTCTCAGTCTATCATAGCTGCCAATCACTCTGACTCAGACTTAACTTTCATTCATATCCTAGTCCTGGCTGCCTATCTCTCATTTATATGGTGGGTCCATTTTGCTTCTTGCCTTGCTTGCACCATCAGCATCTTTCTATGTCCTCTCTAAGATATGCAGGAAATTATGGATCCCTTCGGCATTGCACAGAACCAAGAGAGTTTCAGGACATTAGTCACTCCTTTCTCAGCCTAACCACAGTCTGTTGTTACTTTTGATTATTTAGGGCAGCTCTTTTCTGGCAAGGACCCTTGCATTATGTTTTTCATCCTGAATTCTGAGTGAGGAGCGGGGAACAAACCCTCCCTCCTTTCAGCTCTTCTTATACATGCGAGATAATTGACCAAAAAAAAAAGTCATCCTCTAAAATCCTAGCCCATGAAAGCCAATTCACTGAAAGAGGAATTGCCAAATATATCAAATGAAAGAATTGATTTTAAGAAACTATTACACAGTTTAGTTTGTTAAACTAACAAACTAGCTAGAAATTTACACTAGTTACGTATTTGAACTAGTTACAATATTAAACATACGTTTTATAATTTTAACAAAGCTTTTGAATGGCACTTAGTATTTTTTTTCAATTAAGAATCTTTAACGCTGTCACTAATCCCTAAAATTAACTAAATCATGTTGTTCAGCTTCAAATGTTTGATTAGATTAGATCTAAGTTGATTTAAACATTTGATTTAAATATGATTTAATGTTAACATTTAAATACAAAATTGTAAGAATCAAATGTTAAAATTGAATCAAATTTAAATGACTTTTTCTAATTAAAAATAGTGCTTTAAATATATGTTTTTGTTACTAATAAAAATGACAGCAAAAGGATTAAAAATGATATAAACCCTTACAAACAAAGCTGACACGAGAAGAGATGATAATAGATGAGAGATATAAATACAAATTAGGAAGCTGGAGTATGGAGGTGGGTTGGTAATCAGGCAAAGGGATAAAACACAAGCATTAAGTGAAAATCTACTTTTTAAATGATAAAATCTCTCTGTTTTCTCCTTTCACTTGGCTCTCAGAGCACTGGCAACCATTATTATCATCCTCTGGCCAACATCAGGTGTTTGAAATTTTTTCCTCTTTGGAGAAACACAGATACTTCCATTTGTGGGTTCCCAATAAAATGGACAAGTCTCTGACCAACAGTCTTAGAATAAGGCTCACAGTAAGCAAATCCCACCATCACCCCACACAGGGCTTCCACAGCCTTTTTGTTATCTTAGTCTTAAATGTAAATATCTATTTAAATATCATCAAAAGTTTGAAGAAAAAATCTCCAATATAAAAGGACAAAACTTAATTAAAAATAAGAAAAGCAATGAAGAAATGTCTGAGAGTGGAAGACATAAAAATATAAATTAATGTCCTTTATGTCTGAGTAAATATCAAATACATAAGAAAAAAAAGATTTTTTCACAAACTACAGTTTTCAAAAAGTATCTCCTAGAAAGAGATTACTGAAGAGTGTTCTCTTCCAAAATGAGCGAGTAAATCAAGAAAGAGACAGACTTATTATTCATGGAAAGGGGATAACTTAGAGAAAAGTAGAGAAGAGAGCTTTGGTCACAGATTTCAGCCCAGATTGAAGCAGAGAGTACCAGAAGGAATGTGTTCAAGAAAACAAGAATGTAATTCAAAATTTAAGTGATTCATGTGTTGGTAGAGTAGTTCATGTTGGGTCAACCTCCAGAAAATAACAACTATAAATTTTTTGTTAAAAAAAATTAAAAATAGCTATTTGAAGGTACCAGAAAGAGAACAAAAATAAGCAGAAACTATAGGGGAGTCAATCCTTGAAAGATGTAAACTATATCAGCTGTGAGCTCTTATATGATGTTTCAACTGAGGACACTCTCCAGTCCATGAAGTATGGGGAGGGTTGAGGAGATAAAGGGCAAAGTTCAAAATTAAAAGTACATCTGGAAAGTGAGAGGGAAATCAAAACTGGAGTCACAGAGAGGAAGGCACTAAATCCTTAGAAAGCTCCTTCATTATGCTTATAAAGTGGAGGCTCCAGAAAGCTCAGCTAAAACCAATACATACCTGGAAGTCTGAAAGAAAAAACTGAAACTTCAACAGTTGCTTACCACAGGGAATAAAAATGGTTAGTTTGAGTCTAGCCAAGTTAGCTCTCTGAGAGAACAACACTCTTAAGGATTACAGAATTCAGAGTCTTTAAACATAACATTCATAATGTCCAGTACTTAATAAAACCTACTAGACATGCAAAAAACAAAGATACACCAAAAACAACAAGAAAAAAATCATAGAGAAATGTAACCCAGAGTTAGGGAAAAAAGCAGTTGTTGGAAACTAAGCCCAAGATAGTCCAGAAAAAGACTTTCTGGTACCTATTATACATATATTCTAGCACTTAAAGTAAGATGATTTCTTAATAAGTGACTAGATAAACATGAAAATTATAAAAACAACTAAATGAACATCATAGTTCTACAATTTACAGTAAGAGAAATGAAAAATCCAATTGAAGGGCTTAAAAGCAGATTAAAATGACAGAAGACATGGTCATCAAAATTGAACCTAGAGAAAAAGAAATTATGCAAACCAAAGTACACGGAGAAAAACAATGATTTAAAAAATATACAGAATGAGAGCAGAAATGAATGTCCACTTCACCACTCTTATTCAAGATAGTACTGGAAAGTTCTAGCTGGTGCATGAGGGGAAAAAAAAAAAAAAAACACGGAATCTACCAAACAAACAAAGCCCTCATAGAACTAATAAGTGAGTGCATAAAGGTCACAGGATACAAGAAAAACACAGAAAAGTCAGTCGTATTTCTATATACTAGTGATAAACATGTGGACATCATAATTAAAAATGCAATACCACCCATAGTTTCTCAAAAACAGTGAAATACTTAGATGTAAATCTAACAAAACAGGTACAGGATTTAAATTTTGAAAACTGCAAAATGCTGATGAAAGACATCAAAAATCTAAATAAATATAAAGACATACCATGTTCATGGATTAGAAGACTAAATATAGTAAAGGTGCCAATTCTTCCCAGATTGATATACGTTTAATGCAATTCCTATTAAAATTCCAGAAATATTTTTATAGATATAGGCAGGGTAATTCTAAAATTTGTATGGAAAGATGAAAGAATTAGAATAGATAAATAAATCTTGAAAAAGAAGATTAAAGTAAGAAGGTTCAATCCACTCATTTTCAATAGTTATAGCTATAGTAAACAAGATTGTGTGGTATTGGTGAATATATCAACACATTGATTTATGGAACAGAATAGAGAACCTAGAAATAGACTCACATAAATATGCCCAATAGAGTTTTGACAAAGGAATACAATCAATTCAATGGAGAAAAGATAGCTTTTTCAACAAATGGTGGTGGAGCAATTGGAGATCTACAAGCAAAAAAAGTGAATCTTGACATAAATGAAATGTTATATACAAAGATAATTAAAAATGGATGGCAGAAAATGTAAAACGTAAAGCAAAAAATGTTTAGGAAATACGTAGTTAGAACTTAGGGTAAGGAAAAGACTTCTCAAATTTGATGCCAAAAACAATATACATACCAGAAAAATTGATAATTTGGATTTACTTGAAATTAAAATCTTTTGCTCTGTAAAATATCCTAAGAGAATGGCAAGCTACAGGCTGGTAGAAAATATTTGCAAACCACATATCTGACAAAGGACTACTAAATAGATATATAAAGAACTCTCAAAACTTAAAATTAAAAAAGAAAAAAAAAGTCCAATTAGAAAATAACCTAAAGATGTGAAGAGAGATTTTACCAAAGAGGACATATAGATGGCAAACACACACATGAAAAGATGTTCAACATTATTAACCATTAAGGGAGTGCAAGTTAAAACTATACTGGGATATCACCTGAGACCTCTCAGAACGGCTACAATAATAAACAATGCCAATACCTAATACTGGTGATGGTGCAAAAAAACTGGGTCACTAATACCGTGCTAGTAGAAATGTAAAGTGGTACAGCCATTCTAGAAAACTGTTTGATAGTTCTTTAAAAAACTAAACTTGCAAGATCCATATAATACCTAACAATTGTACTGCTAGGCATTTATCCCAGATAAATGAAACTTTACATGGACAAAAACGTATGTGAATGTTTATAGCAGCTTTATTTGTAATAGTCAAAAACTGGAAACAGCTCACATATCCTTCAACACATGAATGGTTAAACAATCTGTCATACTGCCATACCATGAAAAACTACTCAGCAATAAAAATGAATGGACTCTTGATACACTCAATGACATGGATGAATCTCCAGAGAATTATACTTACTGGAAAAAGTCAATCCTAAAAGGTAAAATATTATGTGGTTCAATTTATATAACTTTCTTGAAATGACAAAATTATAGAAATGAGAACAGATTAGTGGTTGCCAAGGGTGAAGGTGGCACGCGAAGTGTGTGTGGCCATAAAAGGGCAACTTGAGGGGTCCTGTGGTGACAGAAATGTTCTGTATCTTGACTGTATCCAATGTCAGTGTGCTGGTTGTGATTTTGTCCTGTGGTTTTGCAAGATGTTAACACTGGGGGAAACTGGGTAAAGAATACATGCAATCTGTCTTTCTTACTTCTTAAAACTGCATGTGAATCTATAATCGTCCTAAATTAAACTTTTTAATTTAAAAAATGAAGATAACCACAACAACCTGTGGGACATTATCACAATCTAAATTAGGTAATGAGAATCCTAGCAAAAGAAGAGACGAAAAATTTGCAGAAACTAAAGAATAAAAATTTTGGTGAAAAACAAACTCTTAGACCCAACAGCTTTATGAACCCCATTTTAAATGCAAAACATGCATGCCACCCCTGCACTCACACACATATGTGCACACTTAGGCCTATCATAGTTAAACTGATTTAAACCAAATATAAAGAGATATCTTTAAAAGTAGCCAGAGAAAAATAGCATATTACACACAGAAGAACACTGGCAATTATGATACTTCGCTTCTCATAAAAAATAATGGAAAAAAACTGACAATAGAATGCCATCTTTAAAGTACTAAAAGAGGAAAAAAGACCAAAATAAACTATCAATCCAGACTTCTGTCGAAGAAAAAAACAAGTCCTTTAAAAATAAAAGCAAAATAAAAATTGCCAGCAGACTCTAAGTAAAAAAAATGATTAAAAAATTGGTTAGTATGAAGGACAACACAACCAGCTGGAAAGCCAGATCTATGGAAGTTAACGAGGAGTACAAATAAAATAATATATGATTCAGTGAGCAAGCACGCAATTATACATGGTGATATTGACACACTCTTCTTGGTAACTAGAAGAAAAGGTAAACAAAATATCAATAGAGTAACAGACACACAAACTGCACGATGTGCATATTCAAGTACAAATGGAAGTTTCACCAAAGTAAACCTTATGATGGCCTGGGAAATAAGTCTCAATAACTTAAAAAACACAAAACTATATAAAGTTTATTTTCTGAATCCAATTAATTTAATTAGAAACTGGTAACAATGTAAACTTTTTTTTTAAGATTGGCACCTAAGCTAACATCGGTTGCCAATCTTTTTTTTTTTTTTCTTTTTCTTCTCTCCCCAAAGTCTCCCCAGTACATAGCTGTATATTCTAGTTGTAGGTCCTTCTAGCTCTGCTATGTGGGACACTGCCTCAAGATGGCCTGACCAGCAGTGCTAGCCCAAGATATAAACTGCCAAAACCCTGGCCTGCTGAAGCAGAGAGTGCCAAATTAACCATGTGGCAACTGGGCCGGCCTCCCGTAAATTTTTTAAAGCCATAAAACTTTGGTAATTAAACATCACTTTAAAATAAACTATTGGTCAAAGAACAACAGGGAAATTTTTCCAATATTTCAAACTAAGTTATAAAAAAACAACATAACGATGTGTGGGCACTTGTGAAAGCAAAACTTCAAGGTAAATTTTTAGCTTTAAATGCATATATTTAAATAAAAGAGAAGGTTTTAAAAATAATAACCTAGTTTTCAACTATAAAGCTAAAAGTGGAAAGCAAATTAAAACTAAATTAAGTGGAATGAAGGACACAATAAAGATAAGAATTGAGCAGACATTAATGAAATAGAAATCAGACAAACAATAGATAATAATGAAATTAAGCAAGTCAAAAATAGGTTCTTTAAAAAATTACTAATAATAAAGAAATAGAGAAAACACAAATGACCAATTTAAAAAATTTATAAAGAAAATATCATAATAGACCTATCTTAAATCAAATTTATAGCAAGAAAATATTGCAAACAATTTCATGCCACAGAGAAAATGGACATATTCCCTGAAAAGCGCAACTTTCCAAAAGTGACTTAGGAAATAGAAAATTTGTGTAAATTAAATTTGTTTTAAGATACCTTACCACAAAGAAAACTACTAGTACAAATGGTTTCACTGGTGAATTATATCAAACAAGAAAAATAGATATCAATATTACACAAGTCCTTTCACGAAAGAAGTGGAGAAAATTCTTCTCCACTTGTTTTGTAAAACTAACATAATCTTGATACAAAATCTGACAATAATACTACATGAAAGAAAATTACAGACAATACTCCTCATGAACATAGCTGTAAAAATTCTTAACAAAACATTAGCAAACTGAATCCAACAATAATAAAAAAACATGGCCATTTTGCAGTTATACCAGAAACCCAAGATTTGTTTAATATTCAAAAAGCAATCAATGCAACTCATGATAGTAACAGAATAATGATAAACTATGTCCATTAAAAATCTGTTTCAAGGTCTGAGGGAGAACTCAAAATATGATGGTAAGCACAATGCCTCGGAGCAGTCCACTTTGGAAGAACACGGAAGCTGATAAGATTTTTGGAGAGCTGGCCCACCAGTGTCTGGACAACAGAAAGTCCTAGAGAAGGAAAAATGACTTTTGCAAATGTTTAAAGACTGGGAAACAGTGGAAGACTTTTGTTAACTATAATGTGCATGTTCTACAAGGTAGAATAAGTGTTTGGGTAAATAGTGTTTTTTCTCCCTTTTATTGGCATTTCTCTCTAATGCAGTGTAATCTATATATCAGTTGCCAGTTGAGGAGTTGGAGCCCATGGAGAAGTTTCCTCAGGTGAAGATTAAAATCAGAAGAGTACAACTCCCATAAAATAACCTAGGATTTTGTACCACGGATCTCTAAACTGAATTCATATCATGGAGACTAAAGAAGTTAAGCCACATCATCAAACATAAGCATTTAAACAAGCAAAACAAAATAAAAACAAATGAACAAACTATAAAACTCACATAAAATTACAGTGCTTGGATTTGTGAAGACCCAGTTTCCTTCATGACTCACAATTCATTCTCAGCTGTTTACAAAGTTCTCATGACACAGCTCCCACCTTGCATATTATTAATTTGCAAATGCCACTCTTGCTCAAGAAAATTTAGTAGTCCTTCATAGCCTTCTCCCAAGATCCAAGTCCTAACATTCAATACCTTTTTGTAAAAAAATACCCTAAACTCATGCTTCTATTATATCTAAAAAATTTTTTCACGGCTCACAAATTCAAATGCTGAAAGGGAATAGACAGAGAAAATAAGAGTAACTAGAGATAATTCCACTTCTAGCCATGATGGAGTAACAGCTTCACAGCAGCCCTCCTGCCATGAACAAATATAAAACTGGACATAATATATCAGTCAACAGCTTTGAGGAACTGGGCAACAGACAGTACAACTTTGTGATCCCTGAGAAGAGGGAAATTTACTATGTGAGCCCCATAATCACTGGTGATTTTCTACCTGGTAACAATATCCTGACCATGATACAGGGACATGCACAGTGGAATCACTGAGCTGAAAAATCAAAGATCAGTGTTTGGGACTGTTGCAGTGGCTAGACTTTGGGGATCATGGAAAGGGAAAGAAAGGAATTGCATGAGGGTAGGCAGAACTTTAAATGGAGGTTCCTCATAAATGTTTGACTGAGGGCTGTGCTGCACCTGTGTGGGGCAAGACTACATGAGAAATACTAGAGAGAGGCTGCTCTCAGTTTGACAGTGAAAGCAGACATTAGAAGTCAATAAATGCCATAACACTTGGATTTCTGGCCTTGCAGAATAGAGAAGCATTTTAATATCCCAACCATCCAACTAAGAATTGAAAATCCACACCTTAGGAGTAAATTACACATACTAGAGAAAAGTCTGTTCTAGAACTGTCCTAACATAGCTTAAAATCAAACATTAAATGATCTGCAGAGGAGATTATTTGAAAGAAATGAACCAATAACTGAACTGCCTGCTAGAAAAGAACAAAGACTCTTTAGGTAAAGAAAACAAAATCCAGAGTCTCTAAATTGCATAAGCTTTGATATCCAGTAGAGAAAAAAAAATTACTAGATATGCAAAGAAACAGGAATATGTGAACTAGAGTTAAGAAATAAATGAAAGCCATCAACAGACACCAATCTCAAGCTGCTGGCTGTCTTAGATGTTGTATTTAGCAGACCATGACTTTAAAGAGTTATCAAAATGATTATCTAGGACTGAAAAGCAAATTTGATCTTAATGAATGGACAGACAGGAAATCTAAGAAGGGAAATAGAAAGTATAAAAAGAACTACCTGATAAAGCACAATAAGTAAAATGAAGAATTTAGTTTATGGTATAATAGATTGGAGATATCATAAAAATAGATCAGCAAACCTGAAGACAGACCAGTAGAAATTACTCATTCTAAAGATGAAAGAAAAAAATTAAAGAAAAGTGAACAGAGATTCCTGAATGGGTGGTACAATGTTAAACAATCTAACGTGTAATTCATGTCCCAAAAGGAGAAGAGAGAGAATGGAATAGAAAGAAAATTTAAGAAAATTGTATCTGAAATTTTTTCCAAATTTGATGAAACATACTGACTTCTACATCCAAGAGATGGAAAGAAACCCAAGAGGGTAAATGCAAAGAAAGTCACACCTAGGCCCATAATGATCAAACTACTGAAAACCAAAAATAAAGAAAAAAAACTTGACGGCAGGTTTAAGAAAGAAAAGACTCCTTACCCACAGGGGCCAAAAATAAGAATTATGGCTCACTTTTTATGAGAAAGATGAAGGCCAAAATTGAATAAAATTATATTTTAATGAGCTAAAGAAAAAAAAAAAAGAGAAGATAACTGTTTTCCCAGAATTCTTTATCCAGCAAAAATAGTCTTTAAAAGAAAATATGAAATAAATACATTTTCAAATAAACAAAAGCTGCAGAACATGTTGCTAGCAGACATGCACAGGTGAGAGAGCAGAAAAGGTAACGGATGTTCTTCAGGCTGAAGAGAAATAATAGCAAATAGCTCTCACCTACAGGTAACAAAGAAGGGTACCAGCAATATGAGGTATGAAAATAGATATAGATGCTTTTTATTGCATTTCTTGCAATTCCTAAAATGAACCTAGTAAGCAGAGCAAGAATAATATTGTAAGATGGTATTTATAACTTATGTAGAAGCAAGCACAATGTCATCAAGAGCATGAATGACTATTTGTAAAGGGGATGAAGGTAAACGGAAACTTGTAGTAAGATTATTACATTTGTGAAATCAGATGTGGCAAATGGCAAGTGTGAATTGGGAAATGTTAAGTATAAAATGGTAAAATATTGACTATAAATAACTTTTATAAATTAATGATGCACATTTTTACCACTAGAATTCAGGTCAACAAACTACTTCCCAGAGTCCAAATCTGGCCTGCTATCTGCTTTTATATAGTCCATGAACTAAGAATGATGTTTAATTTTTTTAAATGGTCTGAAGATAAACCAGCAAACAAACAAAAGGAATATGCAACAGAGACCATATGCAGTCCTGAAAGCATTAAAATATTTACTACCTGGCCCTTTTCAGGAAAAGATTGCCAGCCAAAATTTTGGCTAAAATTTCAATAGAAAAAAAATATTAATACAATATCAATTAACCATAAAGAATTAACCAAAAATCAGTTGAACAAAGAGAAATGAGTAAATGCATAACAGATAAACAATAGCAAAAACAACAACAACAAACCCAAAAGGGACAAATTGACATAAAATCAAACATATTAATAAACACTTTAAATGTAACTATACTAAACATTGTAATGAAAAGGCAGAGATAGTCTTTATGGATAAAAATATAAGACCCAGTTACATGTTATCTACAAGAGACCTACTTTAAATGTAAAGACCCAAATAGGTAAAAGTAAGGCACCCATATGTTAAAAGAGAAGGATGAAAAACATATACACCAAGCAAATAATGATCATAATAAAGTTGGCCTGGCTAAATTAATATCAGACAGAGTAAACTACAAGACAAACTATTACTAAAGGTTGAGAGGTATTTTGTAATGATAAATGGGACAATTCATCAGATAGCAATCATAAATATATATGTACTTAGTAACAAAGCTTCAAACAGCATGAAACAAAACTGAGAGAACTAACAGAAGAAAGAAACAAAACAACTGAACATTTTAACACTCCTTTTTCAGAAATTGGTAGAAAATAAGGACAATATATCAGTAGGGACATAGATCTTAACAATACTAACAAGCAGATTAAGCTAAATTACATTTACAAAATAGTTGCTAGTGTCATACAGTTGATTCCAACTCCTAGTGGCCCTGTGTACAGCAGAGCTGAATCTTGCCCAGTCTTTTTGGCCATCCTCTCACCTTCCCATGCTATATCAGACAATGCTCTGCTGCTATTCATAGGGTTTTCATGAAGAATTTTTTTGGAAGTGGTTAGCCAAACCCTTCTTCCTAGTTTTTCTTAGTCTGGAAGCTCTCCTGAAACCTGTCCACCATGGATGACCCTGCTGGTATGTGAAATACTGTTGGCATAGCTTTCAGCATCACAGCAACATGCAGTCAGCACAGTATGACAACTGACAGATGGGTAGTGTGGTTCCCTGACTGGGAAAGGAACCTAGGCTGCAGTAGTGAGAAACCATATCTTAACCCCTAGACCACCACAGCAATATGCACACACTTTTCAGTTGTACAGAGAGTATCCCCAAGGTTTGACTATAAAGTTAGTATATATAAATTTTGAAAAACTGAAATATTACAGTCTATGTTCTCTGATCACAAAAGAATTAAATTAGAATTCAATAAGGATAAGAGATTTAGAAAATCCCAAATATTTGGAATCTAAATAAAATACTTCCAAATAACACAATAATTAAAAAAAGTCACAAGGGAAATTAGAATAAGAAAAGCCAGGCACAAAAGCCATTATAGTGTATAAACTTTATTTACATGAAGTTCTCAAAAAGGTAAAATGAACCTATAGCAATAGAAATTAGATCAGAGCCTTCCTGGAATATAGGGTGGGGAGAAGAAGAAGTGCAAAAAAAAAATGACTCATGAGAGCTTTTGGAGAGATGAACATGTTTTCTGTCTTGATTGGGGAGGCATAGATATGATTTATACATCTGTCAAACCTCATTGAACTACACACTGAAATGTATGAATTTTATTGTATGCAAATTTGGATTTTAAAAACAGGATGAATATGGAGTGCTGTTGACTAGAATGATGGCATTTGGATGCAAAAATTTTATGGACATTAAGCAGACCAAAGAAAGTACACTTGGGGCTCAATTCAGGCCACTAGTGGCTTGTGAGTTCTAGTTACACTTGCATCACCATTGCTCCTCCAAGGGACTATGACTGCACTTTGTGGCCCTTTGGCTCTTGTTGAATGACCATTTCCACTTTCCTTTGTTCATCCAAATCCTACTCACACTTCAAAGTGCAGACAATGTCTAAGCATTCTTCAAGCCTTTCCCTGTTAAAGCAGATCCAAGAGATCATCTTTCCGCTTAGTTCCTACAGATCTTGTCTGTACATTCTTTAGCTTGAAATACAGATCTGGCAATATAGATGCAACAAGCCTCTTTTGTTTATAGCTCTCAGAGAAGTATTTTTCTTTTTCTTTTTGGAAACAATTGCTTTTTGGACTACTTGAAGGACAGCACTCATTTACCTGGTGCCAGTCAAAATTTTCAGGATGTCACAAGGGAAAAAATGATTCAGCTATGTGGCTTTTTTCCCCACTTTTTGGTGGGTATTTTCAAATAATATAGTCAAGTGGAAGGAATGGTATAATGAATTGACACATCTACGAGTTAGATGCTACAGTTACTCACACTTGGCCATATTTGTGCTTTTTCTCTCTCCTTATAAACAATGTTCAAGTATATTTCAGAAATCCTATCACTTTACCAGTACATATTTCAGCATGCCCCTCTGAAAAGTAAAGACATTCTCCTAAATAATCATAATACCACAATCACCTAGTAAAATTAACAATAATATCTTCCTGTAGTCTAATACTCAGTTGATACTCAAATTTCTCCTATGTCCCCAAAATACCTCTTTTTTATAGCTCTCATTGTTTTCAAATCAAAATTGATCAAGAACCATTTGATAAACCAGATTTTTTAAATAAATCATGGTTTACATGTTTATTACATAACCATTACACATGATATATTACAATGCAAAAGGGAATCAAGAGGAGACTTTCACCAAAGAGAAAGCAGGATAGATGGAAGAACAGATAAGACTTAAGAAGTGCTAATGAAATGTAAGCTCCTACAGGAAGGTGCGGCTACCGGAGTCCTAGAATTCACAATGGAAAATAATACAACCTCAAAAGTGGGCTAAGAATAGAATCATTGACAAATAAATATTCCAGGAAAGTGACACCACCGGTACATGTGTTAACAGTTTCTCACTTTATTGTCAAGCATTTGAATCTTTCTGAAAAAGAACGGACATTTTTATAGCACTTTCTGTTTAGCATTGGACATCTGAAGTGGCACCTAATACGGAAAAGGAGACTTTTGTCTATAAATTGTGCTTTGCAGAGCAAAAGCTGCATAATAATGAATATCAAGGCTCCCTACCCCCTTATTTTTCTTCTTTACTAAAGAAAAAACCAAAACATTCCAGGCCTGCATGAGCAGTCAATGACAAAGTAATATAAAATGCTGACGTGGAAATCCCTTCCCAGCAAATGGGTCTCATTTCTAGTGTTCTGAACCAGTTCTAATATTAAACCAGGCCTGGACAGAAGAGTTTCCAAGGGCCCATTCTACCTGTAAGAACCTGTGGGGTGGAGAAGGTACACGGGTGTGAAAGAATTTACCATAGCAATGATCTTGTTCACTTTCCTTGCTTGGAGATCTTGTCTCACAGCTAAAATGGCAGGGCACATCAGCACTTGAGATAGAGTAATAAACTGAGAATTTGCTGACTTATTATGCAGGGCAGTTTTGGGATTACATTCCTAAAGGCAAGCATTGGATTCTAGGATTAGAGAAAGCAGTCATTAAGGCAAGTTCAAACCTGGAGCCCTTTACATAAAGGAACCTGTCAAAAACAAACCAGCAAGCCAACAAACCCAAAGAGCGCTAATCTACATCTTGAACCCGGATGTCACCTTGGCACTGGTGAGTGAGGACATACAAAACGAAACAAAGAATCTGTTTCAGCTTTCCCTGTAACCTCAGAGACCCCAACACATATATCCCTTAAGAGATGATGCCTCCCAGGGGCAAATAGACCTGCTTGAGTACCTTGAAGCAGACAATGCATGATGAACAT
Source organism: Equus asinus (assembly GCF_041296235.1). Lineage (NCBI taxonomy): Eukaryota > Metazoa > Chordata > Mammalia > Perissodactyla > Equidae > Equus > Equus asinus. Next base: position 35,732,207 of record NC_091796.1, on the reverse strand, counting down.
GAGAAAGAATATCCAGTCATATTTCATGAGAACTTCAGGACTAAACATAAACTTTCCCCTAAGGAGTTCAGAGGAGTTGGGAATTGAGGCACACACATTCTTGACATGAAAGAGACTAGAGAAAGCTGTTGAAAGTCTCTAACAGATTAGAAAACCAAATCTATCAGTCTGGTAAATGTTTTCAAACATGATCCTCACTTGTTTACTCTGTCTTTTTTTTTTGTCAAACAAAACATGTACTTCAAACGTGCACCTTGGCAGATGTGTAATGATTCATAGATCTGTCTTATTGGCAGTCGTACTTTTCTGGATCATAACAAAGTATCTACATTTTAGCAGATAAGAACTGTAATTCACTAAATAAATACCAAAAGTCGTTCATTTACTAAAATCCTTTAATTTTACACGAGAGCCAATCAGAGCCTGAAATTCACTCACCTAAATTCCTATGCTTAGTTTCCTATTTCGCACTTCATCACAGATTGAGAACAACAAAATAAAATACAGGAGAGTGTCTTAATATCAATAAAAAGTTACAAGTAAGAGCAGACAACATTACACATCTGAGTAATTCCTGCGATCATCCCACTACTTCGATATAATATGTAATTCGTGTTCTTTTTAAAACTATTTTTTAGCGAGGTAAATTTTTTCTTAACTGCCAGGCATTGACTTTAAATAATTCAACGAGTTTGATAAATGTATAAATCTGTGCAACCACCACCGCAATCAAGACAATAGAACATTTCCATCATGAGCAACCCTTGCTTTGATTCGTATCACCACATATTGGTTTGGCTTGTTCTTGAACTTCACATGAATGAAATCACACACATCTGTTCTGTTTTGTCTAGCTTCTATCATTCAACATAATTTATTTGAGATTCATGCACGTTCTTGCAGATATCAGTAGTTTATTCTTTTTTATGCTGAGTAATAGACCATTGTGTGAATATACCAAGGTATGCTTATTAAATCTCCTGTTTGTGGGCATTTGAATTGCTTTCCACTTTTTGACTATTATGAGCAAAATCTCAAATCCATTCATAAAAAGGAAAAAAAGATGTTGTAAGTTAATGAGCTAAGCATCCATCTCAAGAAATTGGAAAGAGAATGGCAAAACAACATAAATAAATTTGGAAAAAGTAAATGGTAAAACTAATAGCAAATTTAGGAAATAGAAAGAAATCATAAAAAGACTGAATCAACAAAGCAGAAGCTGGTTCTTTGCAAAGACATAATTGACAAACTTCAAGGGGAAACAAAAGAAAGCATAAAAGTAATATTAGGACTGAAAAAGTCACCACAGATCCTGCTGACTATTAAACAAATAATTAGGAGATGTGAAAAACATATTTATGCCAAAACTTTTAGAAATACAGTTAAAATGGGCAGATTTCTGGAAAAGTAAATAGCATATCTAAACAAAAAATAGTTCTATGAATAGTGCTATGAAGACTAAAGCAATTGACTCAGTAGTTGAAAACATTCTTCTAAAAAGAACTGTGTCTAAATAGCTTCAAGTAGTTTCTAACAAACATTTAAGAAATAATTCCAGTCTTACACATATTCTTCCAAATATAAAAAAAGATGGGGTACTTCCCAACCAATTATGTGAATTTAGTATAACTTTGATACAAAAACTGGAGAGGAACAGTATAAAAGAGGAAAATTATATGAACGTAAATGAAAAATTCTAGGTGTACTGATTGCAACAAGACAAAAATTAATACGTGTCATCACTAAGATGGGTTTCACCAGGAAGATACATGTGATTTAGCATTAAATAAGCAATCACTGTTATTCCCTACATTAACAGGTTATGGAAAAAAAATATAACAGCTGTCTCTATAGATGAAGAAAATGTTTTAATTAAAATTCAACATTCAGTCATGCTTAAAAGGCATACAGAACTAGGAATAGATGGGAAGGATGGGAATGACCATAATCTGATAAATGTTATTTCAAAAGAAAAAGCCAACTCCACAGTTCCTAGTAAAATATGGAAAGCTTTCCTCTTGAGCTTGAGATTAAGAAAAGTGTGTCTATTTCTACCACTTTTATTTAACACAAGTCTAGGGAAACACTAGCCAATACCTATGGTAATACATTAAAAAATAGATGACAGATAGATGTTATAAAAATTGTATTTTGGGGAAGAGAAAATTGTCATTAATTACAAATAATATTCATAGATGATATGATGTCATATGTAGAAAATCCAAAAGATTCTATAGATAAACTCTTGGAATTAATGCGATAATATGGTATGGTTACTAAATACAAACTCAGAATACAAAAATCAGTTTTATTTCTAGATATCAATGAAATATGTAGAAAAATAAAATTAAATAATTTTACCTATTTATCAGCCTATAAATACACGTCATTTTTATGGATCAAAAAATTCAATTACATAGAAATGTCTAATGAAATATGTTCAAGACCACTATGAGAATACATAAAAATTAGAGATCTAAATAAATGGAGAAACCTAAATAAATGGAGAAACACGATATGATCATGGATTGGAAGAGTAATGCTATCCAGTTGCTAATTTTCTTCAAATTCAATGCAATCTCCAAACAAAGCTCCAACATGACGTTTTTATGTTTTGAAAATGAAAGATTGATTTTGAAATTCACATCAAAAATGTAAAGGGTCAAAACACACTAGGAGGATAATGTGGAAAGGCTTAATGTACGATAATTAGTTAGTGAGGTATTGGTGTACAGACAGACAACACAGCATGCCCAGAGAAGACCCGTGCACCTCTGGACTTTTGATTATTGACAAAATGACATGGTAGAGCAAGAAGAAGAATAGTATTTTAGATAGAAAATTGAATATTTATATATGAAAGAAACCAGAAATTCTGTTTCTATTTCACATCAATTTTATATATATATATATATATATATATATATATATATATATATCTCACTTCTTTGTGGATTAGTGACCTAATCATGCAAGATGAAACAATGAAGATTTTAAAAATTATCATAAGAAATTACATAATAAAATGATGTAAGAAATTTTTTAGAAAATAACATAAGAGTTCTTCATGACTTCAGGATGGGGAAATTGCTTAAACAACGTACCAAAAGCACTAAACATATGAAACGTTATTAATAAATATGACTACATTAAAGTTAAGAACTTTAGCTCACCAAAAGATACCTTTAAAAGAGTAAAATGTCAAGTGACATAAAGTAAAAGAATATTTGCAATGCATGTGACTTACAAGGTTCACCCCATATATAAAAAGAATGCTTACAGATCAATAAAAAAGAGAGAGGCAAACCAATAGAAAAATCAATAAAAGACTGAAACAGACACTCAATGAAAGAAAAGGATAGAATGACCAATAACTATATGAAAGTCTGTTCCAATTTAATAGTAACAAGAGGAATGCAATTTAAATCATGATGAGATACCACTATCCACTATCCAGATTGTCTGCAATGAATGAAATGTGAAAATATTGAATGTTGACTAGAATATGTTACAATGGGAAACTCATACTCTGTTGGTAGGAATGAAAATTTCTATAACCTCTTTAGAAAACCATTTGTCAGTATGTAGCCTGTGAACCAGCAATTTCACCCATAGGTATAAAATACCAGCATGCATATCATGGTATGTAGACAAGAATGCTCATTAAGAACAGTGTTTGCAATAGACAGAACATGGAAACAACCAAAATGTTCATCAGTGCTATGATGAATAAATAAATTCTGACGCATTCATATAATGGAGCACTATATAGCAATTAAAAAGAATTAATTACAGTTATACACAGCAATAAGAATTAATTCTAAAATCATAATGTTGAATGAAAGAAAGGTATAAAGGAACACTTAATTTCTGAATATTTTTATAAAATATTAAAGAAGTTGGCGAAATATACCAGGTTTTTTTTTTTTTGAAATGCATAACTAAGTGGTGAAAATAAAACAACAACAAAAGGAAGTGATTACCATAATCGTCAGAGTAGTGATGACTTTTAGGAGCTTTGCTGGGATTAGTGTATGTCTTGAATGGCAGGAGAAGGGTTTTGTTAGAGGAGAATATATTTATAATATTTTATTGATCTGTACATTTGTGTTTTATGCATTCTATATCTGTTTTATTTCACAACCAAAATAAATAAATAAAGTACAGGAAACATATAGTATGAGATATTCTCATTTATATAATTAACTGAAAGAGGCTTCTTCCTTTTTCTAGAACTGTTTATCTCATAGCATTATCTTCCCTAATCACATGAGATAAATAAGGCTTCTTTCTGTTCCATTTTCACATATTCAATATGTTCTTGTAGATGTTGGGGAAAAAGAAAAGTTTTCATTCTTTCTTGGGTTTTATTTGAAAGTTAAGTTGTGCATAAAGTAGCCAAGAGACATTTGAAAACTGATCTCAAAAGGTAGGTCATGATTCAGACCCTTGCAGCCTTGATGGCGTGTCTTTAATTAACAAAGCAGAGGCTCTAATGCATAGGCCTCTGAGTGCCACTGCAGTTAATGCTCTGTTAGCATTTCATTTTAAAGGCCTGGGGATAGAGGGCTTAACCCAGGAAAGGGGTCTTGGAAAACAAATTAGATACCTCCAAGTGATTAGGCTCTTTAAAAATAATTCCATGTAAACCCAAAAAATGCAAGAGTTACTTGGTTTGCACATAGAAGTATAGCATCCTTTCTAATATCATATTTCCCCAATATGATCAGTTCTTCTTAAAAACAAAATCTCGAACACAAATCAGTTTTAGTAATGTGTAGTCATTTCAACACCTGATAATAATAAACCCCTTCGTGTGAATGATATTTAGTTCTTTTTGAAGATTCTTATAATCTTTTTGATCAAACAAAATTTTATTACATCTGTATTTCAGTTTGCCCTTCATTTTCAATTTTAGAGAATTATTTTAGTGGGTACAAAAAAATTAAAGATCAGAAAGCCATGATTCCACTGTGGAATCAACAACAGCTAAGCAACTTTCTCCAATGGAGTGTAACCAATCAAGAAAGAAGAGAACCTCAGGGGGCGGGACCAAGATGGCGGAGTGAGTGGTCTTCTTTGTCTCTCCCCCGTCCAATCTACAAGTAATTGGACATTCACTGATTAACAAAGGATATCCAGATAGCATCTCAAGATGCCTAAGAGTCTCATGCTACTATACATCAGAAGGCGCACGGACTTCCCCCTGGGAGAAGGTGGAAATAGTTGAAAACTCTCTGACCCCCGACCCCCGGACAGCCTAGTTCCTGCAGGAGGCTCTCTTCCAGCAGACTCCCCCCTAGCATTGCCACACAACAAGGGCAGGAGTGTGCACTCACAAGTGGAGTGACGGTGGAAACAGGTGACAACAGCCCTACCCAAGGCCCCCGCGATTACACTTAAGCCCAGGGGGAATCCCCAGGGTCCCGCACCAACCAGCAGGGAAGGCCTCTGCTCGCCATTAGCAGGGAGGCCCCACCCAGAATCCAGGACAAAGGAAAGTTCATGGCAGGTGGATTCCCCGGCATAGCACCAGACCGCCAGCTGCTGCTGGGCCCATGGTCTCTGGCACATGGGTCTGGGCAGGGGGTGCCTGGACTTCCCATGGACGTGCTTGGGGACTGGGTGGAGCTCCAACACCTGGCTCTGTGGCCCGGAGGGTTCCTCCAGGGTCCCGCACCGCCCCCCCCCAGCAGGGAGGGCCTCTGCTCACCATTGGCAGGGAGTCCCGACCCAGCATTCAGAACACCAGGAAGCTCCCTAGAGCAGAATTCCCCACAAGGCAGAAGCTTACAAGCCACTGCCAGGCCCACGGACTCTGGCAGTGTCCCAGATGAGGCAAGGGCCTCCCAGAGATCCTGTGAGAGTGGAGTGGGGCAGAGTGGAGCTCCAGAGAAATGGCTACATAGCCCAGGGGCAAAAGTAGCACAGCTAGGGGCTGGCCCCGTGGCCGAGTGGTTAAGTTCGCGCGCTCTGCTGCAGGCGGCCCAGTGTTTCGTTAGTTCGAATCCTGGGCGCGGACATGGCACTGCTCATCAGACCACGCTGAGGCAGCGTCCCACATGCCACAACTAGAAGAACCCACAACGAAGAATACACAACTATGTACCGGGGGGCTTTGGGGAGAAAAAGGAAAAAAATAAAATCTTTAAAAAAAAAAAAAAAAGTAGCACAGCTAGGTGAGCTAACGACAGACTGCAGAAGATACCCATACCTCTGCTGGGACCTATAGTGGACAAGTGTGATCTTGTGGGCTCTGTTAGGGAGAAAGTGGCGATTATAGGTGATCCTGCTCCTGGCTGCTGGGAAAGACCACAAGGAGGGAGCACATCTAAGTGGGCTGCAACAGTAGGCACCAGCAGCCTGAGGACCCCTTGCGATTGCCCCCACAACTGACGAGGGATCCCACAGGACCACTGTGACTACAAGGAGGGGTTCAGGTCCAGTCAGTAACAGCTGACAGGGTTCCTGGTTGGTGCAGTCTAAACAGCTGCCACCCCCCCACACACCAGTCACAACAAGTGGAAGCAGCGACTAAACTCTACCTCTATGCGGAGGCACAAATACATGCCATAAAGCAGTATGAAAAAATATATTAAATCTCCAGAACAGAAGGAAAATGATAAGCACCCAGAAAACAATCCCAAAGACAATGAAATCTATAACTTAAAGGACAATGATTTCAAAACTGCCAATATTAAAAAACTCAACGAGTTAAAAGACAATTCAGATAGACAACTCAATGAGTTCAGGAGCTATGTCACAAAAGAGCTTGACACTATAAAGAAGAACCAATTAAAAATACTGGAGATGAAGAACACAATGGAGGAGATTAAGAAAACTCTGGACTCTCTGAACAGTAGGGTCGATAACATGGAGTACAGAATTAGCAATTTGGAGGATAGGAATATAGAAATGCTACAGACAGAGGTGGAGAGAGAACTAAGACTAAAAAGAAATGAAGAAACTCACCGAGAATTATCTGACTCATTTAGGAGATGCAACATAAGGATTATAGGTATACCAGAGGGAGAAGAGAAGGAGAAGGAGGCAGAAGCCCTGTTCAAAGAAATGATAGCTGAGAACTTTCCAAACTTGGGAAGAGAGATGGAACTTCATGTGACAGAAGCCAACAGTTCTCCAAACTTTATTAACGCAAGAAGACCAACCCCAAGGCATATAGTAGTGAAACTAGCAAAAGTCAACGACAAGGAGAAAATACTAAGGGCAGCCAGGCAGAAGAAAATAACTTACAAAGGAAACCCCATAAGGCTATCAGCAGATTTCTCAGGAGAGACCTTACAGGCTAGAAGAGATTGGAATGAAATATTCAAAACTCTGAAGGACAAAAACCTGCAGCCAAGAATACTCTACCCAGCAAAAATATCCTTCAAATACGATGGAGAAATAAAAACTTTCCCAGACAAACAAAAGTTAAGGGAGTTCATCACCACAAAACCTCCTCTTCAAGAAATGCTCAGGAAGAACCTCATTCCTGAAAAATCAAAAGAAGGAAAGGAGTTACGAAATCCAGAACAAAGGAGATAAGCAGAAGGACAATAACACAAAGTAACAGCTCTCCATCAGGACAAAATGCAAAAGAACTGGAAAACAAATGATAAAATGGCAACAGTAGGCCCCCACGTTTCAATAATCACTCTAAACGTGAATGGATCGAACTCTCCAATCAAAAGGCACAGAGTGGCAGGATGGATCAAAGAACAAGATCCAACAATATGCTGCCTCCAGGAAATACACCTCAGCTCCGAAGACAAACACAGACTCAAAGTGAAAGGATGGAAGACAATACTCCAAGCTAATAACGAACAAAAGAAAGCAAGTGTTGCCATACTTATATCAGACAAAGTAGACTTCGAAGCAAAACAGATAAAGACAAAGAGGGGCAGTATATAGTGATAAAAGTGATGCTCCACCAAGGTGACATAACACTTATAAATATATATGCACCTAACACAGGAGCACCAAAATTTGTAAAGAAACTATTAACAAAACTAAAAGGAGACATCAACAGGAACACAATAATAGTAGGGGACCTCAACACCCCATTAACACCAATGGACAGATCATCCAGACAGAAAATCAACAAGGAAATTATAGAATTAAATGAAAAATTAGATCAGATGGACCTAATAGTTATATATAGGACACTTCATCCTAAAACAGCAGGTTACCCATTCTTCTCAAGTGCACATGGAACATTCTCAAGGATAGACCATATCTTGGGAAACAAGACAAGCATCAATAAGTTCAAGAGGGTTGAAATAATATCAAGCATCTTTTCAGATCATAATGCTATGAAACTAGAAATCAATTACAAGAATAAAGCTGGGAAAGGGCCAAAAATGTGGAGACTAAACAACATGCTACTGAACAAAAAATGGATTATTGAAGAAATTAAAGAAGAAATAAAATATTATCTGGAGACAAATGAAAATGAAAACACACTATACCAAATTATTTGGGATGCAGCAAAGGCAGTCCTAAGAGGGAAATTCATTGCAATACAGGCTCACCTCAATAAGAAAGAAAGATCTTACATAAACAACCTCAAACAACACCTAACAGAATTAGGAAAAGAAGAACAAAGCCCAAAGTCAGTAGAAGGAGGGAAATCATAAAAATTAGAGCAGAAATAAATGATATTGAAACAAAAAAGACAGTAGAAAAGATCAATAAAACAAAGAGTTGGTTCTTTGAAAAAATTAACAAAATCGACAAACTCTTAGCCAGACTCATTAAAAAAAAGAGAGAAGTCTCAAATAAATAAAATTAGAAAGAAGAGAGGAGAAATCACAACAGATACCGAAGAAATATGAAGGATCATAAGAGAATACTATGAAAAACTATATGCCAACAAATTGAACAACCTAGAAGAAATGGATAAATTCCTAGACTCACACAACCTACCCAAACTGACTCAGGAAGAAATAGAGAATCTGAATAGACCAATAACAAGTAAAGAAATAGAAACAGTAATCAAAAACCTCCCCCAAAATAAGAGTCCAGGACCAGATGGCTTCTCTGGAGAATTCTACCAAACATTTAAAGAAGATTTAATACCTATCCTTCTCAAATTATTTCAGAAAATAGAGGAAGATGGAGCACTCCCTAATACATTCTATGAAGCCAACATCACCCTGATCCCCAAAGCTGATAAGCACAACACAAAGAAGGAAAACTACAGTCCAATATCACTGATGAACATAGAGCAAAAATCCTCAACAAAATTTTGGCAAACCGAATACAGCAATACATCAAAAAGATTATACACCATGATCAAGCGGGATTTATACCAGGGACACAGGGATGGTTCAACATCCGCAAGTCAATCAACGTGATTCACTACATTAACAAAATAAGATACAAAAACCACATGATCATCTCAATAGATGCAGAGAAAGCATTTGACAAGATCCAACATCCATTTATGATAAAATCCCTCAATAAAATATGTATAGAAGGAAAGTATCTCAACATAATAAAGGCCATATATGACAAACCCACAGCCAACATCATACTCAATGGACAAAAACTGAAACCCATGCCTCTCAAAACAGGAACAAGACAAGGGTGCCCACTTTCACCACTCTTATTCAACATAGTACTGGAGGTTTTGGCCAGAGCAATTCAGCAGGAAAAAGAAATAAAAGGAATCCAAACAGGCAATGAAGAAGTAAAACTCTCGCTGTTTGCAGACGACATGATCTTATATATAGAAAACCTCAAAAAATCTATAGAAAACTATTAGAAACAATTAACAATTACAGCAAAGTTGCAGGGTATAAAATCAACATACATAAATCAGTAGCATTTCTATATGCTAGCAATGAAGTAACAGAAAAAGATCTCAAGAACTCAATCCCATTCACGATTGCAACAAAAAGAATAAATACCTTGGGATAAATTTAACCAAGGAAGTGAAAGATCTATACAACAAAAAGTACAAGACTTTCTTGAAAGAAATCGACGACGACATAAAGAGATGGAAAGACATTCCATGCACATGGATTGGAAGAATAAACATAGTTAAAATGTCCATACTACCTAAAGCAATCTACAGATTAAACACTGTCCCAATCAGAATTCCAATGTCATCCTTTACAGAAATTGAACAAAGAATCTTAAAATTCATATGGGGCAACAAAAGACCCCGAATTGCTCAAGCAATCCTGAGAAAGAAGAACAAAGCTGGAGGCATCACAATCCCTGACTTCAAAACATACTACAAAGCTACAGTGATCAAAACAGCATGGTACTGGTACAAAAACAGGTCCACAGATCAATGGAACAGAATTGAAAGTCCAGAAATAAAACCATACATCTATGGACAGCTAATCTTTGACAAAGGAGCTGAGGGCCTACAATGGAGGAAAGAAAGTCTCTTCAACAAATGGTGCTGGGAAAACTGGACAGCCACATGTAAAAGAATGAAAATCAACCATTCTTTTTTGCCATTTACTAAAATAAACTCAAAATGGATCAAAGACCTAAGATTAGACCTGAAACAATAAGTCTTCTAGAAGAGAATATCGGCAGTACACTCTTTGACATCAGCTTCAAAAGAATCTTTTCGGACACCATAACCCCTCACATGAGGGAAACAATAGAAAGAATAAACAAATGGGACTTCATCAGACTAAAGAGCTTCTTCAAGGCAAGGGAAAACAGGATTGAAACAAAAAAACAGCCCACTAATTGGGAAAAAATATTCACAAGTTATTTATCCAACAAAGGGTTAATCTCCATAATATACAAAGAACTCACACAACTCAACAATAAAAAATCAAACAACCCAATTATAAAATGGGCAGGGGACATGAACAGACATTTCTCCAAAGACGATATACGGATGGCCAATAGACACATGAGAAGATGCTCATCATCACTAATAATCAGGGAAATGCAAATCAAAACTAGACTAAGATATCACCTTACACCTGTTAGAATGGCAAAAATATCCAAAACCAAGAGTGACAAATGTTGGAGAGGCTGTGGAGAAAAGGGAACCCTCATACACTGTTGGTGGGAATGCAAACTGGTGCAGCCACTATGGAAAACAGTATGGATATTCCTCAAAAAGTTAAGAATAGAAATACATTATGACCCAGCCATCCCACTACTGGGTATCTATCCTAAGAACCTGAAATCAGCAATTCCAAAAGTTCCATGCACCCCTATGTTCATCGCAGCATTATTCACAATAGCCAAGTCATGGAACCAACCTAAGTGCCCAGCAACTGATGATTGGATAAAGAAGATGTGGTATATATACAAAATGGAATACTACTCAGCCATAAAAAAGACAAAGTCATCCCATTCACAACAACATGGATAGACCTTGAGGGTATTATGTTGAGTGAAATAAGCCAGACAGAGAAAGACAAACTCTGTATGACTCCACTCATAGGTGGTAGTTAACATATGGACAAAGAGAACTGATCGGTGGTTGCCAGGGGAAAGGGGGGTGGGGGAAGGGCACTAGGAGTGAAGTGGTGTACCTACAACATGACTAATAATGATGTACAACTGTAATTTCACAAGGATGTTAACTTTCATAACCTTAACAAAAAAAATAAATAAAAAAAAAAGGAAGAAGAGAACCTCATCAAATGCTTCTCTCACAAGTGTGCAGGTACTATGTGTTTAAGGAGGAAATAGCAACCCCCACCAATAAGCCATTTCTCTTTCTAAAATAAAAGCAAGAAGAGGAGGTATTTTTCTGCACAAAAAGACAAGTTCAAATTCCCTTCCCATTAGTCATAGTAAACTAGCCAGTAGCTATTACATATATCTGAATGCATCTTTGGCAGTGATACCACATATGCCTTGGACCTCTCTCCTCCTCTCAATAAATTGACATCTAGATGAGTTGACAAGTCTGAAAAGACTACTTGACAAGTGGTTTTGACTCTTCGGAGGTAGGGATTTCGCAGGCAGTATGTGTAATGATGGATCTGCAGCCATTGGGAGTAATCTTTCTACAGTAATATGTGAATTCTTAACTTGGAATCTCTGGGTTTAGGCCACTTGTACTCCCCATGTTTATTTCCTTTATGGTATGTGTGAGTAATTGGTAGACTTTTCGAATGTCATAACTTGTCCCATTAGTCAAGGGTGATCCAAAATAAATTTTGCTTTTAAACTTTGCCTTCCATAATTTGATGTGATGATTGGAGAGCTACTTTAAGAAGATACTCAGACACATAGTGAAAACTGCTCCATCCTATTGCCTTCCCCTACATAAAGGTTCTCTCTCAAGGGAAAAACCAGTAGATTCCGTATAGGGTTTTGACAAGAAATATAATTCCTTTAAAGGGACTTTTTCTAGTGGTATGCTTCATGCCTCATAACTGCATGCACAGTACCTTGCACATAGTAGATACTTTGTGTCTATTAGTTTGGTGTCATTAGATCCTGTTTTGATCCCAATCTTATGTAAAGACAATCAGACATTGCTTAATGAGATATGTTCTGAGAAATGTATCATTAGGTGATTTCATCACTGTGCGAACATCATAGCGTGTACTGACACAAACCTAGATGGTACGGCCTACTACTCACCTAGGCTATATGGTACTAATTTTATGGGGCCACCGTCATATATGCAGTCCATCTTTGACTTAAACGTTGTTAGGCAGTGCATGACTGTAATCTAAAATGCAAGGTTTTGCATGTGTGTGTTTACACTGGATTGGTTCTTTAAATTTTCTTGATTCCAATGTCTTCTTTGGTTAACGACATGATAAGAAGACTGGAGCTTCTAAACTGAAGATTGCAGGACACAAAGACAGGATGAGAGCTCAACAGTAACCTTTGAGGTTGCTCTGAAATTTGTGCTGTGGGTAGCTGGGGCGGAGGAGACCACATTGTTGGGGAAAAGCACCTTCCAGGGCTGAGGGATACGTCTTTAGGCTGTGATTTGCAGCAGATAGTAGAAGCCTTTATCATGGAGCATCGTCACAACAGTGGGTGAAAAAACAACATTAAGGAAAAAAAAAAACACAGCAAGGCATGCATATTTACATATTTTAATGAAAACAAATTATCTCTCCTGAAAGTAATTAATTGTGAAATTATTTAATTATGTGGCAGTAGTAAGGGGGAAAAAGTGTTTGAGGTTTTTCAGTAAATTCCAATTTTAAGTAAACAATTATTTGAGTCTGGATTCTTTATTAAGTAATTCTTTACTGAAATCTCAGAGTGTCAAGCCATTTTTTTTCCCTCTAGTGCTACACCAAAATGCAGCAATTATGCAATTAGAAAGAAATTACTCTCGCGGATTTCTTTCAATTTTGAAATAGGCATTTGGAAAGTGGTGGAGAAAGGAGATACAATAGAATTCCTGAGAAATATGGGGTTGACTTTGAAATATTTATTCAAGCAAAAACTCTCATTGATTGCCATGTCAATTTCTCAGCATGCCTGCAGAAAAATAAACATAGAAATACAGAATCTAATATTTAGAAGGAGACCTGCAGATTATCTAATCCAGCTTCCCACACAATGCAGAAAATTTCCCACTATAATTCCATCAGTAGGTCATCAATATTTACTAACACAAAATATGTGGCTCATATTTCACTGCCTTGTAGTTGTGCGAGAGGTCTGCTAGTTACATTCTCCTTAAAATTTTGCCCATCAGATTAATTTCTGCTTTTTCACAACACAGGATGTGTCTAATTACATTTCACCTTTAGTGTATCAAATATTTACACATTTTGTTTATTGTTGCCATTACATGTCTTGTCTGATTCAGACTCAACATTCCTGTTACTCTCAAGAACCCCAGATATGGCGTGATTTATTTACCAGTCACTGTTCTGGATGCTCTCATTTGAAAGAGCTTCAATGCGTGACCATCTCCTGTGAAGTTTAGTTTCCTCAAACTTGATGGTATTTTCCAGAGTGGAAATGGCACCATCATCACCACACGTTTGCTCATCAGGTGCTAAAAAGTCAAGTATTCTCTTTCTTGTGCTCCTAAAGTACATTTAAGAGTCAGAAAAAGGAACTGATTAACCACAAGGAAGCCACAGCTAGACCAGTCAAGTCATTGTATCAGTGGTGTGACTGTAGAGAAATTATTTGACCCCTCTATATCAGCTTTGTCATCTGTAAAATGAGAGTAAGATTATCATGAAGATTAAATAAGCCTATATGTATCAAAGGCTTAGAATAATGCCTGACACATAGTAAATTTTTCTTGTTTGTTGGTTTGCAAATTGGCCCCTGAACACAGAGGGCAAACAGATATAGAAGAAGGAGGCAGGCCACTCCACATCCATAGGTAGCAGGTTTAATAAGCAAGAGAACTTACCCACCAGACTTCTCTTGGGCAGTTGCAAGATGAGTAGATTCTTCACCTGCCCACTAGAATCTTAAAAGTTTATATAGAGTCCTTAACTGGTTTCAGTCATATAAACAGTCCAGATGGTCTCAGCAACACGTTGTTCTCTCAAGGCTGAGTCCTGAGCCTTGGGAATGGTGGGCAAAACTTACGTTCCAAGGACAGGGGAAGGGGTGAGGAGCCTCCGATTGCCTGAATCTGGCTCTTAGGGCAACTTGTGGTCACATCCTCTTGATGACCCTCCAACAGTGTTCATTAAATAAATGGTTGAATCTAGGTCTTTATAGTTCTACTAAATTTTCCTTGAGTCTATTGCTCTGTGCTTTAATTTTTCATACATATTTGTTTAGCAAAGTGAGCCTTTTTGTTAGATGAAACACCTTTCAGCACCGATAAATAATAAATTAAAGAAGAACTGCTCTATGTGTGGATAGGATAGAAGCCCAGATCCCTAGCTGAAGGTGGAGTGAACCTTGCCCAGAAGGTTTCTCTGGAGATGCTGGGTCCTAAAAATATGATGAAGATATATTCTTTTAACCTATTAATGTATTTTGGTCCTGAAATGGTTTGCATTATATGTGGTAATTATTCCATTCTCCATAAATTTCACAAGCAGGAAGATTTCAATCTGCCTTTAATCACTAAAATATGGTGGAAGAGAATAAGTTCAAAGTATAGGACAGCAACCTTCCTGAAGTTTCCCTTCCTGCTTGCCATGGAAGCATTAATTCACATTTTTATTTTTTGTTAATCACATAATGCTGCTATCATCCATTTCACCTTCCCGCACTTTTTGCCACAACAGTATTGTGACTTTGCCAAATGCTTGCCCAACATCAAGATATATCCTATCTATAGCATCCCCCTGACCTGGATGCCTCAAGAAAAAAGTGTAAGCTTTTTATTTGCACTTATGCTGGCTCCGGGGAATCACTTCTTTTCCCTGTGCTGAGAATATTTCTGATCTTTCACCCTTTTAAGAGATTTATCAATGATCTATGTTCAAATAGAGATAGAGATTAATAAATTTGACATCATCCCTGGTAAGAATTAGCTTTATATTCTGAATATCAAGAACTTTTTTGCCCCTTGGTTTAAATTGATACATTGCCTGATCATCAAAACCTTTTATAGAAAATCAAAAGTGATTATTTAATACCTTTAATTATTTCTATCCCCTCAGTTTTAGATGGTAAGGCCTGTATTAGTTTCCTAGGGCTGCCATAATAAATTATCACAAACTTGGTGGTTTAAAATGATAGATATTTATGCTCTCCCAATTCTGGAGGCCAGAACTCAGAAAGCGAGGTAGTGGCAGAGTGGTGCTTTCTTAGAAGACCCAAAAGAAGAATCTGTTCTTTGCCTTTTCCAGCCCCTGGTGGCTCCAGGTTATTCTTGGCTTGTTGCTGCATGACTCTGATCTCTGCCTTCATCTTCACATGTCATTTTCCTCTTTAGCGTGTCTCTTATAAGGATATTTATTGGATTTAGGGCTCATCCAGGTCTAATCCAGGATGATCCCCTTACCTCATGATCCTTAAACTTAGTTATATCTGCAAAGACCCCTTTTTCCAAATAAGGTAACATTCACAGATTCTGGGGATTGGAATGTCACATGCCTTTTATAGACCATATACAACCCACTACAAGGCCCAAAGACTTAAATTCCTATATAATCGTTCATCTCATTCATTTTTTTTCTCTACTATCCAAGAAGGGTGGGTTGTGCAGAAAACAAAGTCAGAACTTCAGAGGATGAAGGTGAGAGCAATGGTGAGGACATTTGAAACTGTAATGTGAATGGTGAAGAAGAGAGCTGTTTCTTCTGGAGGAAAAATACTTAGGGGCACATAACGGCTCTCTTTATGTGTTTGAAAGGATGATGTGTGGAAGATGGAATTGACTTCTATGTAGTTCCTGAGGAGTAGAATTAAAATTGATGGTCAGTGGTTACCGGAAGATAGATTATAGGCTCAATTCAAGACAAACGTTTCTAAAATAACTGTCCACAACAGGGATGGCTTGTCTCAAAGGGTAGCAAATTACCTATTACTGGTGGTATCCGGATATAGTCATGTATAGAAGTTGTAAAGATAACTAAAAGCTTGAAATAGTTTTTAAACTGATTCTTCTGTGATTTTAAATCAGAATGCATGTTAGGGCCACTTGGGAATCTTTTTAAACTTTCACATGTTCTTTAAGTAAGAGTGGAGTCTAAGCATGTGTATTTAATAAGATTTCCAGCTTAATTTCTTTAATATCTATTGGTTTAAATTGATAGATTCCAAAGTGTCTTCCCAAACCAGACTGATAAGTGCTGGTTTAGATGATCTTTAAAGTCCTTTCCAATCCTGAGATTTTGATTCCAAGAGACAGAAGAGCAGGACAAGGAAATTAATCAGCAACAAATCTAAAACTGAATTGAAAATGTGAACAGAGATTCATGGGCAAGATGGCCAGCAGATTCTTCAGAGGCCATATTGTTCTGTGCATCGTTTCTCTAAGCCTGGACAATCACGCTCAATGATGTATATCCGCTTTAAGAGGATTCTTCAAGTGGAAAATATTCCTGAAAGGTTTAAACGCCATGAATGAGCCTGAACTCACCATCATGTCATGGGAGCAGAGGCCACTAAGAATGCAACTATGGAAGAAAAATAAAGAAGCAATAGCTTGGACATTGGATGTAGATAAGATTGAAGTTATTACAGCCAGTGCTAACTACCTAGTTTGGAGGAAAGAAGGACTTTTTTTATGGGCCAATGTATGCTATTAACATTTGGGAAATAAACTTTAAAAATTCAATTTAAGTCTATCGAGAAAGGGGAAAAGGAAGAACACAGATTTAGGAACCAGGTTCCAGAAGAACAGCAGGTGCAATCATTATCCTCTCAGTAAACATTCTGATATAGCTATAGCAGGTCTATCATGTAGAATTACATGCATTTACTATTATTCTGCACGTAGAATAGCATATGTACTTTGGAAGTAGAAAATATGGCAACTGGTAAGCCAGTACATATTAATTGAATAGACCTAAAGCAAGCAACAATATCTTAAGGTTCTTTTGCTTTCAAGGAATGAGAACAGTAAAACCTCAAACTGAATTAAAAACAAAATAAAACAACACAATTTATTGGTTGACATATTGAGAAGCACAGTTTTTCAGGTTTCAAGAAAAAGTTGGTCTGACAACTAATTGATGATATATCCAAGAAACAAATTGGATTTTTTTTATTTTTGTTCTTTTCAGTCTCTCTGCTCTAACATCCAAGGTGCTGACTTCAGCTCAAGGCTAGTTCTCCTTGTGCTTGTGTCAGAACTTCCCCTACCAAACTAATCCACTTTCTTGCTTGTTTGCGTTAGAGGGAGAAAGGACTTTTCTTTTTCTTACCCATCCTGGACTTCTCTCCAATTAGATTGTCTTAGGTCATGTGTCCATCCCAGGCCCAATCACTGTAGCAAGGGGCATGAAGTTGGCTTAGCCTAATTAAGGCCAATGCTTGGATCAAGGGGATGATGTCTACCCCTCTCTAACCACAGGCAAACCTTTCTTTGAAAGGAGAAGGAAGGTGTGGATGCTGGGGAGGCAAAGGGCAATGGAAAAGAGGTAGATAAGATGAGAACTTGACGAAGGTATGCAATTTTTCCTGGATATATGCTATTGATAAGTTTTTGTTTAATTTTTATAAACACAAAGTTGTACATGATGTCCCTTACCCATAAAACGTTTTGATATTTATCATCTTTTCTTATTTTTATTTTTTACTTTCAAAATGAAAACTCAGGCAAGATGAAAGTCATTTTATAATTTATCAAAATGTGAATTCTCAGGGCATATCTTTTAAACTCAGACATCACAGTGTATACATATGTATATGGTCCCAGAAGAATATAGTTTCTTTACAGTTAAAAAAAAAAAAAAAACGATGGCAAAGCTCTGAAAACAGAGTGCAAGGGCATAGGAGGAGCAGACAGGTTCAGACTCCACGTCTATGAAAATCTGAGCCAAGCACAGAGCTTTCCTGAATCCTCAGTTTACCTGTTCATTTAAAATATGAATTTTAAGAAAGTATAACTATTCTCTCTTTCTCCCTTGCCAGTTGATACCATATGGTCCTTCTTTCACATACTGAAACAAATCTTATTATCTTGCTTTGGGAACTGAAACCTACTGGCAGGCGCCGGAGAACCAGAAAAAATATGTTGGGGGGCAAAAGTGTTCTGGATAACAAGAAACAATTATTGGGTCAGCATCAGGGCAAGGGCATTCAGTATAAGAAATTCTCCCTGCTTTACTACCTTTTTACCCTTGGTAGGTAGATTCTCGGAAAAGACAATCAGCCACCATATTTTTAAGCCAGGCAAGACAATACATTGGTCTTCTTTCAAGAGATGGTCTTCATGTATTGGTTTATCTTTTATTTGGAGTGTAAGCTGAGTGTACACAAGACAAGGCAAAGCAGGGGACAGCTGATAGCCCCACACCCTGAGCTCCATCAGCAGAACTAGCTCCTGCAGTTAGTCAGAGCCACCTACTTTGGAAGGCAGCCTACCCACTTGTAAGTGTGGGAGCATGCCTTACAAGGGTTTTCCTTCGTATATACACTCTTAGGCTCCTTATCAAAATATCTTTTGGAATTACATTCAGTCTTTACCCTGGTAAATATAATTTTCTCTATTGGTTACATTTATAGTGGTGATTTATAGCCCTTATAGATAGGCAGTTGGGGCAAATGGCCCGGTGGCTGGCTCCTCAGTCATCTTCCGCAACTAGTAGTTTTCACTGTGTCTGTCTTGGCTTCCTGCCTTAGCTGTGAAACACATTGTTATTAACATGAGCATGATTTATAGGTGATCTCTCTTTAACAGGAGGGAGAGTATGGTGTAATTGAGAGGACCCTATATTGAGGGTCAAAGGAGGTTGATTTGCTCCCAAATCTGCTACAAATTAACTTTATGGCTGTTAGATCAGTTATGACAACTACTCATAGCCTCAGTTTCCTTATCTGTGAGGTGAGCGGGTTGGATGATGGCTTAAGTCACCCAGGAGCTCCAGTTTCCATCTTCCCATTTAGTTATGCTTCCTCTGCTTATTCACAATGACCCCCCACCCAAGGCCATTATTTCTCACTTGTTAAAAGAAAGAAAGAAGGACAGACCATGAATATTTCTTATCTCCCTACCTAACTAACAGATATTTTGTAAAAATAAATAGCATATTTTTAAAAACATATATGCTGAGGGCCAAGAGAATGTGTGTGTGTGTGTGTTTTCTGATTATTTTCTTCCCTCTATTGTTTCTACTTATGAACATAAACTTAAGGGGAAAAAAAGGCTTTCTCTTCAGCAAGTAGCCACTGTAGGCACTCACATCTCTGCAGCTGTAGAGGTACGTCCTTCAGCAGCAGGAGCTGAACACCTCAGGTACAATATCTGGCATGACAACAACAATATGATAGCAATAACTATCTGTCAATCTCAGTTTTTAAGGAAGAATATTTATATACAAGTGAATTTTAAACACTATTGTTTCTAGAGAGAATTTTGAGGTGTTGTTATGAATTTATCTTCAGATACATTATAATGAATATTCCCTAAGTGCAGGAATTATCATCTGTTCTGTTGACTATTGTATTCCTAGCCCCGGAACAGTGCCTGGCACATAGAAAGAGTTCTACAAATATTGCCGAATGAAAGGCATAGGTCAGCCCAGTTTAAAGAGAAAAACGATAGAGACATTGGTCAGCAGGTCAGCTATTCTTGACCCCACTCTCCTTGTCCAGCTCCAGAGTAGCCAGGTTGAAGCTTCACTAACTGAACAATTCCCAACACCTTCAGTCAAGGTGTGCTCTCTGCTCTCTAGTCCCCAACATTTGTCTCCTGCCCATCCACTTCCTCTCTAACAGGCTGCGGTGTCCTTTTCTCCCCTTTGCTGAATGAAGTCCTACCTATTAATGGCCATATAGCCAAGATTCCTCCATCACCAGGTGTCTACCTAGCTAAGGCGGTGGAAACATGTTGAAGGATAGTCGACTATTATAAACCATCAAACTGACACAGTTTGGGAAGGAGATGGAATTGACTTTGATGAGGCATAAAGGGAAGTTGGGGAGAATTAGAGTTACTTCTACATGACTTTATGATAACTCTTGTGGAAGACACAGTGACTTTGTTTAGAAAAGCATAAGGATGTTATGTAAAGTATTGGGAGCTCAATTAGGTTATCAAAACTTGAGAGCTTCAACCTCTTCATACTGCACTGGCACTGTTGAGAGAGGAATGTGGGATGTGGCAAATACATGTTCTTCCTTTTTTCAAAAATGATCCAGATTTTTGGCTTTGTGTTTTAACTTTTTGTATTGCTTTTCAGAACCATAATGGATTCTATTAAAGATATTTAAGCATACTCTAACTATATATTTTCATCCTAAATTAAATCTCAGTCTTCTAATTATATATAGAGTTTACAATCTGCATCTATACCACATACATTGTTTTTCAGCACCTGCTCATGTGCCAGCCCTTACAATGTCTGCCTTTCTCTGTCTTGACAGATAGGAAGGAGAGCAGCAGTCTACGGTCCATCCTTTGGTCTGAAAAATCAGACAGGCTCCCTAGTCCCAGGAGGTTGGGATGCATCCTGACATGCAGTGCTCCTACATGATTTCTATCCCTTGAGAGACCTTCACAGACAGCCAGGTCCAAGACATAAAGTCAGCTCTCATGCCTCAGCTCCCATTAACTCCCACCTCAAGTCACCCTTGCTGCCCAGCAGACTCTGCTTATAAGTCTTAGAGGGAATGTGGTTCATCAGAAGCAGGTTCTGGTAGAATCCTAACCTTGTTGTTTCTCCTCCTAGTGTCCCAGGCTTCCTTTAAGATTACAGCCTCCCTCTGAACCCTAGCTGAGGGCTGAATTCTTTAGAATGCCACCCTGTTCCATCCAGCACTCCTTCCTTGGAGTAGGTCGGTGGAGTGTTATAGCATGGGCCCTAGAGCTCTGTCAACTGGAATTAGACCCAGCTCAGCTATTTCCTCCTGTGGGATGTTGGTGAGTGACTCAAGGTCTCTGTGTATTTGTTTCTTCATTCATAAAACTGTATGATCACAGCCCCTCCTTTGTAAGTTTGTTGAGAGAGTTAAATGAAAATATCTACCACATGTATGTAGTTTATAAATATTAGTAATAAAACATTTCAAGAAGAAGCGAGAGCCATCTAGTCTGATGCTAAAAGCAGAAAGGAGATTTGCATGATACTTGAGGAATATAAGCTGGTTGAGGGATAACAAATGATGCATTATTTATTAGCCAGAAAGGTCCCCAATGATGTGTCTTCTCAATTACTATTTACTGAGATTGAAATTAACATTCTGCTTAATAGATACTCTCTATAAAGACACGGCAGGACTATTCTTTTAAATGATGTACAATAAAATAAGTTTAAACAATTAAAATCTCCTGAGAATGGTTTAAATCTTTGATGGTTCTCCAGTCACTATGTGATGTTCAAGTTACTTCGGGGCCATGATTATGAACGTTTCACCAAGCACCTTCTTTTTCACATGACATATGTTCAATAAGTGCTTGTTGGTAGAGTGGTTAGATATGAATGGACGTCAATCATTATTGCATTATTGTAGGTGGATAAAGTGCTAGCAAAGAGGGGGTCAGATATTTCACTGCCTAGAATATTACCATGAAAAGCTTTTCAATCCCAAAGAATATCTTTTCTTTAGAGATGGTGAAGTGCTTGCTTGGCATTAGAAAGCTAAGGCATGGCAGGCCAAGGCTATGAGCCCTCATATGTTAAGCTGCAAAGTAGGGCTGTCATATAAAATACAGATGCCCAATTGAATTTGAATTTCAGATGAACAAGGAATATTTTTTAGGACAAGTATGTATGAAATATTGAATTTTTTTAGGATAAGTATGCCTCAAGAATGGGATATTCTTAATATGAGCATATCCCAAAGATTGGATGTCCCATTAATCTTAATCCTTAATTAACATCCTTAATCTAAAATGTTATTTATTCATTATTTATATAAAACTCTGATTTATTTGAGCACCCTGTATTTTTATTTGCTAAACCTGGAAACCCCACCGTAAAGTCCAATTGTTCTTTCACACACTATTTCTGTGTGATCTCACTCTGTGACTGGATATGGTCTGAGATGTTTTGCAGAGCATTGGGCAGAGAGATTTTGTGCCTCTTTCTGTTCCCCATGACTGGAAAAAAAACAAATCTCTGCCATATTTGTCTCCTGTCTCATTCTTCTTCACATAGCTCTTCCATTTGCTTGAAAATCTTTGACCATTCTTGTAAATTATAGTTCTGCAAGTTTCATTGTCATCAAGATGACTCACTGTCACCTCAAACTCCTCTCATTTGTAAGCCAAACTCTTCTTTCCTACCACTCTTGTTCTTCCTGTGAATTCTCTATTTTTAAAATGCAATAACCAATTTCCCATCTATCAGACTTGCCAAACCACAGAATGACTGCACTCTCTCCCCACTCCTCACTGCAGTCACATCCAATCAATTTCTTGGTCCTGTTGTTCCTTTTTTCCAAACATTTCCCCAGCCCATCCTTTATGTTGCTGAGGACCTGAGCCTAGCGGAGATTCACATCCCCTCATTTTCAGACCAATGTGATTGTTTCCTGATGGCTCCATCTCTCCCTCCTCAGGGCAGTTCTGCCAACCACACGCTCAGGTTAATGTCTCTAAAATACAAGATTTTCTGACAACAGAAAGACAAATAGCCCAAGAGAAAATGAGCAATGTTTATGCACAAGCAATTGGCAGTAGAGAAATTACAAATGACTGAGAAACATATCAAAAGATGCTCAGATTCACTAATGGTTCAGGGAAATGCAAATTAAACTAATAATGAGACATCATTTTATGACCAGAAAAAGAAATGAAAAGAATAATAATAGCTAATGCTGAGAAGGATGTAGGAAAAGTGCCCTTTCATATACAGCATGTAGAAACGTGAATGGGTAATTTTTGACATCAGTCTAGCATAATCTATCACAATTAAAAATGCACGTGTGTTTTGACCCCACAATTGCACTCATAGGAATCTATCTCAGGAAAGAAATCCACTAGAACTTAGATGCATGTGCACAAGGCTGTTTGCTGTAGAAGGCTCTGAAATAGAAAAAACAATCCAAGAAACAAACAAAAAATCCTTCAGGAGAAAATGAATATCAAGAAATAAGAAACTGTTGAATAACTTATGGTATATCCCCACCATAGACTATTATGCAGCCTTTAGAAGTATGAATCAGTGCTTTAGCAGTATAGAAGCTGATTAAGAGGAATTTCCATGAATGAGAAAAGATGTAGAAATGTGACCCCATTTTTTTAATAATGACCCAATCCATTTATATATTTGTATCTATATAATGTATACATGTCTGTGTACACACACATAAATACACATTCATCTTCATATGTACATGTGAACATAAAAAAACATGGAAGAGTACATCTTATAAAGTGTTAACATGAGTTACCTTGGGTGGGGAGTGATGGGGTCTGATGGGAATTGGCAGGGGCAGGGGTAGATGCAAGATATTAGTTTTAGATCACCTGCCATAATTTTTAATGGTCTCCCATTGATTATAAAATAATAATAAACAGCGTCCATTAGCTGGCCTCAGTCTATTCTTCTGGCCATGTATTGCTCTGTTTCCTTTAAGAACTTTCCATTCAAACCAAACTGATCTCTTTACTGATCTCTCTGTTCTTCCTGGGTTCTTTCCTGCCCCCGCCCTGTGCTTAACCCCCACACTAACCCAGTTAATTCTCCCCCCTCTTCCCAGTTATTCCCTTAAGGAATCCCTCAAATTTCATCTGCTTTATAAAGAGTTTTCTGTTCACTCTGGCCTTCTTTTCTGTATCCTTTCTGTAACGATGATACTTGAGTTTTCACAGTGACTATTCCTTCAATATGTGCCTGATCGTCCCACCAGCTCAGCTGTGCAGAGAGCATTCCATTGACCACTGAGCCTAAGGGACCTGTTCCAGGACACAACAGAAATGGTGGGCAGAATTATCAGCCCTGTTATTCCAACTCATATTTGCATCCAGCTTTCTGAGCCCGAATACAACGTTGTTTTCATTAAACCATGCTTGTATATTTTCTTCCTTTGCATGTGAAAGAATGTCATCTGCCGCTCGTTTCTAGGAGACCAGTATTACCCTATCTCTAGACTTCGCTTTCTGTCTCTGATTTCCTGAGCTCTTGACCTTGCATTTCCTCAGCTGCGTAGTGGAAGTAGTTTTCTACAGCTTCTGTGAATTCTGATCTGGACAGGGGTTAGAGATGTCATTGCCATTAGCGAGGATCTGCCCCCTGCTAGGCACTGTACTCAGCATATTGTATTCAAGAACCATTCAAGCAGTGTTTCTTGATTAGCCCTTTACAGATGGCATAGAAAGGTTAGGAAAATTGTTCTGGGTCTGGTAGGTTAGTAGCAAAGCCAAGACTCTCAGCTTTCAAAACCTGTGTTTTCTTCCATGACTCTCTGCAGGGTAGATCTAGCTTCAGCTTCTGAGTCAGGACCTAGAACAGGGTACAACAGCAGCCTAGCCAGGAAGGAAGAGCCATATCCAAGCAGAAAGAGCACAGAACTCTTGGCAAATACAGTCACAGCTGACAGGAGTCCACACAGGGCAAAGATGGGAGCCAGGAGCCTGGAAGTCATAATGGGAGGTCTTCCTTTTGCCCTACAGATAGTGTATTCTGCAATCAGCTCAAGACCCACTTAAAAATCCTTGTATGCATTTAACTTGTATGTATTTACCTCTTATCTCTAGCATCCCTTTATGCCTAAATCTTGACACAATCAAATCTCTTTCTGGATGTTGCTCATCCAGTTGCCTCCCAAGTCTAGTCGCTATCACTAGAGAGCCAGTAAACTTGTCCTGTGGATTATTTATTAGTTCAAGTCTGTCTGGTGCTTCAGGTGCATGTAAGACTGTTCATCATTCGGGCAAATGAGTGAAAAGTAATGCCCTCAACCGGAAGGGGTACATCTCAGCTTATTTGAAGTGCACCCCTAATTTTAACATCCCTGGGAATTTCAGAGAGGAAAACCTGCAACTGATAGGCCTAGGTTCTTTTTCACTTTCCCAGTAGGTACAGTATCTCTGAGCTGTGGTATTCACACATGCCCAGGGTGCTGCCAGCAGGGATCAAAGACAGAGTCAAAAGAGGCAGAAATAGCAAAAATCCAATTCAGATGCCTTTGCAGCTTGCAGTCATTTAACATTTCACCCCCATGTATTTCCCAGGGTGCAGACAGGAGTTGTACGTATTTAAGATTTGACCCTTAGCTGGCCATTGTCCCATTCCATTCCTGTGTATCCAGAAATTCACACTATTAGTCAAAGGGGACACACAGGCAGTAATAGGAAGACAATCAACTCAGTATCCTGACCAAATTGTTTTAAATAATTCTGACTCAAAATGACTGTATCTCTACCCTTTTGCTGACCACCTCATCACATCCTCTGCCCCTTCAGCAATTTTCTGCTTCCATTCTGGCCTGATGAGGTCAAAATATCATAAAATCATTCACTCTAATACTAGTCTTATCCATTTTTTCTTGAAATATCAAAGAAAGTAGTGTGCGCTCAGAAAAACTGTATATCAAGAGACTGGGTTTTCCGGTTCTCATTTGAACTTTCTGAGGTTCCTGCATCACTAGCTTAAAGTTCAGTCAGTTTGATGTTATGACTTTGAGTTTGGTGTTTAAGGCACTATGAAATAAACATCAATACAATGCTGGCTCTTGTTTCATTTGAACTATTTAGCCCTCTAGGGCAGACTCAGGCAAATCCAGAAACTTGAGTTTCACCGATTACTGAACTTTAAAGAAAGACTGAAGTTATGGATTAAGAGAGTCAGACTTTCAAACACTGCTTCTAAATTAAAGTAAACAGCTCAAGTTTCCATCAGCATTTCCTGAGCCATCTCTGGTTAAAACTTGCCCCCATTGGAAGTCAGTCTACAGCCTGTCTCTATTCTTCCAGAATTACAGGTTGCTATGGTTACAGTGGCTTCTGGAAATGAACTTCATAATTGCTGCATATTGCATATAAACAGCTGGATTCCCTCTTTCAATTTCATTCTGAAACAATGAAGGCCCAAGAAAATGTCCTTGCATTTGAATCATTGACATGCTAAAGACCATTATACCAGGAGTGAAGCATCACAGCATAGGGGAACTTGAAGAAATGATACAGTCAAATTCCCCAGGCTCTATATATGTAGATGAATGTACAATGCATATGTGTGATTCCACATACACAGAATCAGAAACCCTGAAAAGCTGAAAAGTTTCTTCCTTGCTAAGACCCAGTAATCCAATTCCTGTTTTACAGAGTGTGAAACAGAAACCCCAAGATTGAACATTTTCTGTGCAAGTGTCCCACAGCAAGACAGGTACAGAATGAGACATACACAACAACTTGGTGCTGTGGACATGGCTACAGTCTGAGATTCAGAACCTGGGCTTGAGTTCTGGCTCTGTGACCAACCAGCTCTGTGGCCACCAAGTGTCATTTAACCCAGCATCCAGTCTATGTCTGTAAATTAAGGAAGTTGGTTATCAAGTTTTTGGTGTATGTACCTGCCAGCATTGTTTCTCTATCAAGGGTGGTTGCTGAGAAACCATGACTAGTGACTGTCTCCACCCTAATACCTGTTATACTGGCCCTTCATGGGCTTCTTGGATTCCCAGATTATATTCCCCTTTAGAGAAACACATTGATGTGATTTTTAAATTAAATTTGCTGTGAGGAAGGTGAGATGTCAGTGGCTGTTAATAATCCAGCAAAGATCAGTTGATCAAGTTAGTTAATCACATACTGCAGTGTTGAGGACATGAGTGAGGCCCAGATGGGTATGAGGAAGGAGCTCTTTTCAGAGAGGAAGTTTGCTTGAAGGGGACAAATGTCCTGGGGATTTGCAGGGAACTCAGGTCAAGAGTGTGAGTTCAGCTGGTTGATAGAATAGAAGAAGGAGGTTGCAGAGGGGGTGCAAAAAGGGGATGAAGAGACCAATTTCACAAAATGAGGGTTTTCTCTGTGTTTCCATCCATTAGTGTAGTTGTCTTTCTCTGTGAGAAAGCTTCAAAATACTGCCAAGAAAGTTACATAGAGAATAACAATGCTGCTAAGTAATAATTTAAAAAAATGAGATAAGAGCAATAGACCATATACAGCTCTTAATAGAGAACAATTTCTCTGTCCCACTTAGAGCTTACAATGGTGACATCTTGGTTCTACATGTAAAATCTCGGGGGCCAGCCTCCTTGCTCTCCAGGGCTGAGCAGCCTGCCCTCTCCCTCTGCCCTGTTTAGATTTGATCTTCCACAAGGTGAACTTCCTATAGATTACAGCCTGTAATAAGGAGAAGGGTCCATCCTCCTGCTTGGAACTGGACTTTCTTTTCAGGCAGGAACTGACCACGTTTTTCCAGGAGTCTTGAAAAGAGGAATATGCAATGCTGTGCAGTGACTCCTCTGGGTGTGTTTGTCCCCTTTATAGAGGCTACAATGTATACATTTTAAGAAAACAAAAACAAACAACAAAAACACTCAAACTAATAAAAATCCCTTCTCTAACTCCCAGGGACACATGGGGAGCTAAGAAAAGCCATCAGGGGCCCCTCTACGTCTCTTCAGTTGGAAGCAATCATCCTGGTAATCTGTAGACACTTGAGTATAGCCTGATACATCTTTATCTCCTTTCAAATCTCACCTGATTGTTTGTATACTGAGGCCCTTCCTAGATCCTTACTTGCTGTCGATCTTGTCCCCTGAAATTTTTCCCTCTTTCCTTGTCTATATGTTTCCTGCTGTCCTTGTCACTGATAGCATCTTTTCACCATTAAGCCCTCCCCATAAAAACAGCACACCTCTCCCCCGTGCAAATGCTCCCTCACACTTCAAGGTTCAGCATCTTCCATCAACTTCTTTGAATCATGACTCCCTCAAAACACAAGACGTCTTTGAGGGGAGCAATTAGGTCCTTCACACTTTGGGTTTCTTTCAAAGGACCTAGCACTCAGTAGTTATTTGTTGATTTTTTGATATTTTGATATGCCTTGGAATTTTGTTACCCAGGCTGACTGCATACAAATCACTCATTCATCAATTTTTTAAGTTGTGTATCTACTATGTGTTAGGAATTTTCATAAACAATACTTTATATCTTCAAAAGTTTTTTTGATTCAGGAACAAAAATAAAGTAAGCTTAAAAAAAGGCACCTCAAGATGGAAGATTTCACTAACAGAGGGAGTTTGAATTTCTACCATTATTGTTTGAGGCTTCAGTCTTACTAATTCTGTCCATATTTTTATTTTTATTCATGTGAGGGAAGAGCCAGAGGGAAGTTTCTGGATTTGTTACTGGAGAGTCGGGGGAGTTGGAGATGTTAAACTAAGGTTTTTTGTCCTCTACTTCCAAGGCTGTGCTAAGGACCGGGATGATCTATGGATATAGAGCCTCTGGCTAAAACTGTTTTGTACAGTTCATTTTGGGAAAATAAAATTTGCCTCTGTCCAGAGCAAAGTCAGAAGATTGCTGGATGGGGGTGGAGGTAGAGAGGAGTGTTAGCAGACAGAACTTCCCAATGCAGAACTCTCTACTTCCTTGTCTTACGCAATCCTTATCCACTCACCCGGGGCTGTCATTCCTGCCTCCGCGCCCTCAAGAGCAAAGCAGCCAGCGCAGTGACATTTTAATAATAATACTTTGTACTTATACAGCACCTGTCAGCCAATGATCTCAAAGTACTTCCCCTGAGATTAACTCATTAATCCTCACGAGGATAAGTGACTTTCCCAAGGTCACAGAACAGTGAATGTCAGGAGCAGGCTTGAGCCTTGAGTTCCCCTGCTTTCATCAAAGCTCTGAAAGATGTCCGCTTGCCTGCCCATCACAAAGCCGCCTCTGACATAACCCAGGTTCACAAAGCCACCATGAGTTGATAAGGGCATGCTTGGGTCTTCCATTTAAATTGTTTTGCTCAATCAGTGCAGTCATCAGACCATCTCTGTTTAGAAACCCACCATTCTCGTAGCTGGAAATGTAAAATATCTTGGAAAGGGGAAGAGATGGCCTGAATATACCACGCTGTAGAAAGAACCACCTTGTGTCTTGGATTTGGTGGTTATCTTCACACGACTCACTCACCCCAGTGGAGCAAAGCAGGTGGGGTGGCACCTGTAACTAGATCTGCCTAGCAAACAACGTTAAGGACAGGCTGGCTAAGAGTGAGGTTCAGCACTCAAAGGTGGCTACATCTTCTTTTGGCAGTGGAGCTAACAGCCTGTGCCAGTGCCTTAGGCTGGCACACAATGGATACCCACAGGTGGTAACAGCACAGAAAGAAGGGCTTTGGGAAGCTGTTGAACTTTGAACATTGGAACAACCCTTGGGAGGAGTGTCTTCCTAAGTGGCAGAATCCAGGCCATCAAGCCGGGGTTCTCAGGCTAGACCTTATTCCTACACAGTGCCTGGATTGCCAGGTGGGTGCCCAGAACCAAGATTCACATGTAGCAGCTTTGAATAAAACATATTTGCAAGAAGTGGGGGATATTGAATTTGAACATTCAAATTCAAAGAAATTGACAAAAGGCCCTGCGACAGTGCAGGAAAGGAATTGGGGAACATGTGGCTTAATCTGAGGTTTGACAGGGTAAGGTCATGGTTGCAGAAAGCTCACCCCAAAGTACTAAGGACATCTTCTGGGTCATAGTAACATAGTAACAGGGAAGGTAACTACTGCATGGAGGGTCAGAGCATCTTAAGTATTTCTTGAATCACTGGGGACTGGCTCAAGAACCAAGGCAGAATGGCACCTTTAGGTGGGGTGAAATGGGAATAGGAGACAGGGAGGAGACAGTCACTTTCAGCAGTACTGGATATACAGACTGTATGTCCATGAAAAGGTAATTAATGCAGAGAAGTAAGTGCCCAGTCAGTGTTTTAAAAACTAGACTAAGAGATTTCAGAAGAAATGGAAGTCAATCCAAGTTAGTGCAATCATAAAAGTTCCATAGAATGAGTTAAATTTAAACAGGGTCCTGAACAATGGGTTGGCTGTATTAGAGGGACTGTAAAAGAGTAAAAGCATAGTAATAAATGCTATGTATTGAGTCTCTACTATGTGCCAGATGTTTCATATTCATTAGCTTCTGAATCCACACAACAACCTAATAGAAAGGAATTATTATCCCCAGCTTAAAGTTGAAGAAGCAGGCACAGAAAAATATTTAATAATTAAGTAAAGGTTACAGAGCAAGGAAATAGCAGAAATAATATTCCACCTCCTCTATCCGACACCTATTTGGCACTCATTCCCCTACATCATAACTTCTTTCTCTGATTAGGCAATGCTGCATAGAAGTAGGAGAAATGTCAGGTGCACAGCATGAGGTGGGACCCCTACAGTGATGCCTTATCAGGATATACAGGAGAATAGAAGAAATAAGGTTGGAGGTAGAGTTTGAGGCCTTGATTGCCTACTCTGGGAATTTAGACTACATCCAACAGACACAAGGATCATGGAAGTGTCTTAAGGAAGGAAGTCTCCAGAGTGCGCTGGTGGGAATGTTGATCTAGCAGCAGCATGGACTGTGCATGGGGAGATAGTGAGTCCTGTGAGGAGGTTATCATAATTGTTCAGGCATGGGTGGTACTGGTCAGACCTTCAAGTACCTTGGTGAGAAGAGATGGATGTAAGCATAATTTTAAAAGAACACTCAAGAGGACATTGTAACTGTCAGAAGTCACCCTCTCGGACCAATGGAGGAACAGAATCATGAGGGCCTCAAGATCATGAGAGCCTCATTACACAGACTTCTGCCTTTAAGGGGAACAAACCGGTCTGAACACACGATGACCAATTTTCCTCTTGAGGATGTCCAAGAGCAGGGACTCTAGGCCCTCCTTTGGCTACCTTCCTCAGGACATGATCCCTGTCTCTGGTCAGGGAGATATACCCATATCCAACCACAACCTTCTCTGCTTTAATTTAAACATTCTTTTCTTCTATTTAGAAGTTGGTCAATTGGGGAGCTTTAATACCGTATTAAGTAGTGATTTGTAATCCAACAGTCAGCAACTTTTCGTAAAGAAGAGGCTGTAAGACTGCATGGCCTCTAGGAATCTGTGTGTGTCTGGGGAGCATGGATTCAGACCTGAACTGGCTGCCAGAGGGAAGGTAGATTTTAGGCAAGGAATTTGGGGTAGGGTACAGCTATATGACATTTTATCACAAAAAGCCTTTATATAAATTGTCCTGATTCTATCTGGGATTGACAGCTCATTCCTTTCTCATGGGCTGTTAACCTGCTCATTTCTGTCCACTCACTCTGTAGAGAGAAGACGAGAGCAATATTATATAGAGGGGTATGGAACTTGCCCACATCTCTGCTCTGTTTCCTCTGGGTTCTTCAAATGTACAAGCAGCAAGAGCTGACGGGCCCAGGATGTGTGTGCCCTGAGTTCAGTTCACCCCCCTCCACACACCTCTTTATCACAGATTTACACAAGGAACTAATTGACCACCATTTGCCAAGCACGGTGGCCATAGTGACTCCATGCCAACAAAGGCTGGAGTGAAGGATTCAAGACAGTTTTAGAGATGGCAGAAGTGATGCACCTATAGGGCCCCAGTGCTGGTGGAAGAGGCCTTCCTGAGTCCACGGCAGAGGTAGAGTTTATATTTGTGTCCAAGCATGGGTTGAAGAGGGACTTGAAGTCTGGGTGTTGAAGTCCTGTCATTAGAAAAACCACGGGAGAACACTGGCAATGTGTTGTAGTATTGTATT
This sequence comes from Equus asinus, assembly GCF_041296235.1. NCBI lineage: Eukaryota > Metazoa > Chordata > Mammalia > Perissodactyla > Equidae > Equus > Equus asinus. The sequence continues at coordinate 35,699,978 of NC_091796.1, read as the reverse complement.
GAAAAACTGTCTCATGGCCAAAAGGAGGGGCTGTATTTTTCTTCTATCACCATTGTCCCTCCATCTCCTCACATAGGATTGCCAAGCAGGTGGAGCGCTATAAATGTCTGATTAACTACCTGTTATATTTTTCATAAGGAAAGTTTTAGAAATAATGCTCCCCACCATCAAAACTGTTTAACTCACTATGAAGACAAAAGTTAGGTATTTCAAGCAGTTCTTAGGCCAATGGAAGAGAGGTCGAAGAGGCTAGTGAAACCAGGGAGCCCACATCAGATCGCAGGATGCACGATGCTGACCTTCTCTCCCCTCTCCTTGCACTAAGACTGCAGTTTCCATTGAGGCTGAAGAGCTGTCACCAAAATGTGCAATTGCCTCATTACCAGAGAGATGCTGCGCCCTGGGAACCTACCCAGCCCCCTGAGGCCTGCGACCCAGGATATAGCAGCGGCAATGCACCCCCTGCTGGCTTTTATTGTATGCTAATGTAATGGCGCCATCAGTCTGAAGAATGTCTGTGCATAGAAACAGGATTTCTTTTTGTCTAGTTGGAAGTCATCTGAAATTCCAGCAAGTAGAAATGAGCCAGTGTCACAGGAGGGAGGGAAAGAGGAGGAGGACGCAAAGTGGAAAGGGAGGATGAATGGGAGCTGGTAAAATAAGGATTCCACGAGGGAAAATGAGAGAAACTCAGAGAGCTTTCTGCTTTAATGAAGTATAACTTAAACAAAATGCAGGGTAACGGACCAGCATATACTGCTCATTGCAGATCACCAAAACACATCCATGGGCTGGGGTTGCATGCAGCAGGGAAACCCAAGGTCACCCAACTTCCGGAGACTGAGAAATTGAGCAAAGGCGCACCTCCACAGTGTGATTTCCCTTAGGGAAAAGTTGCCACTTACTGTGCTTCTTTCCTTCTTTCCAGAAACGACATCATTCTCCTAATGAAATGCAAAAGGTTCTTACGCTGCCTTTGGAATACTTTTCTCCCATAAAGGCATCTATTTCCAGGACTGACTTTGCAGACTCTGTTGTTAAGTAGGTGGAAAGAAAAAAAAAAAAAAGAGAGCGAGGGAAGAAAAGGAGAAGGAAAAGAAATAGGAAAGGAAGGATGAAGCAAGGGAGAGAAGGAAGAAGGGAGGGAGGGAGGAGAAATGTCAGTCTTACAGATCACGTGCCATATGATAGCCCAGGTGACAATTTTACTCCTGGCAGTTTTATGTAGACTCTGATATCATCCCCAGATCATCCTTAAACAGAGGCCTACAGAGATCCTTGCATAAACTCATCCGTGGGAGAGGTTGCACACTTACTCTCTCCATCATCTCCTTCTCTCTAGTCTTCTCCAGCTCCCAGTCATGAAGCGCACAGCTGGACTCATCTGCTCCCACATTGCTGGATTCTTCTCCTCCACCTGAACATGAGGCCCTCAAAGCAGCAAGCAGAGGCTGTATTACCTTTTTCTTTTGAAACCTCATGGATAGCATGATGGCGACTTGAGAATACACTAGGTTTTCAATACACATCTGTGGAGTAATCATTTCCACTAATACAGATTTTGTTAAACAAAATTCCACTCAATGTCTATGGTTTAGCTCTATCATAAAAATAAGTCCATGCATAATCTTTGTCACGATTGAAAAGGGTTAAGCAGCATTGCTTCCTTTCACAGTAACCCCTCCTTCTTTTGTTAAATAGCCTCAAAGTCATTTGGTGTCAGAAGAACAGAGCTGGGAGAGGAGCTGTCAGTGTTACAGGTAAAAGTGCCACCAACAAGTCCCCTTCTCTCCTCATTGAAAACTGAAGTACAATTCCTTTGAGTTCACATAACCATTTTGCTGTATTTAAGATTCCAAATTCTTTTCAAGCACTCACCTGGAAGTTCCTCTTCGGTGCATGGGTCACAGGAAGGTGAGATCTAAAGGAGCTCGTGGGTTTGATTGGAATCATCTTCAGCTCCTAAGTTTTGCCACGAATCTGGCTGTGTGATGGTGGACAAGTTCATCCTTTATCTGTTCCTCAGTTTCTCTCTGCAAAACAAGGAGGTTGAACTAGGTAAAATCAAATAACTTCCAGCCTTCCCACACCAGGTTTAATCCTCCAGCCCCACACCGGGAATTCAGTAGATGCTTCAATCCCTGGACACTTTCAGGGGCTTTATGTATTAGCACCCATGTTTCCTCTGACTCTCTTAAAGCTACCTTGTCTTACACAAGATTTTAATCCTAACGTCCAAGAAGGTCAAAGAGAGTCAGCTTCTGAAATGAAAAGATTAATGTTTCCATGGATGGGAGAGAAACCAGAGGGAGATTGCTGCCAGAGCATGAGAATTCTATCTTGTAGGATGTTTTTTTCTTCACAGCAAATAAGGTTTATGGATTGCAATGAGGAGTCTGTCGCATTAAAATAAGTCTTTTTACAGTATTTTCCCATTTAAGCTTCACATGGGCAGCATGTTGGATTGGGTCTGGAAAGGCAGACTCACTAGTTTTTCAATTTAGTTTGTTAATAGCCTGCCTTTCATAAAAGCATCAGGCACAATCACACCAATCCCTAAATCAATAGGATGATGCAGCAATGCCTCACAGAAATGATATTTTTGAAATAAATATATACCATTCAGCCAGGCCCGTTTGACATCAAATTTATATACTCAATAAGAAAGCACAATTAATGGTCCCGAACTGTATTTTCTTTCACCTATTTCACATTTCAAGAAGCACAGGATTTCTTAGGAAAAAAAAAATAATAAAAGAAGGGAAGAAAAAGAGCAAAAAAGCATTCCATTCATAAATGGAATGAAGGTATTAAAAAACAGTGCTGGTTTGTTGGTGCCTCCCCGGAACCTGTTCATCTTACCACCAATCCCATTTCTCTCTTCTTCCTGATCTTTGCTCAAATGTTCCCCTTAGAGAAGACTTCCCTGACACCCCATGTAAAACAGCACCCCACTCTCTGTCCCTTTATCCTGCTCTTTGTAGCATTTTATTGTATTATTTTTGTTTATTATTATTCCTCCTCCCAGCAAATGTAAGCTCTATGGGGGCAGAATCTTTGCTATTTTGTTCGATATTATATCCTTACTGCCAAAGAAAGTGTCTGGCTTGTGGCAAGTGCCAAAAAGAATTTCTTGAATGAATGAATGAATGAATATCCCATTTCCTCTCCTACGTATATTGATCATGAAGTTGCGTGATCACATTCATACAGTAAAACTGCTGTGGAGGACATACGCGCCTTCCACTTACTCACTAAACCAATCAATCAGTAAGGGCTTATTAATTTTCGTACTATTTCCCTCTGGGGTGTGTGTGTGTGTGTGGTGTGCACATGTTGGGAGAGTATTCTATGTTATTATAAATAATGTAAGATAATGATAGAACCATGCTAATTGGGGATTATTACCAATATTACGAAGGTTACCTTTATCCCTCCCCTGTGTCCCCACCTACGAGGGAAAATTTTATCCTCACCTTCATGGTTTTTCTATTTTCCTACCCTTCTAACTAATACTTCCATCCATGCCCGTCTAGTTGGTAGCGAAAGTGGAGGAAAGGGAATTTTATGAAACATTGACAGGAGTTATTAGTGGGAAACTCTTTGATGGTCTTTGGGAAATCTAAGTAAAGACAGAAACCACATGTTAATTACTCTTGGTTTCTGAGTTGTGTTTCATTGACTACAACACATGCTAAGGTTGGACTGCCTGAGACCACAGGTTATACTGGGTTCTCTTTGATGCCCTCTGTGTGAGACTTGTTAAGGTGCCATCTCCAACTATATTTCAGATAGAATGATCTTCCTAGACTAGTCCCAAGGGTACCTTTTTACCATGATTGTCTAGGTCTATTGTACTTGTATTGGCAAGAAATTTGAGTTGATTCAGCAAAAGTCATCATTGTTGTTGGACTGTAACAAGTAGGACAAATTACAAAGAATTTCAGACTACAGGGACAACAGAATTCCAAATTTGGGTGAAAAATATGGTATAGTAATAAATGTTTCAGGAAAAACTAGCCTTATGTGATTTCAATCAACTAAGGAAGTCAAAAACTCCCTTGGTAATATTGGAGCTAGATATTAGTTACATAATTTATTTTAACTTTTACAGATATTCATTTTCTGAAGACATCAGTTATTTTGAGGCAGAGAGAAGAGACCAATGTCAAGACTAATCAGATCCATGTAGAACTTCACTGGCATCAGCACAGACCCTGGGGTGGGCTCTGTCCTAGGACTAAAGCCAGCTTTGATACCTCTGGTTCAGGCTATTTGATTGATAAAAACAATGTTTGCGGTATCTGAAGGAGTGCACCTTTCCCATGTACCACTGAGAAGTTACTGTGCTTGTAACTAAAAGAAAAGGACTGTTAATCATGTTTAGAGCATGCCACTGAAACAGTAGCAGAATAAACAGCTATGGAAGAAGAAAATTGATGGCGTCTAAGGGAGAATTAAAAGGACTAGTATCTGTCTACTTTGTTGTGGGATAATCTGCCAAATTTTGGGGCAAAAAAAGTTCTTTTTATCTCTTCTTCCAGGAGGGATAAACTATATGCAAACAAGTGCACCGTAAGTCAATGTAGAACATTCACAACCAGGATTATGGGAGGCCAGGGTGGGTTGTCTGGTCGAGTAGGCTACAGAGAAGGATGCATCTGAGCCAGATTTTGAAATGTGTCACTGTCACAGGTCTTCATGAGAATAACCACATAAGTGGATTAATGGTGATTGTCCTAAAGATAGATATTGGGTTCACCATGGAATATTAGGTTAGTTCATTAACAATCAGCAGTCACTCTTACTATGTGTGTATCCTGTGCCAGACATTGTGTCATTTAATCATCACTGTGCCATTTAATCATCACAACCTCCCTACAGAGGTGGTGGGTGTTATTATTACTGATTTTTTACAGATGAAGAAACTGAGGCATAGAGAGGTTAATAACTTGTTCATGGCCCCATAGGCAAAGGAGCCAAGGTTCAACCCATAGTCCATCCAATGCCAAAGACACAGGACTCAATTCTGCATAGTAAGAAAAGCTAAGGCTCAGTGAGCATTTATCAGGAGCCAGGTGATTGTTCTGAGCCCTGGGCAAGTACAACCCATTTAATACTTACAACAATTTTGCCAGGTAAGTGCAGTTATTTCCCATTTTACCTATAAAGAAACAGAAGCAAAGAGACATCAAGCAACTTTTCCAAGGTCACACATCTAGGAAGTTACAGAGCTGGGATTACAACTCTGGTAGTTGGTTTGAGAGGCAAGTTCATAAGCCTACACTCTAATGTCTCTGGAGTTTCACATTATGCAAAATATTCTCCACATATCTACTGCCCATTCTATCTCACAGTGTAGTTTTAAGGGGTGGAGATGTTGACATTTAAAGCCTGATTAGTTTTTCACCACTCACCTGAGTAGTTATTTTCATTTACCACCAGAACCAGCTCCATTGACTATGGAGAGCATATAGGGAACAAGTGGAGAGCAATAAAGGTCCCAGTGGCTCAAAAAGTTCTCTGCAGACCCTGGTGAAGATTTTGACTTTCTAATCTTTGAATTCAAATCTTTCTAAAAGTCACAATTAAAGGAGAAATGTGTAGACAGTGAGAAGAGAGATCTTTATCAGAGAGAAAACCTCTAGTTGTGGTTAGCTTGAATGACTTCCCTTGAAAGAATGGACCAGAGGACTGATCAGTTAGGATGGGTTGAGAAGAATGGAGAGGGACTAAAAGGTAAATAAGAAGTGCACTGCCTAGATACTCGGTAGTCAGTGCTCTGGGCACTGGGCACGGAAGGGGGAAAGAGAATCTGCTAAAAGAGAGAGAGCCTCTGAGGAAAGAATAGACGGAGAAGAATAAAATTTCTCCTTGGCCTCTGCATCCTGAACTTTGTCTTAGGAACCATGGCCTGGACCCATAGGGCAATGGAGGAATACCAGCCCCAATGCAGACACATCACCATATGTGCAGTGACTACAGATTTAGAGAGAGGCTGGCACTGTGTAAAGCATGAGGTCTGAAAAAGTGAATGACATTGGCCAGTATCAATCACTTGCACTTTAGCATGAAGGCAAATCTCTCCCTTTCCTCTGTGTGGGGCTTATTGGTTGTAACCACCTCTCCTACACACGCCAGGCCTGGTCAGGGGATCTGGCTCTAAGGCTACACTTTGTGAATGATGAGCTGAGTGTTTAGGAAAACATACTTCACCTCCTGGGTCATCATATCTTCACATATGTGCTATTGCTATAGCTTCTACTTGTCAAACATGTGAATTATGGGTGCCTCCTACATGAAGTGCTCTCCCTGCTCTGGCTCAGATAACGTGCTGACCAACACTATGAGGTGAATGTTCTTAATCCCGTTCAATGGGTGGGAAAATAGACATTCAGACATTCTGTAAATTACTCAATCAAAGAGCTTACGGGGGCCAAGTCAGGATTTAAACTCAGTCCTGCTTGATTCCAGAAATGATGCATTTCAGCACTGCTGCCTTCCTGTATTCTTATATTATGCCTAATCTTTTGTTGTGGATGAAAAAGCAAAATAAATATATAAATAAAGCTGTTTTTCTTTTCAAAGGTATATTTCAGGCATCAGTATGCTGGGGACCTGAGGCTTTGATGCAGAAGGGGGTATAGAAAGGTCCCTGACGTCCCTCCTATTGAGCAGACTGGAATAATTCCTAGTCCATGGTCCCATATGCCTGACTCTTCTCAACACCAGAAGCTTTGATTTTGTCTCTGATTTTATTTGCTGCTATTTCAAGTGTGACTACTTTCTGGCTTGCAGATATGAGTTCAGGGATAATGGGGTGGGGGCGGTTAGGAATGTAATTTAATTTAAATTGCATTTTTGAGCAACGTAGACACTTGGATATCATTCTTTATGTACTGGAATATGCCACTCAGCATATTCATCTGGGTATACTTAAACCTAAAATCCCCCACCTCTCAAGGCTGCACTTGCAGTAAATAGTGTTAGAATTCGGATGAAGGATGCAAATCTGAGATTTGTGAGTCCTGGTTGTTTACTGGAAAACAACAGAGGCTACAGATCAACCTGGCATGGACGGCACATCCTCTGCACAGTGAAGCCTGTGAATCAAAGAAAAGAATCAAGAGGTCAGCTCATCCACTGACTGCACAAGTCTACCTGCCAACCCATGGCAGCAACCCTGTCACCAGGAAATGGAGGAGAATCTGTAACAAAAAGGAAATGTAAAGTGACACTGGTTTTCATTCTGACTTAAACTTGATCATCATTTAACCATACAAGAGGTTGGTTGTGAGTTCATTTAGTGGAGAAAGATGCTACAAATTCAGAACCATCAAGAGTTGATTTTTAGCTAGATCCCTTTCCTCTGTGGGCATCGTCTACCACTGGTACAGGTGTAGCTCAAAATCAGCATCTGGAATGTCTATACTAGGTTTCCTGCCTCCTCATCCAATTCAGCCAAATTAACCCTTTGTTTTGGTGGAAAAGGGGCACCTTCTTGGTGACCTATGGTTCTCTGGTCATTGTTCTCAAATCATTTATTCCAAACAGCAATCATTGAAGCTGGGATTTTGTGCAGGCACCTTAAAGATGAAGGTTCTGTTTTATAAACAGCCAGCACACATGCCACGCATGTTACAAAAGCTCCAGAGGTTGTACATCGTCCTTCCTTTGCCCTGTACTGATTTCCTGCAGGCTTCTGATATTTGATTTGTGTAAGTTCATATGAGCATGGAAAAGTTAATCTATAAACTGTTCAGCATTGAATTTCTCAGGTTTCCAGTTGAGGAAGCCGCTGCTTGTCTCATCAAGACTAAAACCTTGGGGCTGGCCCGGTGGTGCAGCGGTTAAGTTCGCATGTTCCGCTTCTCGGCGGCCCGGGGTTCACCGGTTCGGATCCCGGGTGCGGACATGGCACTGCCTGGCAAGCCAGGCTGTGGTCAGTGTCCCACATATAAGATAGAGGAAGATGGGCATGGATGTTAGCTCAGGGCCAGGCTTTCTCAGCAAAAAGAGGAGGACTGGCAGTAGTTAGCTCAGGGCTAATCTTCCTCAAAAAAAAAAAAAAAAAAAAAGACTAAAACCTTTTTGAAATCTCTCAGTCTTGCCACCAACTGGACCCTCTTACTGATTTCATCATTGAATGATTCCTATCAACATCCCTGTAGTACTTTACTTTGCTCAAATGACTTCCACACACAGGATCTGATTTCAGCCAAAAAATAATCCACCCCCTCCAAATCTGAAGAAACAGGTTTAAAGCTTCAGGGAGTGGCCTAGGCAGGAAGATGTGGTGGAGCTAGAACTTAAACCCAGGCTTTGCATCAGTGGGCTCTGTGTTCTGTTCTCCCTTAGCCCTGCCCATGGCCCCTGAGTTAGGCCCGACCCTCTAGAACTTCCTTCATCTCCATCACTCCTCCCATGACATCCCTTTCAGAATTCATCGTACAGGCCACCACAGTCTTATATGCCTTCCCTCTTAGGGCTCTGTTTAAAGATCTGAATCGACTGTTATTTTTTGTTTGTTTATTTTCTACTTCTCAGTGGAGAGCGCTTTTCAACTAACTTTCAGGACCAATAAACAATAAGCACATTCACACAGCAGTGTAACTTATAATACCTAAAAAAGTTTGTGACCTTTTGGAATGTTTGGATTTTGAGATAAAATTCATTGGCTAGTCTACAATATCACTTTCCAATAATGGAATCTTAGACATTAAGGTAACTGGATTAGGACTGTTTGATTCCAAGCGTCTTCAAGAAGTTATATCTACCAAATCTTTTCTTCATCTCTGCCTTTGCTTCAGGATCACTTTGACTAAAATTGGGGTTGGAAAACTGACTACAGCATGATTTGGTAGAAAGTGGAAGAGAAGGAATGATTTGTAAGAACATCTTTGACCCCAAAAGCTTTTTTACACTGCCTATTAAAAGGCCGAAATTCCACAATTCGTCATTTATTCCTTTAGGTTACACATTTCTCTCCAATATATCTCTTTTAAAGTGGAAAATGGTCTGAGAGCAAGACTTCATTAAGCTATTTTTGATGTATAATACTTCATGGAGAATGAGATAGTCAGATACTTTTCTGAGTCAGAAGAAAAGCCATAGCACATGCCTGACGAAAGATAAGCACTCAGTGACTATAACTATTGTCATTTGATTATCATGAGAATGGGAACTAAGTATCACATATGCGTTTTGGGCCGCTATTGATGTAGGGGTATCCATGTGTGTTTCCTTAATGACTGGTACTTTCTTTTTGAGTGTGAAATCAAGGACAAAATATTTAATAACATTGAGCCTCAATTTTTCCATTTAAAAATGATTATAATTTCTACCTCATTGCTGATTATAAAATTTAAGTTAAATAAAAATCACTAGATATAATGAAATGTACACTGATCCAAAATATAAGGAGTCCATTAAAAATAAAGGCATCCTTGGGGTTGGCCCCATGGCCAAGTGGTTGAGTTCATGTGTTCCACTTAGGTGGCCCAGGGTTTCGTCAGTTCAGATCCTGGCCATGGACCTGGCACCACTCATCAGGCCATGCTGAGGTGGCGTCCCACATAGCACAACTAGAAGGACCTGCAGCTAGAATATACAACTATGTACTTGGAGGGGGGGAGGCTTTGGGGAGAAGAAGAAGAAGAAGGAAAAAAATAAATCAATAAAGGCATCCTCTATAGGCCCAACTCTGGCTAAGCCCAGGGGCTTACAGCAAGATCATGGTGCCCAAGAGCCTGGCCTAGAAGGAGACAGTCACCAAACTGTCCTGTAGGTTCTGTCAGGGACAGCTAACTTGTAGGCTTCTAGTTCTTTGATGGTCAGGATTCGAAAAACACAACTCTGGAAACAGTTGTGGGATGGTCTCTGGGAGCTCTATATGATATGGATAGGATATGGATAGATCTGTGCCTGGGTCCCAGGTAACCCCACTGGAGTCCCTGATTAGCCCTCTACAGACATACA